>NC_041384.1:443257034-443353176 GCF_002162155.2 Triticum dicoccoides
TCGATCGCTCGGGTTCAGTAACGCGTAGCCTGTAGTGCAATCGCTCGGGTTCAGTTAGAGCCCAACGCCTCACTCGGGTTCATTTAGAGCCAACGCCTCGCACACACGCGCGTACGTGTACGAGAGAAACGTGCAACGCTCGGCCCCCGACCTCCCACCGTAACCGGGAACTCCCCCAAATTTTCCTCACCCTCGCTTCTACCATGGTTTTTTTCCGTCATGGACGGCCCAAAGAATGTCATGCAGCTGCGTCTCCGGCCCGCCCAGGACGAAAAGCCCATTTTCTGTCATCATTTTTTGTCATAGAAGTAGGAGCCCACCACATCTATGATGATACCGGGTTTTGTCACAATTATCATCATAGAAGTGTCATATGTATGACAGAAAAAAATTCGTTCGGCCCAAAATGTCACAGACGTGTCTTTTTTTTGTAGTGTAGGTGCTAGTTATATTGCTGAATTCATTCATGATGCTACTGAAAATTATTATGAGGGAGGAATATATGCTTGTAGTAATTGCAATAATATCAAGTTTCCTCTCTATGTGCTTAAAGTTTTGAAGTTATGCTTGTTTTACCTTCCTATGCAAGTTGATTCTTGTTCCCACAAGTTGTTTGCTCACAAAATCCCTATGCATATTAAGTATGTTAGACTTAAATGTGCTAGTCATATTCTTTATGATGCTCTCTTTATGTTTCAATTCTTATCCTTTATGTGAGCATCATTGAAATCATCACGCCTAGCTAGGGGCATTAAACGATAGCGCTTGTTGGGAGGCAACCCAATTTTATTTTTGTTCCTTGCTTTTTGCTCCTGTTTAGTAATAAATAATTAATCTATCCTCTGTTTATATGTGGTTTTATGCTTTTAATTAGTGTTTTTGCCAAGTAGAACCGTTGGGAAGACTTGGGGGAAGTCTTTGTGATCATGCTGTAAAAAACAGAAACTTTAGCGCTCACGAGAATTGCTGCCATTTTTATTTGGAGAGTGCTATTTAGTTAATTATTTTTGTGAGATGATTAATATATAAATTCCTCAGGTTCAGAAATTTATTTGAGAATTTTATGAGTTCCAGAAGTATACGTTTGATCCAGATTACTACAGACTGTTCTGTTTTTGACAGATTCTATTTTTCGTGTGTTGTTTGCTTATTTTGATGAATCTATGGATAGTAAAAGAGTTTATAAACCATAGAGAAGTTGGAATACAGTAGGTTTAACACCAATATAAATAAAGAATGAGCTCATTACAGTACCTTGAAGTAGTGTTTTGTTTTCTTTCGCTAACGGAGGTTACGAGTTTTCTGTTAAGTTTTGTGTTGTGAAGTTCTCAAGTTTTGGGTAAGAATTCGATGGACTATGGAATAAAGAGTTGCAAGAGCCTATGATTGGGGATGCCCAAGGCACCCCAAGGTAATATTCAAGGACAAACAAGAGCCTAAGCTTGGGGATGCCCCGAAAGGCATCCCCTCGTTCATCGGTAACTTTACTTGGAGCTATATTTTTATTCGCCACATGATATGTGTTTTGCTTGGAGCATCAATTTTTTTTGTTAGGATTTGCTTGCTGTTATTTAGAAAAATGTTTTGCATCTTTAATTTCAATAAAAGTGGCATTGATAGCCTTTACTATGCCTATGTTACAAGTATACATGTTGCTGTTTGAAAACAGAAAGTTTACCGCTGTTGCAATAATTCCCTAGAAAAGTCAGAATGTGATAAATGTTGAAACCTTTTGCATATTAAGCTCTGATAAATTTAATACAGTGGGAATTTTCTTTCATAATTTTTGGAGCTAGGGAAGTATGGATGTTGCAGCATTCTTTACAGACTATCCTGTTTAGGCAGATTGCTTCTTTAATGATTCTATTTGAGGATAGGACTATTAAATATGCAGAGGCATTTAGTATGCAATGTTGAATAATAATTTTAGTGATTTGCTACAGTAGAGTATGATAAGGTTTTTGCAATGGTTTATACTAACTTATCTCACGAGTCCTTGTTGAGTTTTGTGTGGATGAAGCTTTTGAGTTTAGGGAGACCGTGATATGAGAGGAATTAAGGAAACACAAAAGCTCAAGCTTGGGGATGCCCAAGGCATCCCAAGATAATATTTAAAGAAGTCTCAAGCATCTAAGCTTGGGGATGCCCCAGTTGGCATCCCACCTTTCTTCTTCAACAACTATCGGTTAGTTTCGGTTGATCCTAAGTTTTTGCTTATTCACATGATGTTTGCTATTCTTAGAATGTCATTTTCTTTTATTTTTCTTGCTGTTTGAATAAAATACCAAGATCTGAAATTATTAAATGCTAGAGAGTCTTCACATAGTTGCATAATTATTCAACTACTCATTGATCTTTACTTATATCTTTCGGTGTAGTTTGTCATTTACTCTAGTGCTTCACTTATATCTTTTAGAGCATGGTGGTAGTTTTATTTTGAAGAAATAGATGAACTCTCATGCTTCACTAATATTATTTTGAGAGTCTTAAATAGCATGGTAATTTGCTTAAAATCCTAATATGCTAGGTATTCAAGATTAGTAAAACTTTCTTATGAGTGTATTGAATACTAAGAGAAGTTTGATGCTTGATGATTATTTTGAGATATGGAGGTAATAATATCAAAGTCGTGCTAGTTGAGTAGTTGTGAAATTGAGAAATTCTTGTGTTGAAGTCTGCAAGTCTTGTAGCATGCACGTATGGTAAACGTTATGTAACAAATTTGAAACATGAGGTGTTATTTGATTGTCCTCCTTATGAGTGGCGGTTGGGGACGAGCGATGGTCTTTTCCTACAAATCTATCCCCCTAGGAGCATGCGTGTAGTGCCGAGGTTTTTGATGACTTGTAGATTTTTTCAATAAGTATGTGAGTTCTTTATGACTAATGTTGAGTCCATGGATTATACGCACTCTTACCCTTCCATCCTTGCTAGCCTCTTCGGTACCATGCATTGCCCTTTGTCACATTGAGAGTTGGCGCAAACTTCGCCGGTGCATCCAAACCCCGTGATATGATACGCTCTTTCACACATAAACCTCCTTATATCTTCCTCAAAACAGCCACCATACCTACCTATTATTTCATTTCCATAGCCCTTCCGAGATATATTGCCATGCAACTTTCCATCATTCCGTTCATCATGACACATTCATCATTGTCATATTGCTTAGCATGATCATGTCGTTGACATAGTATTTGTGGCAAAGCCACCATTCATAATTCTTTCATACATGTCACTCTTGGTTCATTGCATATCCCGGTACACCGCCGGAGGCATTCATATAGAGTCATCTTTGTTCTAGTATCGAGTTGTAATCATTGAGTTGTAAATAAATAGAAGTGTGATGATCATCATTATTAGAGCATTGTCTCAAGTGAGGAATAAATAAATAAATAAGTAAAAGAGAGAAAGGCCATAAAAAGAGAAGGCCCCAAAAAAGAGAAAGGCCATAAAAAAGAAAGAGAAAATGCCCAAAAAATGAGAGAAAAAGAGAGAAGGGACAATGTTACTATCCTTTTACCACACTTGTGCTTCAAAGTAGCACCATGATCTTCATAGTAGAGAGTCTCCCATGTTATCACTTTCATATACTAGTGGGAATTTTTCATTATAGAACTTGGCTTGTATATTCCAACAATGGGCCTCCTCAAGTGCCCTAGGTCTTCGTGAGCAAGCAAGTTGGATGCACACCCACTTAGTTTCTTTTGTTGAGATTTCATACATTTATAGCTCTAGTGCATCCGTTGCGTGGCAATCCCTACTCCTTGCATTAGCATCAATCGATGGGCATCTCCATAGCTCATTGATTAGCCTCGTTGATGTGAGACTTTCTCCTTTTTGTCTTCTCCACATAACCCCCTCATTATTCTATTCCATCCATAGTGCTATATCCATGGCTCGCGCTCATGTATTGCGTGAAAGTTTATAGGTTTGAGATTACTAAAGTATGAAACAATTGCTTGGCTTGTCATCGGGGTTGTGCATGATGAGAGCATTCTTTTGTGATGAAAATGGAGCATGACTAAACTATATGATTTTGTAGGGATGAATTTTCTTTGGCCATGTTATTTTGAGAAGACATAACTGCTTAGTTAGTATGCTTGAAGTATTATCATTTTTATGTCAATATGAACTTTTGTCTTGGATATTTCGGATCTGAATATTCATACCACAATTAAGAAGAATTACATTGAAATTATGCCAAGTAGCACTCCGCATCAAAAATTCTGTTTTGATCATTTACCTCCTCGAGGACGAGCAGGAATTAAGCTTGGGGATGCTTGATACGTCTCCAACGTATCTATAATTTTTGATTGCTCCATGCTATGTTATCTACTGTTTTGGGCAATATTGGGCTTTATTATCCACTTTTATATTATTTTTGGGACTAACCTATTAACCGGAGGCCCAGCCCAGATTTGCTGTTTTTTTGCCTAATTCAGTGTTTCGAAGAAAAGGAATATCAAACAGAGTCGAAACGGAACGAAATCAACTGGAGAAGTTATTTTTGGAAGGAAAGCTACCAGATGGACTTGGACCCCACGTCAGGAGAGAAGGGAGGTGCCCATGAGGGTGGGGCGCGCGCCCACCCCCCTAGGGCACGCCCCCTGCCTCGTGGGGCCCCCGAAGCTCCACCGACGTACTTCCTGCACCCATACATACCTACATATCCTAAAACTTCCAGAAGCACAATAGATCAGGAGTTCCGCCGCCAGAAGCCTCCGTAGCCACCGAAAGCCAATCTAGACCCGTTCCGGCACCCTGCCAAAGGGGGAATCCTTCTCCGGTGGCCATCTTCATCATCCCGGTGCTCTCCATGACGAGGAGGGAGTAGTTCTCCCTCGGGGCTGAGGGTATGTACCAGTAGCTATGTGTTTGATCTCTCTCTCTCTCTCATGTTCTTGATTTGGCACGATCTTGATGTATCGCGAGCTTTGCTATTATAGTTGGATCTTATGTTTCTCCTCCCCCTCTTCTCTCTTGTAATGAATTGAGTTTCCCCTTTGAAGTAATCTTATCGGATTGAGTCTTTAAAGATTTGAGAACACTTGATGTATGTCTTGCCGTGCGTATCTGTGGTGACAATGGGATACCACATGATTCACTTGATGTATGTTTTGGTGATCAACTTGCGGGTTCCGCCCATGAACCTATGCATAGGGGTGGGCACACGTTTTCGTCGTGATTCTTCGGTAGAACTTTGGGACACTCTTTGAGGTCCTTTGTGTTGGTTGAATAGATGAATCTGAGATTGTGTGACGCATATCGTATAATCGTACCCACGGATACTTGAGGTGACATTGGAGTATCTAGGTGACATTAGGGTTTTGATTGATTTGTGTCTTAAGGTGTTATTCTAGTACGAACTCTAGGGCTGTTTGTGACACTTATAGGAATAGCCCAACGGATTGATTGGAAAGAATAACTTTGAGGTGGTTTTGTACCCTACCATAATCTCTTTGTTTGTTCTTCGCTATTAGTGACTTTGGAGTGACTCTTTGTTGCATGTTGAGGGATAGTTATATGATCCAATTATGTTATTATTGTTGAGGGGACTTACACTAGCGAAAGTATGAACCCTAGGCCTTATTTCCACAAATTGCAATACCGTTTACACTCACTTTTATCATTAGTTACCTTGCTGTTTTTATATTTTTCAGATTACAAATACATTTATCTACTATCCATATACCACTTGTATCACCCTCTCTTCGCCGAACTAGTGCACCTATACAATTTACCATTGTATTGGGTGTGTTGGGGACACAAGAGACTCTTTGTTATTTGGTTGCAGGGTTGCTTGAGAGTGACCGTCTTCATCCTACGCCTCCTACGGATTGATAAACCTTAGGTCATCCACTTGGGGGAAATTTGCAGCTGTCCTACAAACCTCTGCACTTGGAGGCCCAACAACGTCCACAAGAAGAAGGTTGTGTAGTAGACATCTGTTCCATAGTAGAACCTTTTATCAGCTTCATTTATAGTCATGCATTCTATTCGAACACAGCTATTCTGATATGAGGTCTTCTGATCACATTCCTTAGTGTAGAACGTGTATCCATTTATGTCATATGCTTGGTACGTCAACTCCGTAGGTTATGGCTTTTGTGCCAACCATGTAGCAATGTCATCGATGGATCCATGTCCCAAACGATTCTTCAGCCATTTGGTGCAGTTCTTAGTGTGCTCCTTCATCTCCACATCTGATGAAGGCACCATTGGTTAGGAGCTTTGGCGTATCTCCGCCAAGTGTTCTTCGGCATAAGCGTTGAGAAATGGGTTGTTAAGCAGTACCATCAAATGGGCTTTCTCTACCAATTCTCCGGGTGCTGCCATTTGCGTGCTAGCAAGGACCGTCTTACCTTTCAGCCTTCCCTCGTGGCGAGAGAGGGGCAAACCTATAGGTCTTTGTTTCATGTATTCAGTGCAAAACTCAACCACCTCCTCCGCAGTATAACCTTGTAGGATGCTTGCCTCTAGATGGTTTCGGTTCCGACAAAAGCGCTTCAGTATTCCCATGAACCGCTCAAAGGGATACATGTTGCGAAGAAACACCGGACCACAATATTTTATCTCGTTGACAAGGTGCACAGTGAGATGGACCATGACATCAAAGAATGACAGTGGGAAAAACATCTCTAGGTTGGACAATATTCTTGCAATATCATCTTGCATGTTATCCAACTCTTCAGGATCTACAACTTTCTGCCATAGTTGGTTGAAGAAATCACAGAGGTCAATGAGTGTGTTTCTTATATCTTTGTCCATCAGATTCCTGATGGCCATTGGGAGGATTTGTGTCAACATTACGTGGAAATCATGTGACTTCATGTGTCCCAAATTCATTTTACGCGAGCTCACATACACGAGACTTCTGATGTTTGTGCAGTAGGAAGAGGGTGTCTTAACTAACAACAAATAGGTGAAGAACTGTGTTGCTTCTTTTATACTAAAATTGTAACTCTAGCGAGCTTTGATGAATTAGTCATCATCTTCTGCTTCACTCTTGCGTTTTGATTGATCAGCAAGCATATCGAGCCGTGAACCGTCACCATCCTTTATTTTACCATTAATGTTGAGCAGAGTACCAAGGTTACTTTCACATACGTTCTTCTCTATGTGCATGACATCGAATCAGTGACGTACATGTAGAATCTCCCAGTAAGGTAATTTTCGAGAACACCTATTTCTTCTTAAACACTTGACCCTTGGGTGTTTGTTTCACCATCAAAGGGTGGTTCTTGCCAAGCACAACATTAATTTTTTTATCCATGTTGTGGACCACCTCCCCTTCATAGGGTCTTGGGCCCACACCTGCCTCGGTCGTACCATCAAATTCAGCTTTCATCTTTCCGTATGGGTGAGTTTTCCGTAAGAACCTACGATGATGCAAATACACGGTTTTATGCGAGTTGGGAAGTCTTCTGCTAGCTGTCCTATCCATGCATGTGACACACCCTACATCTCCCTTTGTTTTCTGCCCCGATGTGTTGCTTAATGCTAGCATATCTTGAATGGTGTGCACCAGCATCGCATGTAGATCAAAAATCTCCTTTTTGTAATCATCATAACATTTTATAGCCGGCACATCTATCCACACTATCAGCAGTTCTTATACCAGTAGCTGAAAGTAAATGTCGATGTCATTTCCAGGTTGCTTCGGGCCTTGGATAATCATTGACATCATAATATATATTTTTCTACATACACAACCAAGGAGCTAGGTTATATATGCACAGAAGCACCGGCCATGTGCTGTGATTGGTGCTCATATCGCCAAAAGGATTCATCCCGTCAGTACACTCCCTGAGCATTATACTTCTAGGATCCTTGGCAACTTTTTCAAACTTGTTGTCGATTAATTCCCGATGAGCACATCTTTTGGGTGCCTCATAAACTTATCCGCAATTCGCTCATCATGATGCCACCGCAACCTCTTTGCCTCTCTAGGGTCTGCAAACAAACGCCTCAACCTTGGAATTAAAGGCAAGTACCAAACAAACTTCAACGGGATTCCCATCTTGATCTCGTCGCCCAATTTGTACTTGTCTTTACTCTCCTGTGCTTGTATCGTGCATGCTTGCATGTGGGACATGCACGCAAATCTTTGTACTCACCACGGTACAATATACAATCATTCACACAAGCTTGTATCTTCTGTACTTCAAGTTCCAATGGGCAAATAATTTTCTTCGCTTCATTCGTGGTTCTGGGGAGCACATTATCTTCTAGGAGAATTTCTTTGAAAAGACCTAACATCTCTGTGAAGCCCTTGTTTGATAGACCGTTTGTTGCTTTAAATCTAAGAAGCGCCAGGGTGGCACTCAACTTGGAATATTTCTTTTTGCAACCTAGATACAATTCTTTCTTGGAGTCCGCACCAACGGTTGGCAGATCCTTGTACCCAATCATATCCTTTTTGGGCCCTTGAAATCTGCAATCATAGCAGCAAAATCTTGCATATCAAGATCGTCGTCATCTGCGTCGACGTCTTGGTTTTCCAGTGGGCGTTTCGGCTTTCCGGTGTTCCATTGGTAGCTTGACGCCTCTGCCCCGATGTTAGATTCAACATCCATGTGACGCTGATCGGGGTTTGGCATCTTGCTGCCCTGGGTATCTTCATCCATGACCTCCTCTTCACCGTGTCTGCTCCAATGTGTATATCCATCCATGAATCCCCTAGAGACTAAGTGCATCTAGACATCTGCAACTTCATGTGACTCCGTATTGGTACAATCAGTACATGGACACAGGATGTAATCCGCATCACCAATTATCCTCTTTGTACTTTCAACCAAATTCATGAACTCTATCACGCCACTGATAAAATCTATGGTTTTCCGATTCTTCATCCATCGAGATCGTTCCATCTGCAGCACATGAATGGTAATTAAAAACAAAACAACAACATTAATACACAGATTAACTGCTGCCCAAAGATGCATGCATAAATCACAAGGTTTTTTTTTCATAATTACTGAGGGCGCTCCATGTTGTTATCCAGACGTGCAATGACAAAAATTAATGGCCAGTCAATTTAGCCGCATAGTACTAGTACAACACTATGCTTTGGAATTGAATACCTTAAGTAAGCCACTCATATGGTGTTCGTTACGATGACGAGCGAACACAGTGGGTTTCCTGGCAGTGCTCGAACTCGCTGTACCTCTTTCCCTTTCCTCCTGTTGTTCTCGGTACTTTGTATTTCCGTTCATTTGCAATGGAAAGGGGTCATGCCCGGTTCGGAAAAAAAGTAAGCCACTCACGAAAAGAATACCTTAATTAATTACCCGCGCGGTGACCTCCACCCAGCAGACAGAGAAGCGCGATGCGGCGGCACACAGAGACAGCAGGGTCAAGGAGCAAAGCTTAATGCGGCTGCCGCCTAAAATTCGACCTCCACTATCCCGCCATCGACCGTGATGGATGTGCTCGAATCACGCCGCTCTCGACCTTGATGGTTGAGATCCTCCTATCTCCCGCCGCAGACCGAGGATTGACCTCCTATGACACCGCCACCGCCTACCGACCGAGGATTGACCTCTTCTCCGGTAGTCGCTGCCTAGACCGCCGCCGCCATCTCTATATGCAGAGTGGCCGTTTTTTTACGAATATCCGCAGAGTGGTTGTTTACACGGTATCTCACTGTAACTCAATTATATGGACAAGGTAGTACAACACATACAGTTATGTAACGGCAACTGTGTCTAACCTACGTTGTCTTCTCACATGGTTTGGTACGGAAATCGTGTGTGACGTTGTAATACCTAACACAAACGACCTGTATAAACAGTGTGTCGTATACAACATATAGTGCCATAAGTAGTTCCTGACTGTTAGCTTATCTCCACAGTTTCCCCATTTCCCCCAAATCCCTACATAGCCTCCAAATTCCCTCGCGTGGCGCTGACATTGGTGGAAGGACGAGTGGTGCTGATGATTTCGGTGCGGCTGCTCCTACTCGTATCGCCGCCACGATGATGGTCGCCGCCGAGCACTTGCCTAAGGTCATCAGAAGGCAGGTGTACTATGGATCGGAATAGTCCTGTCAGGTTCCTATCCCGATCTTTTTTAGCACGTCCAAAGTATAGATCCTTGCGGAATCCGTCCTGAATGACCCCCTCCCCCCAGGAAAGCGATCTGCCGCCGGATCCGGAGCATGATTCCAGACTCCCGGAACATGAGTTCGACTCCAAGTTTTGCGCCACCGAGAAGTACCAAAAGCTGAGTTGTGTGCACGGGCACACTCCCTCGATGTATATGCACGGAGGGATTCAACATTGGCGAGCGGTTTCTCAGTTTCCCCTTACAGGTTAGTGCTAATTAAGTTCATCATTTTACTTCAGTTAATGCCACCGCTCATCCTGAATACTATTTAACATTGGCAGGGATATGAGGCTTGTGCCTTTGTTAACTGGCTAGATGAAGAATGGCATGGCAGGGCTCGGAGTGTTATCACCAAGCTCGCAGAAGATAACATAAAGCTGAAGAAGAAACTGGCTAATATGGAATGTACAATCAGTACGATGAAGCAAGAAGGAATCAATCACAGGCAACAGATGAAAGCAAGAGACAAGAAGGAACTAGCATGTGTAGTTGTGGTTGTCTCATTAGCCATGTTCTATGTGCTGTTTGCAATGATGATTAGGGGTTTTGTTTGATAGTATTGCTAAATCACAACTAGATGTGCTCTAAGTAATACACATCTAGGACCTATGCCATTGATGTTACGCGAAGATTCCTGCAGATATCTTTATTTGTCTTTTTCTTTTCCTTTCTAGTTTGATTATTACTGGCTTTATCAATAAAAAGAGCTCAATCTATTGCTTCCCAACTGTCCTACTCCGTTCGTACCGGTACCAGTGCATAATCCCAAAACTCGTTCCTTATTTTTGTCCTGAAAAAGGAAACCAGCCAAATAGCCAATAGGCCATGCGCAACCCCGGGAATTTGGAGCGACTGGGTACAAATAATTGCCGTTGATTATACCAGCGGTTAGATAATACGTTAACCCCCGCTACACCCCCTCCCTGGCGCGCGCAAAAAAACCCGCTATGATAGGTCAACATCGGAATCATCCCGCTCGTCTTCCATGAGTCTAGCGTCGAGCCCAGACCTCGATTATATCCGGTTCATGGAAGGGACACCCTCTCCGGAGTCGTCAGACGACAACCAGACGAACGAGGAGCCATCGAAGGACGAAGAAGAGGACGATGATGATTAGGAGGAGGAATGGTCGAACAAGGAGGAGGATGATGACGACGACAACAACGACAATGACAACGGCGGCGGCGATGAGAAGCCAATGGTCAGCGGCAAGAAGCGTCCTCGCCAAGATGATGTCGTGGGGCCATCCAACAACAACAACAACAACAACAACAATAACAACAACAACAACAACAACAACAACAACAACAACAACAACAACAACAACAACAACAACAACAACAACAACAACAACAACAATAACAACAACAACAACAACAAGAACTAAATTAAGCAGACTGTATATGTCTCTGTTTATCCTGTCAATCTCATCGCAAACGGTTAGTAATATGTATTCGATAGAGATCTTCTACATTATCACCCACAAGTTGGTTTGTTGAACTGCGTGCCCTGACGAGCACACAATTCACAAGAAAGACCGTATGGGCTGTCTATAATGATCGCACACAATTATGATTACCGGCCTGTTTACCGGGTATCACACACATCTTGTTACGTGGAATCATTTGTGGTCACCTCAATCATCGCAAACGGTTCATCGGAGTGAACTGTATGCCGTATATCGCACACACCTTGATCTGGCTGCCCATTTCTGTTGTTCTGTCTCATCGCAAATAGTTCATAAGGATCAACCGTATGCCCCTCATCACACACGCAACTAAAATCTGAACTGTGTTTGATGTATCATTCATCGCAAATGTTTTGCATCTTTTTTGATGGTTTTTTTACATCACCGTTTGCGATTAATGCATCGCACATGGATTCGTTGAAGGTTCTCGGATCGTAGTGTCATGTTAGCAGCATCCTGCAGTAGTGAAAATTATATCATTGAAAACTATGTTCCAATACAAATCAAATTATATAATTTTTTTGACATGCACTAACATTTTACCAGTTAAATCTTTGGTCAAAATTTAGCACAAAATACAGAAGGGACTAATAAACCAGGACCTAGGTAGTAGTACACCAGGTCGAAGACAGTGATACTACAAATAATTAACGCCAAATAAGAGCAAGGGATCACACATGTCATTTACGACTGGAATAAAAATGCCATACACTAATAAAACATTAAGGCCACAAGGCAAAGCAGTGCTGGTTAAAGGAGGCAAGAAGAAAGATGCATCCATCGATGACGTCCACCTCCTCGACTCAGGGCGCCGGCCCACCGAACGGCGGCTAAGTAGCCGCGACTTTCATGGCCAGGTCGACGTGCTTCTAAACAATGGCGTCTAAAGATTCCAGCCACTGGAAGAAGTCCAATGTCTTTCTGTCCTCGCTGGCCTTGTAGTGGCCTATGTAGACGATTTCCTCATAGACGTGGATGTGGAGATCGACGGTTTCTTGCATGGCGAGGAGCTGGGCGGAGAGCGCGGCCTCGAGGTGCACATTCTTCGTCGTGACCTCCGGCAGCTGCAGGGCCACCAGTTCTTCAAAGAGTTCGTCACCTTGGAGGCCATTGAGGGTGGCCGGCAACAAGGATCCTAGGCGCGCAGGCTGGAGCAGTACGGCAAGGTCGTCCGCGCGCTTGTTTACGACGGTGAACCTATGGATGGAGTCGACCATCATCTGGTGCATGCGAGAGGCGAAGTCGGCGTCGACGAGGGCTATGACACCGACGATAGCCAGCACCGTCTGAAAATGCTCTACGGTGCGGGGCCACAGGTCGGTGTCATGGACGACCTGGCACAGCCGACTGCTGCACACATCTATTGACGTCATGGGTGCTTGTGGCTTCTGGTCACTTGGTCTTGGTCTTGGATTGGAGTGGGCAGTGTTGCGCAGAGACTAGGAGTAGATGGATTGGAGTGGTGTGGCGCCTTTATATGACAGTCAAACTGCGTTGCATTCACATGCTCCATTCTGCTTCTCCAATTGCTTACCCCTACCTCTGCATGCTACTTGAATGTGGAGGCATCATTGACCATTCAACGTTTCGGGTACCGCTACCCTCTGTGTCGTTGGCATTCAAGCTGTATCAACGTAAATGCGTGTCAGGAGACGTTCCTGTTGACGATGAGGTGCCTATGGTGACTTCGTAAATTTCAAGATGATATGCCGGCTCAGTCTTTCGGAGGTGCTCATAGGGGTAGGGTGTGCGTGTGTGCGTTCATAGGGGTGAGAGTATGCGTGTGTATATGAGCGCTTGCGTCTGTACTGTGTTTAAAAAAATGTAAATGTGTGTCAAAAAGAGACTAGTCAGTACTAGTATACTCAATATTGTGCACCGTGACCAAGGCGGAGAGGAAAATGAGAGAACTACGTATTTATTTACGGTGTAGATTCTGTCGGCGTTCTGGGAACGGGGGTCCCCAGACTTGCCTGCTTGCGGCTGCGGCGTGGCTCAAAGGGGGGCCCAGCACGGCCCATCTTCACCAACACAAACCCAAGACCCTCGCGAGGGGCCAAGCCTCGCGGGGCGGATGACACGGAGCTTCCTCAGGCACGGCCTCGTCAGGCTGGCTCGCGAGGAGGCGGAGAGATCAAGGCGGGGTACCTCATGAGGTGCCTGTGACGCAAGCCATGACGACCAAGGGCGCCAGGCGGGTGCCAGCCCGCGCAGTGTCCTCCTTTCCCCTTTGGTGCAAAGGGGGCAAGCGCAGCCGCGGAGTACCGAGGCATTAGGCAAAGGTTGCCGTTTCGGTGCAACAAGACCAAGACCGGGAGGACTGCAAGACGGAGGTCATCGTGGAGCCCAAGAGGGCGTCACCACCAGAGCTTTGTGCAGGCGAAGACTACTTTTGTCAGGATAGCTGGTACTAGCTGTCCCCTTTCAAATTAGCCTGCCATTGTTGGCTCCCTTCCCGCTCGATATTTGGGAAGAGGACCAGGGCCTCTATAAATAGGACCAGCCACCCACGAGAGGTGGAGGCAAGAAAAGGAGAGAGAGAGAGAGAAGGGTGGCTGAACTCCTCCCAGCAGTTCATCCCCCCAGCCAAGAACAGACCCTCGCGAGATTGTTCTTCCTTGTATTGTTCATCATCGTCAGCCCAAGAGGCAATCCACCACACCACACACTGGAGTAGGGTATTACACCACAACGGTGGCCCGAACCAGTATAAACCTTGTGTCCCTCGTGTTATTCTTTCCGTAGCTCAGATCTTAGCGAGGCGGAGGGGCGCAGGTAGGTAGGAGGCGAAGTCTCCGCGTGCACCCCAGTGTTCGAACCTCAAGGGTCTGCCGGAACCTGAAATCCGACATTTGGCGCGCTAGGTAGGGGTGCGCTGGAGTTTTCTCTTCCGCCACCGCCACGGCCTGCCTCGCGATGAGTAGCACGTCGCCCGCTCCGGCCGCCGGCGCCAGCATGGGGGCCAGGGGGCTCCGAGCCCTGGCCCCAGCCCGGCAACGGGTACGGTGGCCAGACAAGTTCAAGCCAACGACGCCGCCGCGCTACGGCGGCGCGACAGATCCGCTGGCCTTCTTGCTGGCGAGTGAGGAGGCCCTCCTCGAAGCCGAAGGTGACGATAGGGTCGTGGCCAACTGGCTCCCCATGGCCCTCACCGGTGCTCCGCGCACATGGCTGCTCCACCTGCCGGCAGCCTCCGTGGCCTCACGGGAAGAGCCCCGCAGCCTCTTCCCCGACCATCGCGCTACACCAACACCCCCGGTCGTTGCGGCCCTCCTGGGCGGCTCGCAGGCGCCGCCTACAAGTCACCACGTCAAGCCGTTCATCCGCCGGGTCAGCGCCGCTTCCACGCGGCAGGGGGCTCTCCTGTTGGAAATATGCCCTAGAGGCAATAATAAAAGCATTATTATTATATTTCCTTGTTCATGATAATTGTCTTTATTCATGCTATAATTGTGTTATCCGGAAATCGTAATACATGTGTGAATAATAGACACCAACATGTCCCTAGTAAGCCTCTAGTTGACTAGCTCGTTGATCAACAGATAGTCATGGTTTCCTGACTATGGACATTGGATGTCATTGATAACGAGATCACATCATTAGGAGAATGATGTGATGGACAAGACCCAATCCTAAACATAGCACAAGATCGTATAGTTCGTTTGCTAGAGTTTTCCAATGTCAAGTATCCTTTCCTTAGACCATGAGATCGTGTAACTCTCGGATACCGTAGGAGTGCTTTGGGTGTACCAAACGTCACAACGTAACTGGGTGACTATAAAGGTATACTACGGGTATCTCCGAAAGTGTCTGTTGGGTTGACACGGATCAAGACTGGGATTTGTCACTCCGTATGACGGAGAGGTATCAGTGGGCCACTCGGTAATGCATCATCATAATGAGCTCAAAGTGACCAAGTGTCTGGTCGCGGGATCATGCATTATGGTACGAGTAAAGTGACTTGCTGGTAACGAGATTGAACGAGGTATTGGGATACCGACGATCGAATCTCGGGCAAGTAACATACCGATTGACGAAGGGAATTGTATACGACATTGATTGAATCCTCGACATCGTGGTTCATCCGATGAGATCATCGAGGAGCATGTGGGAGCCAACATGGGTATCCAGATCCCGCTGTTGGTTATTGACCGGAGAGCGATCTCGGTCATGTCTACATGTCTCCCGAACCCGTAGGGTCTACACACTTAAGGTTCGGTGACGCTAGGGTTGTAGGGATATGTATATGCAGTAACCCCAATGTTGTTCGGAGTCCCGAATGAGATCCCGGATGTCACGAGGAGTTCCGGAATGGTCCGGAGGTAAAGAATTATATATAGGAAGTGCTATTTCGGTCGTCGGGACAAGTTTCGGGGTCACCGGTATTGTACCGGGACCACCGGAAGGGTCCCGGGGGTCCACCGGGTGGGGCCACCTGCCCCTGGGGGCCACATGGGCTGTAGGGGTGTGCACCAGCCCCAAGAGGCCCATGCGCCAGGAGATCAAGAAAGGAAGAGTCCTAAAAGGGGAAGGCACCTCCTAGGTGCCTTGGGGAGGAGGGATTCCTCCCTTGGCCGCCGCCCCCCTAGGAGATTGCATCTCCTAGGGCCGGCGCCCCCCTAGGCTCCCTATATATAGTGGGGGAAGGAGGGCCTCTCATACCACACCTTTGGTGCCTCCCTCTCCCTCTCCAACACCTCCTCCTCCTCCATAGAGCTTGGCGAAGCCCTGCCGGAGTACTGCAGCTCCACCACCACCACGCCGTCGTGCTGCTGCTGGAGCCATCTTCCTCAACCTCTCCTTCCCCCTTGCTGGATCAAGAAGGAGGAGACGTTACGCTGACTGTACGTGTGTTGAACACGGAGGTGCCGTCCGTTCAGCGCTAGGATCTCTGGTGATTTGGATCACGTCGAGTACGCCTTCCTCATCCCCGTTCTTTGAACGCTTCCGCACGTGATCTACAAAGCTATGTATATGCAATCCGATCACTCGTTGCTAGATGAACTCCTAGATGGATCTTGGTGAAACCGTAGGAAATTTTTTGTTTTCTGCAACGTTCCCCAACAGTGGCATCATGAGCTAGGTCTATGCGTAGTTCTCTATGCACGAGTAGAACACAATTTGTTGTGGGCGTTGATGTTGTCAACATTCTTGCTGCTACTAGTCTTATCTTGCTTCAACGGTATTGTGGGATGAAGCAGCCCGGACCAACCTTACACGTACGCTTACGTGAGACCGGTTCCACCGACTGACATGCACTAGTTGCATAAGGTGGCTGGCGGGTGTCTGTCTCTCCCACTTTAGTTGGAGCGGATTCGATGAAAAGGGTCCTTATGAAGGGTAAATAGAAGTTGACAAATCACGTTGTGGCTTTCACGTAGGTAAGAAAACGTTCTTGCTAGAACCCTATTGCAGCCACGTAAAAACTTGCAACAACAATTAGAGGACGTCTAACTTGTTTTTGCAGCAAGTGTTCTGTGATGTGATATGGCCAAAGTTGTGATGAATGATGAATTATATATGTGTGATGTATGATATGTTCATGCTATTGTAATAGGAATCACGACTTGCATGTCGATGAGTAAGACAACCGGCAGGAGCCATAGGAGTTGTCTTTATTTTTTGTATGACCTGCGTGTCATTGAGAAACGCCATGTAAATTACTTTACTTTATTGCTAAACGTGTTAGCCATAGTAGTAGAAGTAATAGTTGGCGAGCAACTTCATGGAGACACGATGATGGAGATCATGATGATGGAGATCATGGTGTCATGCCGGTGACAAGATGATCATGGAGCCCAAGATGGACATCAAAGGAGCTATGTGATATTGGCCATATCATGTCACTATTATTATTTGATTGCATGTGATGTTCATCATGTTTTGTACATCTTGTTTGCTTAAAACGACGGTAGTAAATAAGATGATCCCTCATAATAATTTCAAGAAAGTGTTCCCCCCAACTGTGCACCGTTGCGACAGTTTGTTGTTTCGAAGCACCACGTGATGATCGGGTGTGATAGATTCCAACGTTCACATACAACGGGTGTAAGACAGATTTACACATGCAAACACTTAGGTTGACTTGACGAGCCTAGCATGTACAGACATGGCCTCGGAACACAGAAGACCGAAAGGTCGAGCATGAGTCGTATAGAAGATACGATCAACATGAAGATGTTCACCGACGTTGACTAGTTCGTCTCACGTGATGATCGGACACGGCCTAGTTAACTCGGATCATGTTATACTTAGATGACTGGAGGGATGTCTATCTGAGTGGGAGCTCATTGAATAATTTGATTAGATGAACTTAATTATCATGAACTTAATTATCATTGAATACTTAGATGACTGGAGGAGCACGGTTGCACGTTTTTCTTGGTCGGCGGCATGCTCGATTTCGTCGCGCCTATCGCCGTATTGGTCGTCTACATCAGAGCGGGGGCGTCCCCACTGCCGCACTACATGGCCAAGCTATAAGTGCATCTAGTGCCACCCCTAGTTGGTTTTGGAGTATTGACGACAAACCTAGTTGAGGGACTAATGTGTTTGTGAGAATTGCAGGATAACACAGGTATAAGTCCCTCATTGATTCGGTTTTCCTACCAGAGATGACCCCTAAAAATGTATGAAGACATTGAAGTCAAAGGTGGTATATGAAGATATTCACATTGAAGACTATGACAAGAGAAGACATCACATGAAGCCTATGGAGCTCGAAGACTTAGATCTTTCGTAGTTCTTTTTCTTCTTTGTTGAGTCATAGGAACCACCATACTGTTAAGTGGGGTCCAAGAGAACTAGTCAGAATGACTGAAGTGATGCTTAAATAAAACCTATGTCTTCGAGTGAAGACTATGAGAGTGAATCTTGTCCAGAGTCGGACAAGTCAGCTTTGCTTGTAGCCCAAGTAAAGTTGCTGTATGAGTTTGAAATCTGACCGTTGGAACATGTGTTAGTTCCTTAGTGACCCAGGGTCATTTCGAACAAATCAGGTCGGGTTGCCAAGTGGCTATAAATAGCCCACCCCCTACAACCATAAACGGTTGGCTGCTCAGATTTAGAGTATGGCTTTTGTCGTTTGAGAGCAACCCACCTCGAAGCCTTTGAGAGAGAATTCCTTGCGAGGATAAAGCCCTAACCACCCAGAGCCAAAGAGAATTAGGCATCACTTAAGTCTTCTTGTCTGTGTGATCTGAAGACTTATTACACTTGAGGACTGTGCATCCTCCAGCCGGTTAGGCGTCGCGTTCTGAGCCTCCAAGAGACATTGTGGATTGCCGGTGAACGAAGTCTGTGAAGGTTTGGGAGTCTACCTTGAAGACTTACCAGAGTGATTGGGCGAGGTCTGTGTGACCTTAGCTCAAGGGGAATACGGTGAGGATTGGGTGTCCTGAGCTGCGTGTTCAGGACTGGGTGTCCAGGACTGTGTGTCCTAAGGTTTAAATACCTAGCCGCCCTAACCAGACATATAGTTGTCATAGCAACTGGAACTGGTCCAACAAATCATTGTCTTAAGCGAGTCACTGGTTTCATCTTCCCTCCCTTTACTTACTGTTACTCCTTGTGAAGTCATTGTATGTTCGAACTATCTTTTGTCTTCACTGAGTGACTGCATGTTCTGCGTGGCTTCACAATATCTTCCTACCTGATCCTTACTACATTGCTGCTATTAGTCATTGTGCTTTCACTCTATTGAATACTTCACTATGGCTTGCCTAGTGTAGTCTACCTTCCGCTGCAGGGTAATAGGTTTATTTCTATCGTTTGTCTTCATAACTTCCACGTTTTGAAGACTTTCATAAAAATCGCCTATCCACCCCCCTCTAGTCGATATAACGCACTTTCAATTGGTATCAGAGCAAGGTGCTCCCTTCTTCTGTGTGATTCGGTTTAACCACCTGGAGTTTTAGCTATGTCGACTGCAGGGATAATTAAAGTCTCCGCTGCGTGCCCCGTCTTCGATGGAACTGAATATCCCTACTGGAAGAATAAGATGCGCATGCATCTTGAAGCCATTGACGTCGACCTATGGTATGTCATCATGAACGGCGTTCCCAAGGCTGGAGAAGGTGTCACTGCTGCTGATGTCAAGAAGTTCGTTCAACTGGACTCTACTGCCAAGAATATCATCTGTGGTCATCTGACCAAAGGATAGTATGGCCGTGTGAGTGCTTTGGAAACATCTAAGCTGGTCTGGGACTGGCTCTCCAAGGTCAATGAAGGCGTCTCAACCCAGAGAGATCAGAGAATCAGTGTCCTTCGCAACCTCTTCAACCGCTTCAAGAGAAATGATAATGAGAATGTCCAGCTCACAGTTGACCGACTCACTGACATCACAAATGAGCTTCAAGCCCTCGGCTCTACTAAGATCACCAAACATGAAGTTGTCAAGACACTACTGAGATCACTTGACAGTTTGTTTGACACCCTAGCCCTGATGATTCAAGAGTGTCCTGATTTCAAGACACTCCAGCCGTCTGACATACTTGAGACGCTCAACACACATGAGTTTCAGCTTTCTGAGAAAAGAGATATCTACGGTCCAAACTATGGGTGAACTCGTTCCTTGAAGGCAAAAGCTGTCTCCTCATCTGAAGAAGAATCTGACAGCAGTTCTGATGATCCTGAAGACATTGGAAGGGAACTTGCTATGCTTGTCAAGAAGTTCCAAAAATTCACCAAGAAGAAAGGCTTCAGAAAGTCTTCCCGATCAAGCTCAAGGAATGATGAAGCTTCTGCTCACGACTACAAGAAGAAAACATGTCACAAGTGCAAGAAACCTGGCCACTTCATCTCTAAGTGTCCACAGTGGGACAATGAGAACAACAAGAAGAAGAAGAGCAAGGAATATGACTCTGACAACAAGAAGAAGAAGAAATACTCAAAGTCTTCTTCCAAGTCTTCCTCAAAGTCTTCATCACACAAGAAGAGCTCATCTGGCAAGGCACGTGCGTTTGTTGGCAAGGAAATGGATTCAGAGGAGGAGTCCGCTTCTGAGGAGGCGGAGGTGGAGTCTGAGGAGGAGTCCGATTCAGGCGTCGCAAGTCTGGCTACAACATACGTTGCCAAGTCCATCTTCAACACTGAAGACAATGACTTCATCACCGACACCGATGCAAATGACAAGGACTACTCCGCTTCTACCTACTGCTTCATGGCACGCGGTGCCAAGGTAAACACATGCACTACTCACTATCAAACATCTAGTGACGATGACTCTGATTGTGGTTCAAAACCCAGCTACAAAACACTTGCTAAAATTGCAACTGAACAACAGAAAGCTATGGAAAATATTTAAAAATTGTTAGACAGAAGCGATGATCTGTTAGGTGCTGAAATGACTCGATCTGAATCCTTAATTGAAGACATAAAAAACTTCACGTTAAGTATGTGGAACTTGAAAGTCGTCATGAAACTCTCTCAACAACTCATGAAAAGCTTTCCTATGATTATCTTCAAAGGAAGCAAGATCTTGAGAAATTGCGAGCGGCTCATGAAGATCTTCAAAAGGAAAATGAGTCACTTCGCGCCAAACAGATCAGTTCTGCCCAGGAAGGATTTGAACCACCATGTCTTAAATGCATTGAGCGTGATAATGCTACTTCTGTTGCTGAATGTTCTACTGCTACTACTGTTGCAATATCTTCAACTGTTGATGTGGTAACTAACCCCTCTGCTGAGGATACCACTGCTATTGCTGATGAGAATGCTAGGTTGAAGACATTGCTTGAAACAGGGATGTACAAAAGTCTTAAAGGGCATCAGACACTATGTGATGTCCTCAAAAAGCAGATTCTGAACCGAAACCCGAGGAAAGAGGGTGTTGGGTTCGTAAGGAAAATGAATGCTGATGGCTCTTACTGGAAACCTGAGCAGTACCCCAAAACCACGTGGGTTGCCGCAAAGGAAACTTCAGCAGATCCATCCAATCTATCTGGCTTCACTTGTGCTAACCCCATTATCATTGATGAATCCCTTGATGCAAACTATAAACTGTTTAAGAATCGGAATGGTGAAGTGTTTGCCAGGTACATTGGTACTAACTGCAGGAATGGACCGCATATGAAGAAGATCTGGGTTCCGAAAAGGTGTCTGGAAAATCTTCCTGTGAATGTCATCATGACACCTCACGTGAAGAAGACAAACCTCAGACCAAAGGCTTCATACAGACAGAGGACTCACCTGAGTCGCACTAACGCAAACGTTTTGCAGGGAAACCATACTCAGGCATATGAATATGAGAGCGGTTTATCAAATCGCCATGTTCATAAGACCAAGAACTATTCTGCGTATTCTTATGAGTACTATTGTCCGCCTGCAAGACTGTTTGCTAGGGCTCCAAAGCCAAAGTTCTCAGATGTTGCACTTAGACTTATTGCTTCTAAGCCACCCTTGAAGATGTGGGTGGCTAATAAAGCTTAACTCTCTTTTGCAGGGAAAGGTCTCCAGCAGAAAACCAAAATCGTCTGACGCTATTGCTGGGGACCTTAAACATCTTGTAGGGCGCAAGATCAAATGCCCGAATGGTCTTACTATGTACTTGGTTCCTGAATTGCTTGCTACTCACCCTATTAGTCCTAATCTGGATCTAAGCTTTCATAACCCACTGGTTCGTCAAATGTTTTTGCTTCACAATGCTCTTCGTGAAGCCTATCCCCCTAACTGCACTGTAGGGTACGACACCAGCGTCTTCAGAATGGATTATTGATAGTGGGTGTACAAATCACATGACTGGCAAAAGAAGCCTTCTTATGGACTCAACCTTATTGCCATCCGACAAGAGCCACATCACATTTGCTGACACTGGTAAAAGTAAGGTATTGGGTCTAGGTAGAGTTGCAATCTCAAGGGATCAACACATGGATAAAGTCATGCTTGTTTAATCCCTTGGCTTCAACTTAATGTCTGTCTCAATGCTTTGCGATTTAAACATGATCGTAATATTTGGAAAATATCGTTGCCTCGTTCTAATGTAATCTGACAAGTCTCTAGTATTTGAAGGGTATCGAAAAGATGATTTGTACGTGGTAGATTTCTCAGCAGGACCACAGCTTGCCGTATGTCTTCTAGCAAAAGCTTCAGAATGCTGGCTCTGGCATCAGAGGCTTGGGCATGCTGGCATGAGGAACTCCACACCCTGGCAAAGAAGAAGCATGTCATAGGCATCGAGGGCGTCAAGTTCAAGAAAGATCACTTATGTGGTGCCTGTGAGGCAGGAAAGATGACGAGGGCCAAACATCCCTCGAAGACAATCATGACCACTACTCGACCCTTCGAACTGCTTCACATGGATCTTTTCGGTCCCACTCATTACTCAACTCTTAATACTACTGCTTGTCTCTATGGCTTTGTCATTGTTGATGATTATTCTAGATATACTTGGGTGCACATAATCCTTTACAAGACTGAAGTGCAGGCTGTCTGAACAACTATGGCGCCAAGATAAAGCATATCAGAAGTGACAATGGCACTGAATTCAAGAACACTGGCCTTGATACATATCTTGATACCTTGGGCATCACACATGAATTCTCATCCCCGTACACGCCACAGCAGAATGGGGTCGTCGAACGCCAGAACAGAACACTCATTGAGATGGCCAGAACGATGCTAGATGAATACAAGACTCCAAGAAAATTCTGGCCTGAAGCCATTGATACTGCATGCCATACAATCAATCGTGTTTATCTTCACAAGCTTCTGAACAAGACATCTTATGAGCTCCTTACTGGCAAGAAGCCAAATGTCAGTTACTTCAGAGTATTTGGCGCCAGGTGCTGGATCAAGGACCCACATCACACCTCAAAGTTTGCACCAAAAGCACATGAGGGTTTTATGCTTGGATATGGAAAGGATTCGCACTCCTACAGAGTCTTCAATCTCTTTCATTACAAAGTGGTTGAAACAGTGGATGTGCGGTTCGATGAGACCAACGGTTCACAAAGAGAGCAACTGCCAAATGTGCTAGATGAAGTTCCATCCAGTGAATCAATCAAGCTAATGGGAACTGGAGAAATTATACCTTCTGAAGCTCATCCTAAAGAAGAACTTATCATCTCAGCACCTGATCAACATGAAGACAATGCTCAGCCTGAAGACATTCCTTCTAACAACGACAATGATCAGCAAGAGCAAAATCTTCGCAATGTACATCCTCGCGTTGCCAATGAAGTGCAGATTGAAAGAATAATTGATAGCATCAATGCACCCGGTCCACTCACTCGTTCAAGGGCGACTCAGCTGGCAAATTTCTATGGGCACTTCGCATTCGTCTCAATAACAGAGCCCAAGAAAGTTGAAGAAGCCTTCATGGAACCTGAATGGATTCAAGCTATGCAAGACGAGCTTCAACAGTTTGAGCTGAATAATGTATGGGAACTGGTCAAGCGTCCTGATCCTCAGAAGCACAACATAATAGGCACCAAATGGATATACTGCAACAAGCAAGATGAGCATGGTCAAGTTGTCAGAAACAAAGCTCGTCTCGTTGCTCAAGGATATACTCAAGTGGAAGGCATTGACTTCGATGAAACATTTGCTCCTATGGCTAGACTTGAAGCCATACGCATACTGCTGGCCTATGCAAATCATCACAACATACTTCTTTATCAAATGGATGTGAAGAGTGCCTTCCTTAATGGCAAGATTGAAGAAGAAGTGTATGTTGCACAACCTCCTGGCTTTGAAGATCCAAAACATCCTGACATGGTATACAAGCTCAACAAGGCACTGTATGGCCTCAAACAAGCCCCTCGGGCCTGGTATGACACACTCAAATACTTCCTGAAGAGCAAAGGCTTCATACCTGGTTCTCTCGACCCCACTCTCTTCACGAAGATATATGATGGTGAACTGTTTGTGTGCCAAATATATGTGGATGACATTATCTTCGGCTGCACCAATCAGAAGTACAGTGAAGAGTTTGGATATATGATGCAAGAGCAATATCAAATGTCTATGATGGGAGAGCTGAAGTTCTTTCTAGGTCTTCAAATACGACAGCAACGCAATGACATCTTCATATCTCAAGAGAAGTATCTCAAAGATTGCCTGAAGAAGTTCGGTATGCAAGACTGCAAAGGCTTCACGACGCCAATGCCAGCCAAGCATCATCTGGGTCCTGACGACAATGGTAAAGAGTTCGATCAAAAGGTATACCACTCCATGATTGGTTCTTTGCTTTATCTATGTGCATCTAGGCCAGATATTATGCTTAGTGTTTGCATGTGTGCTCGATTTCAAGCGGCACCAAAGGAGTCGCATCACTTAGCTGTGAAGCGAATTCTTCGATATTTGGCTCACACCCCAACTCTAGGATTATGGTATCCAAAGGGCTCAGAGTTTGATCTGGTTGGATTCTCGGATGCTGATTATGCTGGTGAAAAAGTTGATCGCAAGTCTACATCAGGCACATGTCACTTTCTGGGATGATCACTTGTATGTTGGTCTTCAAAGAAGCAGAACTGTGTATCTCTCTCCACTCCTGAATCTGAATACATTGCTGCTGGATCTTGCTGCGCTCAGCTTCTATGGATGAAGCAAATGCTCAAAGACTATGGCATTCATCTAAAGCAAGTGCCACTCTACTGCGACGACGAAAGCGCCATCAAGATTGCCAACAACCCAATTCAGCACTCGAAGACAAAACACATTGAAATTCGTCATCACTTTCTCAGAGATCATGTTGTGAAGGAAGATATTGATATCATACACGTCAACACTGAAGAGCAATTGGCAGATATCTTCACCAATCCCTTGGATGAGAAGAGATTTTGCAAGTTATGGTGTGAGCTAAATATCCTGGAATCCTCAAATGTCCTGTGATCAGGCACACATCCTAACCCTTATGCATATTGATGACTTAGATGTGCAACACACGAAGTAAAGTATATCTTCAATCAATGAAGACATACATTCTAAGTGTGAATACATTAATGTGGAATTTGACTTCGGAGCGCCACGATAATTGTGCGCCGTGTCTGGGTCTAATACTTCCTATACGGTGGGTAACACCACCACCAAATGTTCTGTTTGAAGTGTTTCACTCATGGCGTTACATTTGCTATGTCTTCACATTTGGTTTGGCTTCAATCTCAACATGTCTTCATGATTATTTTCACTATGTTGATTATATATATATATATATATATACTAGTGTTCTGTCCTCTACAGCATTCACTTATAGCTATGTTTTCATGTTGAATCTTTTGAACTAAGTGAATGTGATCGGACCCTAACCTCTCTATGCTTTCTATCTCAAATTCTATCTCTCCAAATCATATGCATTCTATTGAAACTGTCGAATGTCTTCCCTGCGTCCTTGTCAGCAGAAGATACAGAGACAACCATTAAGTCCGTTTTCAGTGCTCATTCCTCCACATGAAATCCGGAGAAGTAGGAACGACCACCCGACAATCCAGGCGTGCGTGGGACGTGGAACAAACCCCAAAATTCCGCATAATGGCCACGTGTTCCTCAGATGCGAATCGCCAAGGGCACCTGTGTAATAACGCAGTGCCGCCCCTGTACCTATAAATACACACTTCACGGCGGTCATTATCTTTTCTTCCACTCTCGCACGAACCCTAGCGCCACCGCTAGCCCTCGACGACGCCGGCGACGAAGCGCTTCGCTGCCGCAACCTCTCCGACGCAGTCTTCACGCCGACCGCGGACATCGTCCTCTCCGCCGTCGCCGTAGGTGTCCTCCATCGCCAAGTTGGGGCACGGAAGATCGAACTGCTCGGCCTCATCTTCCACTCCGTCTAGCAGTTCTTAGTGTGGTAAATAAAACTTCCTTTTTACGGCACTATTGATCCTATGGCTTTGTCACTTTCTACCACAAGCAGTTTCTATTCACACAAGTTAGATCTCTCTCATACTGCATCTCATAACATGCCTAGTATATTCACTTATGCTTCACAAAGTAGTTAGGTTCCTCACTTGTACTGATCTCTGGATTCGTACAAATCTGGAACCAACTCCTTATCTATGAGTGAATGTCTTCGCACGATGAGGTCAATGTCTTCTAAACTGATTTATCTTCAAAATCTTCTGAGAATGCATATGACCTCTTCCCCTTCCCTCGCACCTTAATGCTATCACAGGTACATGTCCATGGGAGAATCCTTTGGTTCTCATAGTCTGCATTCATTTGCAGAATTCTTACAGCATCACATAAATTCTCCCGAAGCCAGTTCCTGTTTGTCCAGCAAGCGAAAACCTTTGAAGCCTTTGAACATGTTGAAGCCTTTCAGTTTAAAGTTCATGGCTTCAGAGAAATCAGCAAGGAAGGGTGGCAGAAAGCATCGTGGAGAAACATCTAGAGATCTGCCAGATGACCTCTCAGAACTGTACAAGACAGATCCTGAAGAGGATTACAATCAGCGCAAGACCCGAATCCAATGGATTCGAAGATATTGGGCAGAACAATGGTTCAAATACCGATTTGTAACCCAGGCATGCTAAGAAAAATGCCATCAAGAGACCATGGGGAGACATCGTATACAAGAATCTTCAACCCAGGTCCAGAGATGAAGCCATTGAATAAGGCTTCTATCTCTGCATGGTCCGTGGGCCACAGCCTGTTGATGCACACCCATCGTCACTACTATGGTGTCGTGACGACATTCTGTTCAAGTGCAACTTCCAGTTTTGCCCAGAACTCAGCGAAGCAAAACAAGAAGACATTGGGACTAGACTTCAACCCTGGTCCCTCAGCTCCAAGGGCTGATGGCACATGAGATGCAGAACCCAATGTCATCGGTCCTTTCTACAACCTTGAAGGCCTCATCACCCATATCTTAGTTCAAGGGATTGCAGTGAATGAGCCTGCAGCTGACACTGAATCAGATGAAGCGCCTGCAGCGCCGAAGCCAAAGAAGTTGAAGAAGCCTAAAGCTTCAAAGCCTGCCCCTTCACCAAAAATCTCACGGGCGAAGCCACTGGCAACTGCACCTCCTGAAGACAGTGTGCAGTTCAAAGATTTATCACGCATCTCCAAGCCCTAGAAGGTCAAGATGCCTCTGCCACATACCGGCCAAGAGCTAACAGCTGCTGCCATTCTGCGCAATGATGCCATTGATCTGTCAAGTGATGAAGATCTTGCGGATGACGCTCTTGAGCAACTCATCAAGAGCAAATAAGAAGCAGAAATCTTCAATGATCTGCCTCTCTTTGATGTGACAATCATCCACAACTTCATTGATGAGTGGTTTGACACGCCAAACATCAGCTTCGAAGATCTGCAGCTACCCATTGGCCTCAGTGTCGCCTTCCATGGCGCCATTGCTTCAGAGCTAGCTATCGCCCAGCGCATTGTTGAACTGAAGCAGAAGATTGACTTTGAGAAATCTCAGTTCAAGAAACATATGGCCAAGCTCACTGTGCAAGAGATGAAGAACTTCAAGATTATGCTGCACGAGCTCAAGGAAGCCTTTCTCAAGAAACATGCAGAAGCTCAGGGTTCGCGTGAGCGCATGAAGGTTCTGGCTGACAGATGTGTGCAAGCCTACAATGAGGCTGAGAAGCGCAAGGCCCTTGGGCGTCCTGGCATCGACCCCAGGATGGCTGCAAAGAAGATGAAGAAGCCCGCTACGGCTGAACCTGACGCACCAAGGCAGGAAGCAGATCCCATTGTCTTCCCAACTAGAATAACTGGCTTGAAGCCAAAAAGCCGGTCAACCGCTTCAGAGCTCAAGAAGACGAGGACTGCTGAGGCTGAAGCCAGGAAGAGGAAACATCCTGAAGCCTCTCCTATTGCCCCCTCCAAGAAGAAGAGGAAGACCAAGAAAGATCGGGCTGTTCCCATAGAGCCTTTGATAGTTGAACCCATTTCCATGGTTCGTCCTGACGCTGAACGCCAGCTGACAATCCATGAGCCTACTTTCACAGAGGCTCGTGAAGCTGAAGACTTTCCAGCAGCTGATCCCATCGCTGCTGAAGACATTGGTCAACATGACCATGTAGAAGATGGTGCAGTCCTTCCTCAGCTCGAGCACAGCGAACTCATCAGCATTGGGCGTCCTCAGACGCCAATCGCTTAGGATACTTCATGGGCTGATCGCCCACAAGAGGAAGAAGACTTTGAGGCCCAGCCAACTCCAACTACACAGGCGTCGCTTGCGTTGCGCAGGCTTCGCAAAGGACCAAGGCCTCCAGTCTCTGCGTCTAAAGCTGAATCTGCTGAAGACATTCCGGCTGCATCAGCCGATGAAGAAGAAACCCCAAACGCTGCTACACCCCCGTCTCACCAAGAAGCTATTCTCGAGGAGAACGTGACTGTGACCGACCCTCTAGCTCATCAAGTTGAGGTTGAAAATCTTGAGGCTGCCACCACCAACACCACTGAAGCCACTGACGCTGTCATGGCTGAAGCTAATGTGGAGCCCTCACCAACAAAAGCACCAGAAGTCAGCGAAGCCACTGATCCTGCCACTTTTGTTCCTGAGTCTGCTGCCGGTCCCCAGTTCGACTATCATGTTGAGCATAGGCCTCAGGTACAGAAGCCAATCCCAAGATTGCCAAGGTTCCCAGGTCCTGCATCAGCACCTGGCTCCTTCAATATCAATGGCTTCAGAGCAGACAACGCATTCTTCAGTAGCTCCAGGAACCCCTACTCAAGGGATAGGATATCATCTGATCGGTTCTGGAGTTATCCGCAGTGAAGCTATTACTCATGCGTTCTTTACAACAAAGGTCGCATCTTCCCACACAAGCGCCTTGACATTGAAGCTATAGCTGGTCTGCCCTGTCTGGAAGAAGCTCTGGATTGCTTCAAAGAAGTTGGATTGCTGCCATTCGTCACTGACCAAGAGCATTGGAATGAAGAGTTGTTGCTCCAATTCTATGCCACACTTCACATCCGCGGGTATAGCAGAGATCCGAAGACTTGGGTCCTAGAGTGGATGACAGGAAACGTTCATCACGAAGCCAAAGCGTTTGACATCATTGAGCTCACTGGTTTGCCCACTCCTGGCGATCTCTACGAGCATGGCTGTCAGCTTCATAGTGAAGCTATTGAGAGCATCTTTCAGAAGACTGAACCTAATATGAGTCAGATGCTTAGTATGATGAAGCCATTGCCCCAAGATGCTGCTTATCCCAGGGAGTTCTTCGTTGAAGACCTTGAGTATCTGCCAAGAACCATTTATCACATCATAAGGCGAACTCTCTGGCCAATCAAAGGACACTCTCCACATGCCAAGCTTGAAGGTGCAATGAAGACTTTGGTCTTCTATATTCTTCATGGAAAATGCTTCAATGCACAGGACTTCTTCATTCGCCAACTTGCTGCATCAGGCTCTGATCTATTTGGCTTGAAGTTCTACGCCCCATGGGTCATGCAGCTGATCAAACTTCACTCCACTATCTCATATCAGCCCTCTGCTCGCAATCATCAGATTTTTCTGCCTGATGTGGATATGTCGATTGAAGCCATCTATCCTGAGCCTACCAAGGAACCCCTAAGTCTTTAGAATGGAGAGCATCAGAGTTTTTCTCAGAACATTGAAGGAGTTGAAGCAGTCGCTCGTGTGTATCCTTTGGCTGGCACTACACGTGCACTGCATCCTGCTCTCACTGAAGCCACTGATAGTACAACTGCTCCATGACCCAAGAAGCGCACTCGTGTTCTCGATGACCGAGAGCTTCTTGTGGCTCTTCATCAGAAACAGGATAGGCATCATGACTGGCTGAAGCATCAGATGCAAAGCCTCTTAGTGGATGTTAATCGCATTCGCAATCTTGCCACTAAGAATGCTTTTGTTGCCCATGAAACCTCTCGCCGCACATGGAAAGGGCTAACGCTGATGTGTTCTAAAGATGATCTTCAAGAGGATGGCTTCACTGAGCGATTCAAGTTTGACTCCACACCTCCTCGAAGGGCAGTGCTGCGACGAACTCCATCCCTTGAAGACTCTGAGTTCTCTTCCTCTGCTGCAACTGTGACTGCTAGAGTGATCGAGGATGAAGACGATGCTACTTCACAGCCACCTCCTTTAGCATGCTTCGACTCTGCTCCAAGCTCTTCAGCACCGCCAAACACCACCAACGACCCTGCTGCTTCACCTACTCCTCATGGGAACGAGTAGATGCTCTATGTCTTCAAACCTTTTTGGTCCTTACTGACAAAAGGGGGAGAAGCATATGAGGTTGATAGTCTTCAAGCGGGTCCATATGGGCGGGTGCTTTATATTTTGCTTCGTGCTTACAACTCTCGTTTTGCTACATTTGGTTCTTTGAGTTGTAACACTTAAACTCTATGGTCGTCTGCTACTTATCTGCCACCTTGTGTTGCGATGATAAATTCCACATGTGCGACGATAAATTCTGCACTTAGATCATTCTGCAGACGTCCATTTTCCATTATGCATGTCATTATCTTCATATACTTTCACATGCATAGTGGATTGTCATCATAAGTAGAAGTGGATCTCCACAAGTACAACCTGCCATGTGCATTTGCATTCCAAAAGCAAATTACTTATATGCACATCTTCAGGGGGAGCCCTTGCAACTTATGAAGAAATTCCTTATCCTTTACAATTTCACAGATTATATTCCCCATTGAAAACTTCAACTAGTTTGTCATCAATCACCAAAAAGGGGGAGATTGTAAGTGCATCTAGTGCCGCCCCTAGTTGGTTTTGGAGTATTGACGACAAACGTAGTTGAGAGACTAATGTGTTTGTGAGAATTGCAGGATAACACAGGTAGAAGTCCCTTATTGATTCAGTTTTCCTACCAGAGATGACCCCTAAAAATGTATGAAGACATTGAAGTCAAAGGTGGTATATGAAGATATTCACATTGAAGACTATGACAAGAGAAGACATCACATGAAGCCTATGGAGCTCGAAGACTTAGATCTTTCGTAGTTCTTTTTATTCTTTGTTGAGTCATAGGAACCACCGTACTGTTAAGTGAGGTCCAAGAGAACCAGTCAGAATGACTGAAGTGATGCTTAAACAAAACCTATGTCTTCGAGTGAAGACTATGAGAGCGAATCTTGTCCAGAGTCGGACAAGTCAGCTTTGCTTGTAGCCCAAGTAAAGTTGCCGTGTGAGTTTGAAATCTGACCGTTGGAACACGTGTCAGTTCCTTAGTGACCCAGGGTCATTTCGGACAAATCAGGTCGGGTTGCCAAGTGGCTATAAATAGCCCACCCCCTACAACCATAAACGGTTGGCTGCTCAGATTCAGAGTACGGCTTTTGTCGTTTGAGAGCAACCCACCTCGAAGCCTTTGAGAGAGAATTCCTTGCGAGGATAAAGCCCTAACCACCCAGAGCCAAAGAGAATTAGGCATCACTTAAGTCTTCTTGTCTGTGTGATCTGAAGACTTATTACACTTGAGGACTATGCATCCTCCAGCCGGTTAGGCGTCGCGTTCTGAGCATCCAAGAGACATTGTGGATTGCCGGTGAACGAAGTCTGTGAAGGTTTGGGAGTCTACCTTGAAGACTTACCAGAGTGATTGGGCGAGGTCTGTGTGACCTTAGCTCAAGGGGAATACGGCGAGGACTGGGTGTCCTGAGCTGCGTGTTCAGGACTGGGTGTCCGGGACTGTGTGTCCTAAGGTTTAAATACCTAGCCGCCCTAACCAAACATACAGTTGTCACAGCAATTGGAACTGGTCCAACAAATCATTGTCTTCAGCGAGTCACTGGTTTCATCTTCCCTCCCTTTACTTACTGTTACTCCTTGTGAAGTCATTGTATGTTCGAACTATCTTTTGTCTTCACTGAGTGACTGCATGTTCTGTGTGGCTTCACAATATCTTCCTACCTGATCCTTACTACATTGCTGCTATTAGTCATTGTGCTTTCACTCTATTGAATACTTGACTATGGCTTGCCTAGTGTAGTCTATCTTCTGCTGCAGGGTAATAGGTTTATTTCTATCGTTTGTCTTCATAACTTCCATGTTTTGAAGACTTTCATAAAAATCGCCTATTCACCCCCCCTCTAGTCGATATAACGCACTTTCACAAGCTATGAGCGAACGACCCGCCAGGGGAGCCCAAAGGCAGGACCGACGCCGTCAAGGTGGAAATGGAGGTGAAAACCAGCAAGGATCCTGGCGACGTTGTCGTGCAGGAGCTGACCTTCGTCACAGTTCCGCCCAAGCTGCTGGCCGGGGCTGGGTTGTCGAGGACGGATTCCCTCCACATTCAGACTGACAAGCTCACCTCCTAAATGATTCTATAGTGCCTTCTGTTTATCTTAGTAATATGCTAATATAGGGGTCAGCTCGGTCTAATTTAGTATAATAGATGGTGGGTTTTCGTGGCGATGCAGCAATTACTTCGACATCAGATCAGCAGTTAAAGTAATTTCCAACAATTGAACGGATATTTTGTGTCTGTTGGATATAAAGATCCTTTGGGTAAGAAGTATAACAACTTATATGCTTGTTTGTTCAGGAAGTGTTGCATACTTGTGCGAGTTGATGCGCCACATCAAAGTAGTACTACTACTAGTAGTATTCCCTTCGATCCTAATTTCTCCGCGCATAAGTCAAGGCGCAGATACCAAGGAGGGCCTGGTTGTGTCTATACTTGGACAACTCACCCGACTGCGCACCAGGAAGACGAAGCTCGTGTCATGTTGGTGCCGTGTGCGGCCCACAGATTAACCAAAACCTCACATACAACGGGTAGCATTATAAGATGATCTCTCACTAAATTTCAGGGTACAAGTGTTCTCCTTGAGTATGGACCATTGCTACAGTTCATCGTGCTGAGACACCATGTGATGATTGGGTGTGATAAGCTCTACGTTCACATACAACGGGTGAAAGCCAGTTTTGCACACGCAGAATACTCGAGTTAAACTTGACGAGTCTAGCATATGCAGATATGGCCTCGGAGCACTGAGACCGAAAGGTCAAGTGTGAATCATATAGTAGATATGATCAACATAGTGATGTTCACCATTGAAAACTACTCCATCTCACGTGATGATCGGACATGGTTTAGTTGATTTGGATCACGTGATCACTTAGATAATTAGAGGGATGTCTATCTAAGTGGGAGTTCTTAAGTAATATGATTAATTGAACTTTAAATTTATCATGAACTTAGTCCTGATAGTGTTTGCATATCTATGTTGTAGATCAATAGCTCGCAATGTAACTCCCCGTTTATTTTTGATATGTTCCTAGAGAAAACTAAGTTGAAAGATGATAGTAGCAATGATGCGGACTAGGTCCGTGATCTGAGGATTATCCTCATTGCTGCACAGAAGAATTATGTCCTTGATGCACCGCTAGGTGACGGACCTATTGCAGGACTAGATGGATACATTATGAATGTTTGGCAAAGCTCGGTATGATGACTACTTGATAGTTTAGTGCACCATGCTTTACGGCTTAGAACCGGGACTTCAAAAATGTTTTGAACACCATGGAACATATAAGATGTTCCAAGAGTTGAAATTGGTATTTCAGACTCATGTCCGAGTCGAGAGGTATGAGACCTCTAACAAGTATTTTTTTCCTACAAGATGGAGGAGAATAGCTCAACCAGTGAGCATGTGCTCAAAATGTCTGAGTACTACAATCGCTTGAATCAAGTGAGAGTTAACCTTCCAGATAAAATAGTGATCGACAGAGTTCTCTAGTCACTATCACCAAGTTACTGGAACTTCGTGATGAACTATAGTATATAAGGGATGACGAAAATGATTCCCGAGCTCTACGCGATGCTGAAATCAGCGAAGGTAGAAATCAAGAAAAGCATCAAGTGTTGATGGTTGACAAGACCACTAGTTTCAATTAAAAGGGCAAGGGAAAGAAAGGGAACTTCATGAAGAATGGCAAGTAAGTTGCCACTCCCATGAAGAAGCTCAAAGCTAGACCCAAGCCTAAAACTGAGTGCTTCTACTTCAAAGGAAATGGTCACTAGAAGTGGAACTCCCCTAGATACTTGGCGGATAAGAAGGATGGCAAAGTGAACAAAGGTATATTTGATATACATGATATTGATGTGTACTTTACTAGTGTTTATAGCAACCCCACAGTATTTGATACTGGTTCGGTTGCTAAGAGTAGTAACTCGAAACAGGAGTTGCAAAATAAACAGAGACTAGTTATGGGCGAGGTGATGATGTGATTTGGAAGTAATTCCAAGGTTGGTAATATCACAATCGCACACTCCCTTTACCTTCGGGATTAGTGTTGAACCTAAAATAAATGTTATTTGGTGTTTGCGTAGAGCATAAATATGATTGGATCATGTTTATTGCAATACGGTTATTCATTTAAGTCGAAGAATAATTGTTGTTCTATTTGCATGAATAAAAACCTTCTATGGTTACACACTCAATTTAAATGGTTTATTGAATCTCGATCTTAGTGATACACATATTCATAATATTGAAGCTAAAACATGCAAAGTTAATAATGATAGTGCAACTTATATGTGGCACTGTCGTTTAGGTCATATTGGTGTAAAGCGCATGAAGAAACTCCATGCTAATGGGCTTTAGGAATCGCTTGATTATGAATCACTTGATGCTTGCGAACCATGCCTCGTGGGCAAGATGACTAAGACTTCGTTCTCCGGAACAATGGAGCGAGCAACTGACTTATATGAAATAATACATACTGATGTATGCGATCCGATAAGTGTTGAGGCTCGTAGCAGGTATCGTTATTTTCTGACCTTCACAGATGATTTGAGCACATATGGGTATATCTACTTAATGAAGCACAAGTCTGAAACATTTGAAAATTTCAAAGAATTTCAGAGTGAAGTTGAGAATCATCGTAACAAGAAAATAAAGTTTCTACGATCTGATCGCAGAGGCGAATATTTGAGTTACGAGTTTGGCCTTCATTCGAAACAATGTGGAATAGTTTTCGCAACTCATGCCACCTAGAACACCATAGCGTAATGGTGTGTCCGAACGTCGTAACCGTACTATTAGATATGGTGCGATCTATGATGTCTCTTACCGATTTACCACTATCATTTTGGGGTTATGCATTAGGGACAGATGCATTCACATTAATAGGGCACCGTCTAAAATCCGTTGAGATGACACCGTATGAACTGTGGTTCAAGAAACCTAAGCTGTCATTTTTTAAAGTTTGGAGTTGTGATGCTTATGTGAAAAAGTTTCATCTTGATAAGCTCAAACCCCAAATCGGAGAAGTGCGTCTTCATAGGATACCCAAAAGAAACTGTTGGGTACACCTTCTATCACAGATCCGAAGGCAAGATCTTTGTTGCTAAGAATGGATCCTTTCTAGAGAAGGAGTTTCTCTCGAAAGAAGTGAGTGGGAGGAAAGTAGAACTTGATGAGGTAATTGTACCTTCTCCCGAATTGGAAAGTAGTTCATCACAGAAATCAGTTCCATTGATTCCTACACCAATTAGTTAGGAAGCTAATGATGATGATCATGAAACTTCAGATCAAGTTACTACCGAACCTCGTAGGTCAACCAGAGTACGGTCTGCACCAGAGTGGTACGGTAATCCTGTTCTGGAAGTCATGTTACTAGACCATGATGAACCTACGAAGTATGAGGAAGCGACGATGAACCCAGATTCCGCGAAATGGCTTGAGGCCATGAAATCTGAGATGGGATCCATGTATGAGAACAAAGTATGGACTTTGATTGACTTTCCCAATGGTCAGTGAGCGATTGAGAATAAATGGATCTTCAAGAGGAAGACGGACGCTGATAGTACTGTTACTATATACAAAGCTCAAGTTGTCGCAAATGGTTTTCGACAAGTTCAAGGTGTTGACAACGATGAGATTTTCTCACTCGTACCGATGCTTAGAAGTCTTTGCAGATCTTTCGAAGAGAGCTGCCGACGCCACACAGTATTTTCGGGCCCAAGATGGGAACACGACGGAAAAGCTCTTCTAGTCACAGTACCTGGCGCCATAGCATCCGGCTGCTGAACAACCAGATGATGCAGCTGGCGGAGCTGCATAGGATGTCTGGTTTGGCCATGAAGGACATTATAGTCCGACTGTGGCCAGCCGAACCCATTCCTAGCACCTACATCGGCCTGGTCAAGCGGCTTGGCGACGCCCTGCCCCGTGTTGAAGCTGTGAAGCACTCAGTGTGCATAGAGGGCGCGCGGATGGCCTTTGCCCGTGTCAAGATGCACTGGGAGAAGATGAAGGCTGCCATCATGGTGGTCGAGGGTCCACCGGAAGGCAAGGACCACCGCAAGCCGGAGAGGTATTTCGAGGATGTCCTAGAGAGTGCCCGTTTAATAGAGGGTCAGTGCTCGAAGAATATCATATTTGAGTGAATGTATCCGGGCTGCCCATACGTTGTTCTATGAACCAAGGTTGTGTAATATATTTGTGCCTTTTATCTGAAATCAATTTCCTAATGTACGGTCGTTTATTAATTTTCAAAGTTTCCAGTCGTCTGCTTCAGCCCCCACGTAGATTCTATGAGGGTGTTCGGTATAGCGCATGACCACACTTTACCCAATGTCTTGGTCTGTAAAGGACGTGTCTGCGCAGCGAACTAGGCAATCGGACTATGACTTTATCACTCCCACTTAGCCATAGGAGTTTGACAATGGGACTAGGAACTAGCCCCTGGTGCATGTGCGGCTATCCGAACATGGATGCCTTAGGCGCGTGACTGGATGAAGGCCAGTCCTTCATATAGTAAGGAAGAAATCGCAAGAGATTTATGGTAAATCACCGAATCGCTGACCAGCTCTTGCCGTATCATGACAATCAGTTTTCAGCTTTCTCTACTGAGGTGCTTGACCAGACGAGCCAGAAACACAATTGCAGTCGTTCTCCCTTTACCACCTTAGCCGAACAAGCAGAACGTAAGGTAGCAACCATGGGAGCCGGGCAACCCAATGCTACCCCTTGAGCACTGCGTTGGTTTTCCCTTGAAGAGGAAAGGGTGATGCAGTAAAGTAGCATAAGTATTTCCCTCAGTTTTTGAGAACCAAGGTATCAATCCAGTAGGAGACTCCAAGCAAGTCCCTCGTACCTACACAAAAAAATAAGAACCTCGCAACCAACGCGATAAAGGGGTTGTCAATCCCTTCACGGTCACTTACGAGAGTGAGATCTGATAGAGATAATAATAATAAGATAAATATTTTTGGTATTTTTATGATATAGATTGAAAGTAAAGATTGCGAAATAAAATATATCAGAAACTTATATGATAAAACATCGACCCGGGGCCATAGGTTTCACTAGTGGCCTCCCTCAAGAAAGCATAAATATTACGGTGGGTGAACAAATTACTGTCGAGCAATTGATAGTGATCATGTATATAGGCATCATGTATGCGACAAGTATACTGAAACGATTCTGCATCTACTACTATTACTCCACACATCGACCGCTATCCACCATGCATCTAGAGTATTAAGTTCATAAGAACATAGTAATGCATTAAGCAAGATGACATGATGTAGAGGGATAAACTCAAGCAATTTGATATAAAATCCATCTTTTTATCCTCGATGGCAACAATACAATACGTGCCTTGCTGCCCCTGTTGTCATTGGGAAAGGACACCGCAAGATTGGACCAAAAGCTAAGCACTTCTCCCATTGCAAGAAAGATCAATCTAGTAGGCCAAACCAAACTGATAATTTGAAGATACTTGGAAAGATAATTAAATCATACATATAAGAATTCAGAGAAGAACCAAATATTGTTCATAGATAATCTTGATCATAAACCCACAACTCATCGGATCTCGACAAACACACCGCAAAAAGAGTTACATCGAATAGATTATTGGAAATATGCCCTAGAGGCAATAATAAATTGGTTATTATTATATTTCCTTATTCATGATAATCGTTTATTATCCATGCTAGAATTGTATTGATAGGAAACGCAGATGCATGTGTGGATACATAGACAACACCATGTCCCTAGTAAGCCTCTAGTTGACTAGCTCGTTGATCAATAAGATGGTTACGGTTTCCTGACCATGGACATTGGATGTCATTAATAATGGGATCACATCATTAGGATAATGATGTGATGGACAAGACCCAATCCTAAGCCTAGCACAAGATCGTGTAGTTCGTTTGCTAAAGCTTTTCTAATGTCAAGTATCATTTCCTTAGACCATGAGATTGTGCAACTCCCGGATACCGTAGGAGTGCTTTGGGTGTGCCAAACGTCACAACGTAACTGGGTGGCTATAAAGGTACACTATAGGTATCTCTGAAAGTGTCTGTTGGGTTGGCACGAGTCGAGACTGGGATTTGTCACTCCGTGTAAACGGAGAGGTATCTCTGGGCCCACTCGGTAGGACATCATCATAATGTGCACAATGTGACCAAGGAGTTGATCACGGGATGATGTGTTACGGAACGAGTAAAGAGACTTGCCGGTAACGAGATTGAACAAGGTATCGGATACCGACGATCGAATCTCTGGCAAGTACAATACCGCTGGACAAAGAGAATTGTATACGGGATTGATTGAATCCTCGACATCGTGGTTCATCCGATGAGATCATCGTGGAACATGTGGGAGACATCATGGATATCCAGATCCCGCTATTGGTTATTGGCCGGAGAGTTGTCTCGGTCATGTCTGCATGGTTCCTGAACCCGTAGGGTCTACACACTTAAGGTTCAGTGACGCTAGAGTTGTTATGGGAAATAGTATGTGGTTACCGAAGGTTGTTCGGAGTCCCGGATGAGATCCCGGACATGACGAGGAGCTCCGGAATGGTCCGGAGGTGAAGATCGATATATTGGACGAAGGGTATTGGAGTCCGGAATTGTTCCGGGGGTACCAGGTGATGACCAGCGTGTCCGAAAGGGGTTTCGGAGGCCCCAGCAAGCGTTGGGGGGCCTTATGGACGAAGGGGAGAGGGCACATCAGCCCACTAAGGGTCTGAGCGCCCCTCCCACCCCATCTCACGTAACCAGGAGAGGTGGGGGCGCCACCCCTAGGGCAGCCGCCCCTCCCGGCTTGGGGGGCAAGTTTCCTAGGGGGTGGGGGCGCCCAAACCCATCTAGGGTTTCCCCTGTGGCCGCCGCCCCTCCCCTAGGGAACCCTAGGGCGCCTCCCCCTCCTCCCTTCCCCCTATATATGGTGAGCGAGAGAGAGGGCAGCCGCACCCTTCCGCTGGCGCAGCCCTCTTCCTCCTCCAAAACCTCATCCTCCTCCGTAGTGCTTGGCGAAGCCCTGCCGGAGAACCACGAGCTCCATCACCACCACGTCGTCGTGCTGTCGGAGTTTTCCTCAACTTCTCCTCTCACCTTGCTGGATCAAGAAGGAGGAGACGTCTCCCAGCCGTACGTGTGTTGAACGCGGAGGTGCCGTCCGTTCGGTGCTAGGATCATCGGTGATTTGGATCACGACGAGTACGACTCCATCAACCCCGTTCACTTGAACGCTTCCGCTTAGCAATCTACAAGGGTATGTAGATGCACTCTCCTTCCCCTCATTGCTAGATTACTCCATAGATTGATCTTGGTGATGCGTAGAAAATACGATCCCTAACAGCGGCATCACGAGCTAGGTCTATGCGTAGTTTCTATGCACGAGTAGAACACAAGTTGTTGTGGGCGTCGATATTGTCAATTTAGTTGTCGTTACTAGTCTTATCTTGATTCGGCGGCATCGTGGGATGAAGCGGCCCGGACCGACCTTACACGTACTCTTACGTGAAACTGGTTCCACCGACTGACATGCACTAGTTGCATAAGGTGGCTAGCGGGTGTCTGTCTCTCCCACTTTAGTCGGATCGGATTCGATGAAAAGGGTCCTTATGAAGGGTAAATAGAAATTGGCATATCACGTTGTGGTTTTCGCGTAGGTAAGAAACGTTCTTGCTAGAAACCTATAGCAGCCACGTAAAAACTTGCAACAACAATTAGAGGACGTCTAACTTGTTTTTGCAGCATATGCCTTGTGATGTGATATGGCCAAAAGGATGTGATGAATGATATATGTGATGTATGAGATCGATCATGTTCTTGTAATAGGAATCACGACTTGCATGTCGATGAGTATGACAACCGGCAGGAGCCATAGGAGTTGTCTTAATTTATTTATGACCAGTGTGTCAACATAAACATCATGTAATTACTTTACTTTATTGCTAAAGCGTTAGCCATAGTAGTAGAAGTAATAGATGACGAGACAACTTCAAGAAGACACGATGATGGAGATCATGGTGTCATGCCGGTGACAACGATGATCATGGAGCCCCGAAGATGGAGATCAAAAGGAGCAAAATGATATTGGCCATATCATGTCACTATTTGATTGCATGTGATGTTTATCATGTTTACATCTTATTTTCTTAGAAAGACGGTAGCTTAAATAAGATGATCCCTCACTAAAATTTCAAGAAAAGTGTTCCCCCCTAACTGTGCACCGTTGCGAAGGTTCGTTGTTTTGAAGTACCACGTGATGATTGGGTGTGATAGATTCTAACATTCAAATACAACGGGTGTTGACGAGCCTAGCATGTACAGACATGGCCTCGAGACACATGCGAAACACTTAGGTTGACTTGACGAGCCTAGCATGTACAGACATGGCCTCGGAACACGGAAGACCGAAAGGTCGAACATGAGTCGTAGAAGATACGATCAACATGAGATGTTCACCGTTGATGACTAGTCCGTCTCACGTGATGATCGGACACGGCCTAGTCGATTCGGATCATGTATCACTTAGATGACTAGAGGGATGTCTATCTGAGTGGGAGTTCATTAAATAATTTGATTAGATGAACTTAATTATCATGAACATAGTCTAAATTGTCTTTGCAAATATGTTGTAGATAAATGGCTCACGTTGTAGCTCCCTGTTCCAATACGTTCCTAGAGAAAAACCAAGTTGAAAGATATTGTAAGCAATGATGCGGACTGGGTCCGTAGCTCAAGGAGTGTCTTTGATGCACCGCTCGATGTGCAAACCCCTACAACGTCGTCTGTGGATGTTGTGAACACCTGACAGACACATCCTGATGACTACTTGATAGTTTAGTGCACCATACTTTACGGCTTAGAATCGGGATTCCAATGAAGTTTTGAACGCCATAAGACATATGAGATGTTCCAAGAGCTGAAATTGGGATTTCAGGCTCATGCCCGTGTTGAGAGGTGTGAGACCTCTGACAAGTTGTTTTGCCAGCAAGATGGAGGAGAATAGCTCATCTAGTGAGCATGTGCTCAGAATGTCTGGGTGCTACAATCACTTAAAGCAGTGGGAGTTAAACTTCCAGATAAGATAGTGATTGATAGAGTTCTCTAGCCACTATCACTAAGCTACTAGATCTTCGTGATGAACTATGACATGCAAGGGATGGAGTTGATCCCGGAGCTGTTCGCGGTGCTTAAGACCGCAAAAGGTAGAAATCAAGAAGGAGCATCAAGTGTTGATGGTTTAACAAGACCACTGGTTTCAAGAAGGGCAAGGGATATAAGGGAAACTTCATGGATGGCAAACCAGTTGCCGCTCAAGTGAAGGAACCCAAGGTTGAACCCAAACCCGAGACTATGTGCTTCTATTTGTAAAGGGAACGATCACTGGTAGCGGAATTACCCCAAATGCATGGTAGATAAGAAGGCTGGCAACTTCAACAAAATTTATACGTGTCATTAATGTGTACCTCACTAGTACTCCTGGTAGCACCTGGGTATTGGATACCGGTTCAGTTACTATTATTGGTGACTTGAAGCAAAAGCTACGGACTAAACGGAGACTGGCTAAGGGCGAGGTGACGATGTGTGTTGGAAGTGTTTCCAAAGTTGGTGAGATCACCCTCACACGCTCCATCTGCCATCGGGATTAGTATTGAACCTAGATAAATGTTATCAGGTGTCTACGTTGAGCATGAATATGATTAGATCATGTTCATTGCAATACGGTTATTCATTTAAGTTAGAGAATACTAGTTATTCTGTTTACATGAATAATACCTTTCATGGTCATGCACCCTATGTGAATGGTTCATTGAATCTCGGTCGTGGTAATACACATGTTCACGCCAAAAGATGTAGAGTTAATAATTATAGTACCACTTTCTCGTGGCACTGCCGCTTAGGTCATATTTGCGTAAGATGCATGAAGAAACTCCATGTCGATGGATGTTTGGAGTCACTTGATTTTGAATCACTTGACACATGCGAGACATGCCTCATGGGCAGGATGACTAAGACCCCGTTTTCAGGTACAATGAAACCGGCAAGTGACTTGTTGGAAATCATGCATATCGATGCGTGTGATCCAATGAGAATTGAAGTGTGCGGTGGATATCGCTATTTTATCATCTTCACTGACGATTTGGGTAGATATAGGTATATCTACTTAATGAAGCACAAGTCTGAAACGTTTGAAAAGTTCAAGCGATTTCAGAGTGAAGTTAAGAATCATAATAACAATAAGATCATGTTCCTACGATCTGATGAAAAGGGGATTTTCTGAGTTATGAGTTTGGCAATCACTTAAGACATTGTGGAATTGTTTCACAGTTGAAGCCACCTGGAACACCACAAGGTAATGGTGTGTCCGGACGTCGTAATCGAACCCTATGAGATATGGTGCGATCTATGATGTCTCTTACAAATCTACCGTTTTCATTTTGAGGTTACGCGTTAGAGACAGCTGCATTCACTTTAGATAGGACACCATCTAAGTCCGTTGAGACGATGTCATATGAACATTGGTTTGGCAAGAAACCAAAGTTGTCGTTTCTTAATGTTTGGGGATGCGATGCTTAGGGCTTCAGCCGGAGAAGCTCGAACCCAAAGCGGACAAACACATCTTCATTGGATACCCAAGGGTGACAGTTGGGTATACCTTATATCTCAGATCCGAGGGCAAATTGTTTGTCGCTAAGGACGGGTCCTTTCTCGAGAAGGAGTTCTCTCGAAAGAATTGAGTGGGAGGAAGATAGAACTTGATGAGGTTGTCGAACCTTTACTTCAACCAGAGAGTGATGCAACACAGAAAGATGTTTTCTGTGGCGCCTATGTCTGTTGAAGAGGAAGTAAATGATAGTGATCATGACGCTTTGGATCGAGTTGCTACCGAACCTCATAGGTCGACAAGGATATGTACTACTCCTGAGTGGTACGGTAATCCTATCTTAGATATCATGTTGTTAGACAACAATGAACCTACGAGCTATGGAGAAGCGATGGTGGGCCCGTATTCTGACAAATGGTTAGAAGCCATGAAATCCGAGATAGGATCCATTTATCAGAACAAAGTATGGACTTTGGTGGACTTGCCCGTTGATTGGCAAGCCATTGAGATAAATGGATCTTTAAGAAGAAGACGAACGTGGGCGGTAATGTTACCGTCTATGAAGCTCGACTTGTGGGAAAGAAACTTTTCACAAGTTCAAGGAGTTGACTACGATGAGAATTTCTCACCCGTAGCGATGCTTAAGTTCGTCGGAATCATGTTAGCATTAGCTGTATTTTTCGATTATGAAATCTTACAGATGGATGTCAAAACAAGTTTTCTTACCAGTTTTCGTAAGAAAAGTTGTATGTGATACAATAAAAGGTTTTGAAGATTCTAAGGATGCTAAAAGGTATGCTAGCTCCAGCAATCCTTGTATGGACTAGAGCAGGCATCTCGGAATCGGAATATATGTTTTGATGGAGTGATCAAAGCTTTTAGGTTTATACAATGTTTGCTAGAAACTTGTATTTACAAGAAAGTGAGTGGGAGCACTACAACATTTCTGATAAGTATATGTGGATGACATATTGTAGATCCGAAATAATGTAGAATTTCTGGAAAGCATAAACGGTTGTTTGAAGAGTGTTTTTCAAAGGAAGACCTGGATAAAGCTGCTTACAAATTGGGCATCAAGATCTATAGAGATAGATCAAGACGCCTGATGACACTTTCAAAGAACGCACACCTTGACATGTTTTTGAAGGAGTTCAAAATAGATCAGTCAAAGAAGGGGTTCTTTCCTGAGTTGTAAGGTGTGAAGTTGAGTAAGACTCAAAGATTGACCACAGCAGAAGAAATAGGAAGGACGAAGGTCGTCCCCTATGCTCTTGTCATAGGCTCTATACGGTATGCCATGCTGAGTACCGCATCTGATGTGTGCCTTGCCACATGTCTGGCAAGAAGGTACAAAGGTGATCTAGGACTGGATCACCAGATAGCGGTCAAAATTATCCTTAGAGGAATAAGGAAATGTTTCTCGGTTATGGAGATGATAAAGAGTTCAACGTAAAGAGTTACGTCGATGCAAGCTTAACACCTATCCGGATAGCTCTGAGTAGAGATACCGGATATGTATAATGGAGCAACAATTTGGAATAGCTCCAAGTGGAACGTGGCAGCAGCATCTACGATATAAAGTTTTGCAAAATACATAGGGATCTGAATATGGCAAGACCCGTTGACTACAACCTCTCTCACAAGTATAACATGATCAAACCCAGAACTCATTGAGTATTAATCACATAGTGATGTGAAATAGATTAGTGACTCTAGTAAACTCTTTGGCTGTTGGTCACATGGCGATGTGACCTGTGAGTGTTAATCACATTGCGATGTGAACTAGATTATTGACTCTAGTGCAAGTGGGAGACTATTGTAAATATGCCCTAGAGGCAATAATAAATTGGTTATTATTATATTTCCTTGTTCATGATAATCGTTTATTATCCATGCTAGAATTGTACTGATAGGAAACTCAGATACATGTGTGGATACATAGACAACACCATGTCCCTAGTAAGCCTCTAGTTGACTAGCTCGTTGATCAATAAGATGGTTACGGTTTCCTGACCATGGACATTGGATGTCATTGATAACGGGATCACATCATTAGGATAATGATGTGATGGACAAGACCCAATCCTAAGCCTAGCACAAGATCGTGTAGTTCGTTTGCTAAAGCTTTTCTAATGTCAAGTATCATTTCCTTAGACCATGAGATTGTGCAACTCCCGGATACCGTAGGAGTGCTTTGGGTGTGCCAAATGTCACAACGTAACTAGGTGGCTATAAAGGTACACTACAGGTATCTCTGAAAGTGTCTGTTGGGTTGGCACGAATCGAGACTGGGATTTGTCACTCCGTGTAAATGGAGAGGTATCTCTGGGCCCACTCGTTAGGACATCATCATAATATGCACAATGTGACCAAGGAGTTGATCACGGGATGATGTGTTACGGAACGAGTAAAGAGACTTGCCGGTAACGAGATTGAACAAGGTATCGGATACCGACGATTGAATCTTGGGCAAGTACAATACCGCTGGACAAAGGGAATTGTATACAGGATTGATTGAATCCTCAACATCGTGGTTCATCCGATGAGATGATCGTGGAACATGTGGGAGCCATCATGGGTATCCAGATCCCGTTGTTGGTTATTGGCCGGAGAGTTGTCTCGTCCATGTCTGCATGGTTCCCGAACCCGTAGGGTCTACACACTTAAGGTTCGGTGACGCTAGAGTTGTTATGGGAAATAGTATGTGGTTACCGAAGGTTGTTCGGAGTCCCGGATGAGATCCCGGACATGACGAGGAGCTTCGGAATGGTCCGGAGGTGAAGACCGGTATATTGGACGAAGGGTATTGGAGTCCGGAATTGTTCCTGGGGTACCAGGTGATAACCAGCGTGTCTGAAAGGGGTTTCGGAGGCCCCGGCAAGCGTTGGGGGGCCTTATGGGCCAAGGGGAGAGGGCACATCAGCCCACTAAGGGGCTGAGCGCCCCTGCCACCCCATCTCACGTAACCAGGAGAGGTAGGGCGCCACCCCTAGGGCAGCCGCCCCTCCCGGCTTGGGGGGCAAGTTTCCTAAGGGTGGGGGCGCCCAAACCCATCTAGGGTTTCCCCTGTGGCCGCCGCCCCTCCCCTAGGGAACCCTAGGGCACCTCCCCTCCTCCCTTTCCCCTATATATAGTGAGGGAGAGAGAGGGCAGCCGCACCCTTCTGCTGGCGCAGCCCTCTTCCTCCTCCAACACCTCATCCTCCTCCGTAGTGCTTGGCGAAGCCCTGCCGGAGAACCACGAGCTCCATCACCACCACGCCGTCGTGCTGTCAGAGTTTTCCATCAACTTCTCCTCTCACCTTGCTGGATCAAGAAGGAGGAGACGTCTCCCAACCGTACGTGTGTTGAACGCGGAGGTGCCGTCCGTTCGGTGCTAGGATCACCGGTGATTTGGATCACGACGAGTACAACTCCATAAACCCCGTTCACTTGAACGCTTCCGCTTAGCAATCTACAAGGGTATGTAGATGCACTCTCCTTCCCCTCGTTGCTAAATTACTCCATAGATTGATCTTGGTGATGCATAGAAAATTTTAAATTTCTGCTACGATCCCCAACATAGATCTCCAAGAAGACCGAGGTGAACTTTGTATTGAGATCCAAAGAAAGAGAATAAGTCATCTAGCTAATAACTATGGACCCGAAGGTCTGAGGTAAGCTACTCACACATCATCGAAGAGGCTATGGTGTTGATGTAGAAGCCCTCCGTGATTGATTCCCCCTCCGACGGAGCTCCGGAAAAGGCCCCAAGATGGGATCTCTTGGGTACAGAAGGTTGCGGCGGTGGAAATAGGGTTTCATGGTGCTCCTGGATGTTTTCGGGGTATATGGGTATATATAGGAGGAATAAGTAGGTTGGTGGACCTACAAGGGGCCCACGAGGGTGGAGGGCGCGCCCAGGGGCATAGGCGCGCCCCTGCCTCGTGGCCGCCTTGTTTGTTTCTTGACGTCCACTCTAGGTCCCCGGGGTCACGTTTGTTACAAAAATAACTCTTCCGAAGGTTTCATTCCATTTGGATTTCGTTTGGTATTCCTTTTCTGCAAAACACTGAAATAGGCAAAAAACGGCAATTTGCACTGGGCCTTAGGTTAGTAGGTTATTCCCAAAAATAATATAGAAGTGCTTAGTAAAGCCCAGTAAACATCCAAAACAAATAATATAATAGCATGGAACAATCAAAAATTATAGATATGTTGGAGACGTATCAAGCATCCCCAAGCCTAATTCATGCTCGTCCTCGAGTAGGTAAATGATAAAAACAAAATTTTTCATGTGGAATGCTACCTAGCATATTTCTCAATGTAATTTTCTTTATTGTGGCATGAATGTTCAGATATGAAAGATTCAAGACAAAAGTTTAATATTGACATAAAAATAATAATACTTCAAGCATACTAACAAAGCAATCATGTCTTCTCAAAATAACATGGCCAAAGAAAGTTATCCCTACAAAATCATATAGTCTGGCTATGCTCTATCTTCATCACACAAAGTATTTAATCATGCACAACCCCGATGACAAGCCAAGCAATTGTTTCACACTTTTGGTGTTCTCAAACTTTTTCAATATTCACGCAATACATGAGCGGGATTGTGGAGAAGACAAAAAAGGAGAAGATAGTCTCACATCAACTAGATGTATCAACGGCTATGGAGATGCCCATCAATAGATATCAACGTGAGTGAGTAGGGATTGCCATGCAACGGATGCACTAGAGCTATAAGTGTATGAAAGCTCAACAAAAGAAACTAAGTGGGTGTGCATCCAACTCGCTTGCTCACGAAGACCTAGGGCATTTTAAGGAAGCCCATCACTGGAATATACAAGCCAAGTTCTATAATGTAAAATTCCCACTAGTATATGAAGGTGACAACATAGAAGACTCTCTATCATGAAGATCATGGTGCTACTTTGAAGCACAAGTGTGGGAAAAGGATAGTAACATTGTCCCTTCTCTCTTTTTCTCTCATTTTTTTAATTTTATTTTTTTATTTGGGCCTTCTTCTTCCTTGTTTTGGCCTATTTTTTTCGTCCGGGGTCTCATCCCGACTTGTGGGGTAATCATAGTCTCCATCATCGTTTCCACACTTGGGAGAATGCTCTAATAATGATGATCATCACACTTTTATTTACTTACAACTCAAAGATTACAACTCGATACTTAGAACAAAATATGACTCTATGTGAATGCCTCCGGCGGTGTATCGGGATATTCAATGAATCAAGAGTGACATGTATGAAAGAATTATGAACGGTGGCTTTGCCACAAATACGATGTCAACTACATGATCATGCAAAGCAATACGACAATGATGAAGCATGTCATAATAACAGAACGGTGGAAAGTTGCATGGCAATATATCTCGGAATGGCTACGGAAATGCCCTAATAGGTACGTATGGTGGCTGTTTTGAGGAAGGTATATGGTGGGTTTAAGGTACCGGAAAAAGTTGCGCGGTACTAGAGAGGCTAGCAATGGTGGAAGGGTGAGAGTACGTATAATCCATGGACTCGACATTAGTCATAAAGACCTCACATACTTATTGCAAAAATTTATTAGTTATCGAAACAAAGTACTACGCACATGCTCCTAGGGGGATAGATTGGTAGGAGAATACCATCGCTCGTCCCCGACCGCCACTCATAAGGAAGACAATCAATAAATAAATCTTGCTCCGACTTCATCACATAACGGTTCACCATACGTGCATGCTACGAGAATCACAAACTTTAGAACAAGTATTTCTAAAATTCACAACTACTCAACTAGCATGACTCTAATATCACCATCTTCATATCTCAAAACAATCATCAAGTATCAAACTTCTCATAGTATTCAATGCACTTTTTATGATAGTTTTTATTATACCCATCTTGGATGCCTATCATATTAGGACTAATTTTATAACCAAAGAAAATTGCCATGCTGTCCTAAAGGACTCTCAAAATAGTATAAGTGAAGCATGAGAGATCAATAATTTCTATAAAATAGAACCACCACCGTGCTCTAAAAGATATAAGTGAAGCACTAGAGCAAAATTATCTAGCTCAAAAGATATAACTGAAGCACATAGAGTATTCTAATAAATTATAATTCATGTGTGTCTCTCCCAAAAGGTGTGTACAGCAAGGATGATTGTGGTAAACTAAAAAGCAAAGACTCAAATCATACAAGACGCTCCAAGCAAAACACATATCATGTGGTGAATAAAAATATAGCCTCAAGTAAAGTTACCGATAGAAGAAGACGAAAGAGGGGATGCCTTTCGGGGCATCCCCAAGCTTAGGCTTTTGGTTGTCCTTGAATTTTACCTTGGGGTGCCTTGGGCACCCCCAATCTTAGGCTCTTGCCAATCCTTATTCCATAATCCATCAAATCTTTACCCAAAACTTGAAAACTTCACAACACAAAACTTAAACAGAAAATCTCATGAGCTCCGCTAGTATAAGAAAACAAACCACCACTTAAGCTACTGTAATGAAATAATTCTTTATTTATTTTGGTGTTAAAACTACTGTATTCCAACTTCTCTATGGTTCATAACCTTCGATACTAGCCATAGATTCATCAAAATAAGCAAACAACACACGAAAAACAGAATATGTCAAAAACAGAACAGTCTGTAATAATCTGTAGGTTTACTGTTTTGACTTCTAGTGAAATTTCTTTTGTTTCCCAGTGTCTTGCTTGGGAGGCTCGTCCTTGTCTTCACTTGGTGTATCCTCCCCCTTGTGTACGGCGTTGAGCTTGCCGGACTGCTTGAAGACCCAACATTCTCTGTGGGTATGATTAGCCGGTTTACCAGGGGTACTATGGATCTGACATACTTGGTCCAGAATTTTGTTGAGGCTGGACAATTCATCCCTGGTTCCTTTAGAGGGCGGCTTGCGGACCTGGCCGAGAGCTTTTGAATCCGATGTTTACTGTCGTGCCCTTCGTGCTGTCTTCTTTATTCCAGCGTTTGTTATTGCTGTTGCGCCGTGATTTCCCATTTCCATCTCTAACTTCAGATGTACTGGGGTCGCTGGTGCTGCATCTGGCTAGCCAGCTATCCTCACCCGCGCAAAAGCGGGTCATGAGGTTTGTTAATGCGGCCATCGTTCTCGGCTTATTTTGGCCGAGGTGTCTGGCGAGCCATTTGTCACGGACTCTATGCTTAAAAGCTCCCAAGGCTTCGGTGTCCGGACAGTCGACAATCTGGTTCTTTTTAGTAAGAAACCTGTTCCAAAGCTTTCAGGCTGACTCTCCGGGCTGTTGAGTTATATGACTCAAATCGTCCGCATCCGGAGGTCGGACATAAGTCCCTTGAAAATTTGCCCGAAAGGTGTCTTCGAGCTCTTCCCAACTTCCAATGGAGCTTTCGGGGAGGCCTTTAAGCCAGTGACGAGCTGGCCCTTTGAGTTTGAGGGGTAAGTACTTGATGGCGTGGAGATCATCTCCTCGAGCCATATGGATATGAAGGATGTAGTCCTCAATCCAGACCCCAGGGTCTGTTGTTCCGTCATATGCCTCTATGTTTACGGGTTTGAATCCCTCTGGAAATTCATGGTCCAGCACCTCATCGGTGAAACATAGGGGGTGTGCGGCACCCCTGTAGCTGGGTGTACCGCGTTGTTCGGATGTTTGTTGTGTTGCATTGTATGCTGGGGCGCGCTTGCGTGGTCCATAGATGGATCTTGTTGCACCGTCCTTTGGGTGCGATCCCTCGCATGGGTCGCATGTTGTATTTTGAGTGGCGTTGTATGCCGCTCTGTGTTGGTAGAGGGGTCGTCTATCCGGCCAGGTGGCTGCTTTGATATTTGGTTGTGGGGGTCTAAGGCCTCCTCATCGAATTCAGGTAGCAGCTTCCACTTTGGGTAGCTCTTGGAGGGGCGATTGTTGCCGTACCTCGCTGTTGTGTTGAGTATTTTACTCCATCTGATTTGGAGTGTGTCTTGCACAGCCCTGAGCCTTTGCTTCTGCTTTTTAAGACTCCTCGCGGTGCCAACAAGCCTTTTACGGGCATTCTGCTGCTCCGGGTGCCTGTCCGGCGTTATGTTGTCCGGACTATTATCCTTGATAGAATTTGTTTGTTCGGTTTGATTATCCGGATTGCCGTTGTCCGGCAGCGGTTCGCCCTGCTCCAGCGCTGGGTCTATGTGATCGTTATTTCTGTCGAGGCGGGATTTGGGGCGGCGCTTGCGTCGCCGCTTTGACTGCTTCTCGAGGGAACAAGCCTTCGGTGCGTCCTTCCGCTCCTCGTTGTCATCTCTTGGTGCGTCCATCATGTATACGTCATATGACGAGGTGGCTTTCCCGGGCCCAATAGGCGCTGGTTATTCATTGTCTCTTTCATCGGCGTCCATACCATCGATGTCTTCGGAGTCGAAGTCGAGCATGTCGGTTAAATCGTCGACAGTGGCTACAAAGTGGGTGGTGGGTGGGCTTTGAATTTCTTCATTGTCCGTATTCCAACCTTGCTGACGTAGTCCGGCCAGGGCTCTCCTGATAAAGAGACCGACTTTAGTGTCTTCAGAATATCACCGAAAGGCGAGTGCTGAAAGACGTCCGCGGCAGTAAACTTCATGATCGGCGCCCAATCGGATTCGATCGGCAGGGGCGCGGAGGGTTCAGAGTCCGGAGAGGAGTCCGGCTCCTTGGAGTCATGAGTCTCGCGGAGTGCAAGGCTAGTGTTCGGCTCGATCGCCGTTGGGATCGCAGCCCCCGAAGCAGCGTCCAACCACCCATCCTCAATCGGCGCAGTTGGCTCCGAATTAAGGGTCGAAGCCGATGCAGGTGCGGCCTCCAGGACACTATTCGGCGGCGGAGCTAGATCACGCTCGTCATGGCAGTGCGGCGCGCTCGGCAGTGGCTCAAATCCGTCGAGGATCATGTCCCCGTGGATGTCAGCCGTGTAGTTTAAACTTCCAAATCTGACCTGACGGCCAGGGGCATAGCTTTCGATCTACTCCAGATGGCCAAGTAAATTGGCCCGCAGTGCGAAGCCGCCGAAGACGAAGATCTGTCCGGGGAGGAAGGTCTCACCCTGGACTGCATCGCTATTGATGATCGTAGGAGCCATCAAGCCTAGCGGCGACGACACAGAGGAACTCTCAATGAAAGCACCAATGTCGGTGTCAAAACTGGCGAACCTGGGTAAAACTTCGTGTCCCTTGCCTCCTGTTACCATCCGGCCTAGACGCACAGTTCGGGACCCCCTACCCAAGATCCGCCGGTTTTGACACCGACAATAGCCTAGAGCTGCTACCTCTTTGCCTCGACGGTGAGGTGGTACGGGTTGGTGTTCGGCATAAGCAGCCGCTTTATCTCTCCCACGTGGTGGTTGGTCTGGTTCATCAGCGCGGGCATATCTCGACGGTATTGGCTCAAGGGCCTCGTCGTCGAATTGTGGTAGTAGCCGACGCTTCGGATAACTCTTTGTTGGGCGCTCGAGGCCGTATTCTTTGGCAGCTAGGACTTGGGTCCATCTATCGTGGAGGGTATCCTGTTCGGCTTTGAGCTGTTGCTGATTCTTCTTTAGGCTTCGCGCAGTTGCGATTAGCTGACGCTTAAAGCGCTCTTGCTTGAGGGGTTCCTCTGGCACGATTAAGTCTTCGTTGCCGAGGCTGACATCATCCTCGAAGATCGATAGATAGTTACAACCTTCTGAATCCTCATTCCCGACTGGCTCATCGGGGTTGACTTGTCCCTCCTCCCAATCATCTTGTTCGGACGTAGGCTCGACAGGGTCTTTGGGATCCTCGGCATTGTCTGGAGTGTTACTATCTTCGGTGCCGGTATTACTATTCCTTTCGCGACGCAATTTTGAGCGGCGTCGCTGACGTTGATGTTTTGGTGGTGCATCCACGGGCTTGTCCTCACTCGGATCTTTACTGCCTTCGTTGTCATCCTCTTTGGGTGTGTCCACCATATATACATCATATGTGGAGGTAGCCATCCAGCGTCCGGTGAATGGCGGGTCTTGGCTTTGTTTGTATCCGGCATCGTCGTCCATACCGTCAATGTCTTCGGAGGCGTAATATAGCATGTCGGTCAAATCCTCGACAGTGGCTATGTGGGTGGTGGGTGGGATGTAAAATTCCCCGCTCTCAGCCCCTAGTCTGGGTTGGGCGTAGTTCGAAGGTGACGCTTCCGTAATGGCGAGGGATTGCATTAAGTCCAAAGCCTCATTTAACAGCGAAGGTCGGACGGGGGACCGAGGACCTGCAGGGCTAGGCACAGCAGATTCCAGGTTGTGCTCACAAGATGCGGGCCTCGAGAGTACGGAGTTTGCATCCTGAGGCGGGTTCGGCTGTCCGATGATCAGTAGAGTCCTGTTTGACTGCAGGCTCACCGAAGACAGAGCTGCCTCCAGGTCTCCGGAAAAGTTTCACAATAGGAGAGGGTCCGGTGGGTTTGAGACACCCATCTTCAGAAGAAGTAGTCTGCCTTGGATCTAAGGCCAGGGCAGGGATAATAGTTGGTCCTTGAGTGGTGCCTGATCACGAGTCCGATGAGTTTCCCTCTTGGAACACTGGAACAATGGTCAAGGCCATGAACCCTTCGAAGATCAAGTCTCCTCGGACATCGGCGATGTAATTCAGGCTCCCGAATCTGATCTGATGACCAGGGGCGTAGCTGTCGACCTGTTCGAGGTGACCAATCGAATTGGCGCGCAGAGAGAAGCCGTCGAACACAAAAAGTTGACCGGGGGAAGGTTTCCCCGGAAACAGCATCGTTGTTGATGATTGTACGAGCCATTGAACCTTCTACTGATGACACAGTGGAACTCTCAATGAAAGCACCAATGTCGGTGTCAAAACTGGCCGATCTCGGGTAGGGGGTCCCGAACTGTGCGTCTGAGGATCGAAGGTAACAAGTGACAAAGGGGACACGATGTTTACCCAGGTTCGGGCCGTCTTAATGGAGGTAATACCCTACTTCCTGCTTGATTGATCTTGATGAGTATAGGGGTTACAAGAGTTGATCTACCTCGAGATCGTAATGGCTAAACCCTAGATGCCTAGCCTATATAAATTCTGATAGCCTCTACGGACTAATCCCTCCGATTTCTATAGACACCAGAGGGGCCTAGGGTTGTACAGGGTCGGTTTACATAGAAAGGAAAGTACACACTCGGACGCCAATCTTGCCATCCACGCAAAGGAGAGTCCCATCCGGACATGGAGGAAGGCCTTGTACCTTGTACCTTCACGACCCATCAGTCTGGCCCATGTCACATAGCCCGGACACCCGAGGACCCCATAATCTAGGACTCCCTCACCTGCCGGTGCTCGTACCGAGCAGCCATGGTGGGTCTCCATCAAAGGCGTCGTCGCCAGCCACTTCATCCACGACATCTCTCCCCCATGTCGTTGCTTCCTCAGAGGCTACTTCCACACCAACACTAGCTACAGCTACTCCGTCTCTCGCTCGCGCTACTGCTGTTGCTGCTCCGGCTCTCGCTCGCGCTACGGCTCTGTTCTTGCTGTCGGTCGCGCTGCTGCACTGCTCTTGCTTTTGTTCGTGCTACTGCTCTGCTCTGCTATTCTTGTCGGTCACGTTGCTACTCCGCTCTTGCTCTCATTCGTGCTTCTGCTCTGCTCTTGCTCTCGCTTGCGCTGCTGCTGCTCCTGCTGCACGACCTCCAGCAGCTACAGGAGTTGTTGCTTTAGCAATCGCTCGCGGTGCTGCTGCATGACTTGCTCTCTGCTAGTGCGTACCCTGCTCGAGCGTTTGCTGATTTAGATCACTGCTTCTCTTCTACTAGTGCTCGAATGCCCTAAACATCTATTGCAATTGTCTGCAACTAGTTCAATCTGTTTCGACAGTAAAATTCAGTTTCGACTGTAAAGTTCAGTTTCTTCAGTTAAGTTCAGAGTGAACAAGTTTTACAGCATCTGTCGGAGCAGTCATGGCGCGGCTCATGCATTTTACATCTAGCACTTTTTGGTGATGTATTTTACATCATCTATTGCAGATGATATTAGAGTCCCACTTCAAATTAACGTTATCTGTCTTGCCTGCTTCAGCCTCGCCGTCGTACACCTCAGCGGAGCTGCTCCAACGATGGAATCGTCCATCACAGCGGAGCAGTACCCTCGGCGCCGTTTCCAGAGGCCTCAAATCTTCTTCCCCGCCTCCGATAGTCACACCAGCATCACCATCCTTCAAATCCAACCCAATGATGCTGAGGTCGACAAGGCTATGCCAAAGAGGTTCTACACTCATCACATCACTTTGTTACTCTACATTCATGTCGATCCCTTGGGGATCCTTTGCTATGGAACTACTATGGTACTACTATTCGTGCATTTCGTTAGAAGGACTGGAGCAAAGCAAAACTGGAGGATTTTTTTCCTTTGGTGTCTCTTTCAAAGAAAAAACATAGGAATTTTAATATCCACTTGGACGGCCTTTTCAAATTAATATGCAGGAAGAACAAGACTAATTGCATTACTGGCATAATAAGATTCTTATTTTTTTCATTTTCATGTGGTTTGACTTTAATTTGACTATGTTTCTCCATTCCTGTGTTCTCCCAATTCATGTGAACCAAACACCTAGGTTCATGGAAATCCTATGTTTCCAAATGCTCTGGTTTGCATGTGCATTCCTATCTTATTCCTGTGTTTTTCCTGTCCCTGTGTTTATAGAATCCTCCAATTCTAAGGAGCCCTTACAGATTTACTTCATTTTCATATAGGCACCAAAGAAAACTCTATGTGTTATGTCCTGCTCCTGCCCTGCCATTATCCACCCCACCTGAGGTGCACCATTGACAGAAGCGTTCACTGCAGCAGAGATTCCCCCTGCAGACTTTCTTTCACTGCCTCAGATCATCTTGCCCCTTGTCGGCAGCCATGCTAACTGCATTACCATCATCGACTAAGCAGATGAACCTGAGGACTACACAGTTACGGAAGAGAGGTCACACTCTTTCGTGTTTGCTTAATTTATACATCGGTTATTATTACCTGCTAATTTATCGTTCAAACTTGAGTTTTAAAATGCCCATGGGGTACATATCGAGGCAACAATGAATAGTATCTGTCTACTATCTGGTTCACTGGGGTCTTCTATGTGGTTCATATTGGGTGGGCAACAAACAGTAGATGATCCATTGTCTATCTTTTTAAACTGAAGCTATAATCTGACTACTATCATTAGTTTTGGATCTATCCACTCGTTTGCAACCATTAGTCTTGATTTCTGCATGCACCCGTTAGGCCTTACAAAATCTAATTATTTTTTTATTATGCAAGCCAGTTATTGTACACAATCGTATTGAACATGTAGAGAAAAAGAGAAGACCGTTGCATGGGAATATAATGTCATGCAGACGCCGCTCCGTGGTGGGCAAAGTGGGGGGCCCCTCCCGCCATTCCAGATTGTATTTCAGAGGAAGATAATTTTTCAGATGGGGATTCAGAGGGAGACGACCACTCCTATTTACCACCTGAGGTGTTTGCTCTAACCTGGCATGCTGATGTTGGTCATATCATGCATATGGCGCCTCGCATTGCTTACATTATACACCTTATATGTCATCAGCTTAGTTTAGATTTGCTTTGTGTGAATGCCACCTGTTTGGTCTCTATATCATACTCCCACCGTTCCTAAATATGTCTATATACATCTGTATGTGGTAGTCCATTTGAAATCTCTAAAAAGACAAATATTTAGGAACAGAGGGAGCATATGGGAATTATGGAATGCCATCTTCTTTAGCAAGACATCATATACGTGAATCATGCAATGCCATCCTGTTTAGCCAGTCATCATATCTGTGAATTGTATCGTGCCATTTTTTCATAATGTATTCCATTTTTCAACAATGTTTATACATTCATCTACTCTTCTTGTGCATCAGCCATTTGAGTCGGTCTTGGGAAAATCTAGAGTGAAAACAAGGTCTTCTGAGCAGTTAATGCTACCTGTCGATGCAGATTTCTCGCTGGTTATAGATAGCTCCTCAGAGGAGGATTCAGAGACAGATGACTAGTCGTATCCCCCCCTCGAGGTGCATGCTCTAACTTGGCAGGGTTATATTGCTCATATCATGCATATGGTGTCTTGCATTGCCATGCCATCTGCTTAGATTAGACATGCTTTGTGTGAATGCCTCCTGTTTGCTTTCTATATCAGATATGTGAATTATGCAATGCCCTGTTTTTCATCCAGTTATCATATATGTGAATTATGCACCGCCATGTAGCCATGCATCTTATATGTGAATTATCTCATGCCATCTTATTTTCATTGAATATTCCATTTGTCGAAAATCTGTGTATATTGAACTACTCTTCATGTGTATCGGCCATTTGAGCCGATAATGCAAAAATTAGGAGTGAAAACATGGTCTTCAGAGCAGGCAATGGTACATGTTGAAGCATATATCTCGATGGTTACAGGGAGCTCTGCTACCTCTTGAGCACTGCGTTGGTTTTCCCTTGAAGAGTGTCAGATTTCGGGTTCCGGCAGACCCTTGAGGTTCGAACACTGGGGTGCGCATGGAGATTTCGCCTCCTACCTACCTGCACCCCTCCGCCTCGCTAAGATCTAAGCTATGGAAAGAACAACACAAGATACACAGGGTTTATACTAGTTCAGGCCACCGTTGTGGTGTAATACCCTACTCCATTGTGTGGTGTGGTGGATTGCCTCTTGGGCTGCTGATGATGAGCAATACAAGGAAGAACAGCCTCGCGAGGGTCTGTTCTTTGCTGGGGGAGATGAACTGCTAGGAGGAGTTCAGTCACCCTTCTCTCTCTCTCTCTCTCTTTCTCTCTCTCTCTCTCTCTGATCGATCTCCCACCGATCGATCTCCAACCGATCGATCTCGAACCGATCGATCTCGAACCCCCTCTACCCTGTGGGTGGCTGGTCCTATTTATAGGCAAAGGCCCTGGGCCTCTTCCCAAATATTGAGCGGGAAGGGTGCCAACAATTGGCCATTTTGAAGGGGAACATCTGGTACACTTATCCTGACTAAAGTTGGTCCTCGCTTGCCAAAGGCTCTGGTGGTGACGCTAGCTTGGGCTCCACAATGACTTCTTCCCCGCCGTTGGACTGGTCTTGGTCTCGTTGCACCAAAATGGGTACCTTTGCTTGATGCTCTCGCCTGCGCTTGCTCCCTTTGCACCAAAGAGGAAAGGAGGACACTGCGCGGCTGGCGCCCGCCTGGCGCCTTTGGTCATCATGGCTTGCGTCACGGGCACCTCGTGAGGTACCCCGCCTTGATCTCTCCGCCTCCTCGCGAGCCAGCCTGATGAGGCCGTGCCTGAGGAAGCTCCGCGTCGTCCGCCCCGCGAGGCTTGGCTCCTCGCGAGGGTCTTGGGTCTGTGTTGATGAAGATGGGTTGTGCTGGGCCCCCCTTTGAGCCACGCCGCAAGCCGCAGGCAGGCAAGTCTGGGGACCCCTATTCCCAGAATGCCGACAAAGAGGAAAGGGTGATGTAGCAAAGTAGCGTAAGTATTTCCCTCAGTTTTTGAGAACCAAGGTATCAATCCAGTAGGAGACTACATGCAAGTCCCTTGTACCTACACAAAAAAATAAGAACCTCACAACCAACGTGATAAAGGGGTTGTCAATCCCTTCACGGTCACTTACGAGAGTGAGATCTGATAGAGATAATAATGATAAGATAAATATTTTTGGTATTTTTATGATATAGATTCGAAGTAAAGATTCCAAAATAAACGGTGCCAGAAAATATCTTGTTGACGGGAGATTAATATAATGGAGAATAGACCCACGGGCCATAGGTTTCACTAGTGGCTTCTCTCAAGATAGCATAAGTATTACGGTGGTTGAACAAATTATTGTCGAGCAATTGATAGAAAAGCGAATAATTATGAGAATATCTAGGCATGATCATGTATATAGGCATCACGTCCGTGACAAGTAGACCGACTCCTGCCTGCATCTACTACTATTAATCCTAACATCGACCGCTATCCAGCATGCATCTAGAGTATTAAGTACATAAGAACGGAGTAACACATTAGGTAAGATGACATGATGTAGAGGGATAAACTCAAGCAATATGATATAAACCCTATCTTTTTATCCTCGATGGCAACAATACAATACGTGTCATTTCCCTTTCTGTCACTGGGATCGAGCACCGCAAGATTAAACCCAAAGCTAAGCACTTCTCCCATTGCAAGAAAGATCAATCTAGTAGGCCAAACCAAACTGATAATTCGAAGAGACTTGCAAAGATAACCAATCATACATAAAAGATTTCAGAGAAGAATCAAATATTGTTCATAGATAGACTTGATCATAAACCCACAATTCATCGGATCTCAACAAACACACCGCAAAAAGAGTTACATTGAATAGATCTCCAAGAAGATCGAGGAGAACTTTGTATTCATATTAAAAGAGAGAGAAGAAGCCATCTAGCCAATAACTATGGACCCAAAGGTCTGAAGTAAACCACTCACACATCATCGGAGGGGCCATGGAGTTGATGTAGAGGCCCTCCGTGATGGATGCCCCCTCCGGTGGAGCACCAGAAAAGGCTCCAAGATGGGATCTCTTGGGTACAGAAGGTTGTGGCGGTGGAAATACGGTTTCGTGGCGCTCCTCGATGTTTTCAGGGTATATGAGTATATATAGGAGGAAGAAGTAGGTCGGTTGAGCCACGAGGCGGGAGGGCGCTCCTAGGGGGTAGGCGTGCCCCCTGCCTCGTGGACTCCTCGTTGATTGCTTGACATCCACTCCAAGTCCTCTGGATCACGTTTGTTCCAAAAATAACTCTCCCGAATGTTTCATTCCGTTTGGATTCCGTTTGATGTTCCTTTTCTGCGAAACACTAAAATAGGCAAAAAACAAGAATTTGCACTGGGCCTTGGGTTAGTAGGTTAGTCCCAAAAATAATATAAAAGTGTAAAATAAAGCCCATTGACATCCAAATAGATAATATAATAGCATGGAACAATCAAAAATTATAGATACGTTGGAGACGTATCAAGCTCCTCAAAGGAGGATTCAGAGATAGATGACCAGTCCTATATCCCACCTGTAACACCCTCGATGCGACTATAGCTCCCACATGTCGAGGCACGACTTAGAGACATAATCGCATTGAAGGCATATGTCGCAAGTTAGGTAATCTTCACAACATCCCATGTAATAGAAATAATAAAGGGGAGATAACATAGTTGGTTTACACTCACCACGTCAATCAAGTACATAAATAACATTACATCAACCAAACACTCATGGCCCGACTATGGCGCCAAAATAAAAGAGAACCCAACATTGCAACACGGTCCCAATCACCCCCAACTGGGCACCACTACTGATCATCAGCAAAGGAAACATAGTAACGTTGATAGTCTTCGTCGAACTCCCACTTGAGCTCAAACGTGTCTCCTGGAGCGGAATCATCGGGCCCTGCATCTGGTGTAATAGTAATCTGTGAGCCACAGGGACTCAGCAATCTCGCACCCTTGCGATCAAGACTATTTAAGCTTATAGGTAAGGCAAGGTAAAATATCTGGAGCTACAGCAAGCGACTAGCAAAATATGGTGGCTAACTTATTCGCAAAAGAGAGCGAGAAGAGGAGGCAAAGCGCGAGCGAGAAACTAGAGAGCAACCTATGCAAACATTACTCCAACACCGTGTCCACTTCCCGGACTCCGCCGAGAAGAGGCCATCACAGTAACACACTCAGTTGATTCATTTTGATTAAATTAAGGTTCAAGTTATCTACAACCGGACATTAACAAATTCCCATCTGCCCATAACCGTGGGCACGGCTTTCAAAAGTTCAAATCCCTGCAGGGGAGTCCCAACTTAGCCCATGACAAGCTCTCACGGTCAACGAAGGAATAGACCTCCTCCCAAGACGTTCCGATCGGACTCGGTATCTCGGTTCTTCAAGACACTTCGACAGGTTAAAACAAGACCAGCAACACCGCCCGAATGTGCCGACAAATCCCGATAGGAGCCGCACATATCTCTTTCTCAGGGCACACTCAGATTGTCTAAACTTCCGGTAGGCCAGCCCAGAGTTGCCCCTGGTAGCCACCGGCGGCTGACAGTTTGGACCAACACTCAGAGGAGCACTGGCCCGGGGAGGGGGGGTTAAAATAATGATGACCCTTGAGTCTGCAGAACCCAAGGGAAAGAAAAGGCTAGGTGGCAAATGGTTAAACCAAGGTTGGGCATTGCTGGAAATAATCAAGGCGAAATATCAAGGGGTTCCCATTATAACCCAATCGCGTAAGGAACGCAAAATCCGGGAACATAACACCGATATGACGGAAACTAGGGCGGCAAGAGTGGAACAAAACACTAGGCGAGAGGCCGAGCCTTCTATCCTTTACCAAGTGTATAGATGCATTAAGATAACAAGATAGTATAATGATATCCCAACAAGTAAATAAATGTTCCAACAAGGAACGGCCTCCAATCTTCACCTGCAACTAGCAACGCTATAAGAGGGGCTGAGCAAAGCGGTAACATAGCCAATCAACGATTTGCTAGGACATGGTGGGTTAGAGGTTTAACATGGCAATTTGGGAGGCTTGAAAGCAAGTGGTAGGCATCGTAGCATTGGCCAAGCAAAAGAGCGAGCAAGCTAGCATAGCAAAGATAGTAGTGATTTCGAGGGTATGATCATCTTGCCTGCACAGTTGTCAGAGTTGACTGGATCCTCGAAAGCAAACTCAACGGCCTCCTCGTTAGTGAACTCGTCTCCCGGCTCTACCCAAACAAGACAAACAAGCAACAAGGACACAATCAACCACGTGCAAGGATCAAACAATATGATGCAATGATGATATGCTATGCGGGATGCGATGCGGGATGCATATGCAAGATGTGACAAGGAATGCAAGAACCTGGCCTCAACTTGGGAATCCAAGTGTGCCACTGGAAAGATGAGATGAAATCGCTTGAAAACGATATAAAGAACGCCGGAATCGGAGTTACGGTTTGGAAATGGCAAGCGATTCAAATATGACACCGGTCTGCGATTTACAGCAAGTAGCCATCTAAATGCAAAGATATGAACATGCTACAGAACCCAAACATGGCAACAAAATATATGGCAGGGATGCATTCAAGTTCTTAACAAAAGTCTAGCACTGAGCTACGACCAATTCATCCATTAACAGGTTCAAACAAGCATGGCAAAAATGCATATGGCAAATAAATCTCAGACTTAGTGAAATTAACACTTGTCTGGAATTTCAGATCAGGTAGCCTTCTTCGGAGCAACAAAACTACATGCTACAGGAACTGAACATGGAAAAGTAAAGCATGGCATGGAGCTACTCAAAGATCTTATCAAAAGTCCCTTAGTGACCTTGAGCCAAAAGGGATAAAAAAAATACAATTGCAAGTATGTGAACATGGCAAAAACATAACCAGTTTTCAGACTTAGTGAAAACTGGAACATGCTGAAAACAAATATCAAGTAGGCATGTTTACGAGCTCGATGCATTCACCACGGTGCAAGTCATGATAAACTAAGTATACATCCATCAAGAATACACAAAATGCAAGCTAGACATGGCAAGAACAATAGCATAGCATGCACGGATCAACTACAACATCATCGGCAAAATTGCAAACAAGTTGACAATCTGCCCAGATTCACAAAGTAGCAAAAGTAGAGCTCGATTGACTCAAGCTAGGGTGCTCCATAATTGCAAACAAAGAGATGGATGGATAGAGCACTACAAGATTAACAAAACATCCTTACTGATCATCCTCAAAAGAGGCACGGATCACTAGGAAACAACATGAACATATGGCCATATGAGATGAACAGATCAAGGACTTAGTGGAAAAGCTAAGTCCCTGAAATCAGAATTACTAAGTGCACCACTTTGCAAGCTCGTGCTAGTCACCACACACATCACAAAAATACATGGGTTGCACCTCTGGAAAGATGACAAAACCCTTAACAAAACATATCAAGAGCTCATGGGCATAGTATGCACACAATAATCATGGCAAAAATGACAAAAAGCTAAATGGAGTAGCAGATCTGACAATTATCTCAAATAGCCCTCTTCTAACAGCATTTCGGGCATCAAGATGAACTCAAATGAAAATGCTGCAATGGAATGAAATGATGTACTCTCTGACATGAACATTTTGATATGCTATATGCCAAAAATGGAGTTACGGATGCGAAGTTACAAGGCTATGAACATGAGCACTTGGATCTGAGAATTTGGGGACTTGGAGAACAAAACGACCTAGGGTTTACTGTTCACCGGATCCGGATCCGGCGAAAAACACTGTAGCAGCGGCGCGGAAGCCGAGGATCGACGTCGGACTTGCCGGAGAAGAAGAGCTCGCTGGCGCGAGTGGGAGGAGGAGGCCGGAGCGAGGAGAGGACGGCGAGGCAGCGGCGGAGGGAGGCGTCAATTGAGCTGCAGTGATCGACTCTTTGATAGGCAGAAAATGAGCCACTTTTGTGAGTTTGTCGATGACAACGAATATAGCATCATTGCCACGCTTGGACTTTGGAAACCCAGTCACGAAGTCCATCTCAATGTGGTCAAACTTCCATTCTGGAATGGCAAGAGGTTGGAGGAGACCAGCTGGCCTTTGGTGTTCTGCCTTCACTCTTCTGCAGACATCACACTCATTCACAAACTCAGCAATCTCGCGCTTCATTCGAGTCCACCAATAAGCCTGCTTAAGGTCCTGATACATCTTTGTGCTCCCAGGGTGGATGGAGAGGAGAGAATTGTGAGCCTCGTTCATGATCACTTTACGGAGGTCACCTTTGGGTACAACAATACGATCCTCGAAGAAGAGAGTATCCTTGTCATCAAGGCGGTAGCACTTGTACTTGGGTTGACTCTTGGCAATCCCAATCTTCACCTTTTTCACCATAGCATCAAGAAGCTGGGCTTGGCGAATCTGATCTTCCAAGGTAGGAGAGACTTGAAGGTTGGCGAGGAAACCTTGAGGAATAACTTGCAGATTAAGTTTGCGGAAAGCTTCACAAAGCTCGGGTTGATAAGGCTTGAGAATCGGACTGTTGCAGTAAGCTTTCCTGCTCAATGCATCAGCAATCACATTGGCCTTGTCTGGAGTATACTCGATACTCAGATTATACTCTTAAATCATTTCGACCCATCGAGTTTGCCTAAGGTTGAGATTAGGCTGAGTGAAGATGTACTTGAGACTCTTGTGATCAGTGAAAATGTCCACTTTTCTTCCCAATAGAAGATGTCTCCAAGTCAAAAGAGCATGCACAACTGCCGCCAATTCGAGATCATGAGTGGGGTAGTTCTTCTCATTAGGCTTCAACTGGCGAGAGGTATAAGCAACAACTTTCTTCTCTTGCATCAATACTGCACCAAGACCTTAAAGAAAGGCATCACAAAAGACCTCGTACGGCTTGGATTCATCAGGCGGAGTCAGAACTGGAGCAGTGATCAATTTCTCTTTCAATGTGTTGAAAGCAATGTCACACTCCAGAGACCAAACGTACTTGACGTGCTTCTGGAGAAGATTAGAGAGAGACTTCACGGTCTTAGAAAAGTTTTCAACGAATCTTCGACAATAGCTTGCGAAACCGAGGAAGCTACGGAGTTGCTTCACGTTCTGAGGAGGTTCCCAATTCACAATTGCAGAGACCTTCTCAGGATTCATGGCAATGCCCTTGGCAGAGATGATATGACCAAGATAAAGAACCTCACCGAGTCAAAATTCACACTTGGAGAACTTGGCGTAGAACTGATGTTCTCTGAGCTTATCAAGAACCAAACGCAAGTGCTTGGCATGATTTTCCTTGTTCTTTGAGAAAACCAGAATGTCGTCGAGATAGACCAAAACGAAGTCATTGGTGTAGGTGTTGAAGATGAAGTTCATCATGCGAGAGAACGTCGGAGGAGCGTTGACGAGGCCAAAAGACATGACGGTGTATTCATATGAACCATAGCTTGTCCTGAAAGCCGTCTGGGGAATATCTTGCTCACGGATTCGAATCTGATGATAACCCATACGGAGATCAAGCTTGGAGAATACTTGGGCACCTTTGAGTTGTTCGAACAGCTCATTGATGTTGGGAAGTGGGTATTTGTTCTTGATGGTCTTCTTGTTCAATGAACGGTAATCAACACAAAGTCGGTCTGTTCCATCCTTCTTCTTAACAAAAAGAACACCACAACCCCACGGAGAAGAACTAGGCCGGATGAGACCCATTTTCTCTTGAATATCGAGTTGCTTCTTTAGCTCCTTCAACTCTTCAGGTCCGAGCTTGTAAGGACATTTGCACACCGGTTCCGTGCCAGGCTCAAGATCAATAACGAATTCAACTGGCCGGTGCGGAGGTATTCCTGTAAGCTCTTCTGGAAAGACGTCTTGATATTCGCAAACGACTGGAATTTGTGAGATGGCATCGAGTTCACCCTTCTCATTGAGAGAAAACAGACGAATAGTATTATCTCGAGCGGCAAAGACAATTACATCCTCAGACGAATGAGTCAATTGAATCTGCCTGGCTGCACAATCAAGCTGAGCCTTGTGCTCAGAAAGCCAATCCATTCCGAGAATAAGATCAATATCCGAGTTACCAAGGATCATTGGAGAAGCCAAAAACTTGAAATCACCCATCGAGATAGAAATATCCGGAACTTCGTAGTTAGCGAGCAAACATTTACCCGGAGAGACAACTGCTAATGGCTTATGCATGACTTGAGAAAACCACCCATGCTTAGATGCAAAAGGTCTCGAGATAAAACAATGCGATGCACCGGTGTCAAAAAGAACTTTTGCAGGAACATCGTTAACAGGAAGGTTACCCATGAAGACATCTGATGAATCCTCTGCCTGAGCTGCATTCACCATATTGACCTTGGCGTACTTGGGGTTATGCTTGACCACAACTGTACTTGCCGATCTGACAGGAGGAGGAGGAGGAAGACGCCTCTGGTTGAGACACTTGTTGGCATAATGACCCTTCTGTTGGCACTTGTTGCACGTGACCTCTGAAAGCGGACGGTGATACGGAGCACTCGATCTTGGAGCTTGAGACGAAGTCTTGTTCTAAAAGCCAGGGTTGGGTGGGTGGGAAGAACCACTGCCACCTTTGCTCTTCTGCTGATACAGCTGACGGAACGGAGGAGGAGGAAGCCAATACTTCTGCTGCTTGGCCACTTGAGTAGAGGAAGAAGGAGTAACATCTCTGACTCGCTTCTTGGAAGCATCACACCTCAACTGAGCAGCCTCTTGCTTCAGTGCCATGTTATAGAACTCTTCGTATCTCAAGGGCTCGAAGAGAACAAGAGCTACCTGAATTTCTTCTCTGAGACCACCCCTGAACTGGTATATCATGCTCTTCTCATCAGGGACGTCCTGCTTGGCAAAGCGGGCGAGCTTCTGGAACAACTTGTTGTAGTCATAGACAGACAAAGAGCCTTGCTTCAGGTTGCGGAATTCTTCACGCTTGCTTTCAACCATGCTCTGCGGAATATGATGAGCTCGGAAATCTTGACGGAATTCATTCCAAGTGATAACACGTCCACCTCTGGAATCCTTGTACTGCTGGAACCATTCTGCAGCTTGATCTTTGAGTTGGAAGGAAGCGAACTTGACGAAATCCTCAGGCCTGATGTTACTGCACTCGAAATGCTTGCACAGATCCCCAAGTCAATCATCAGCATCGGTTGCCTCAAAACAATTGCTGAAAGTCTTTGGCCCATTAGCAAGGAACTGGTTGAGTGCAGCAAAGTGATTCTGATTGCTGCCTTGATTCCCTTGGTTGCCTTGATTGCGCTCTTGGAGAATTTTCATGATCAACTGTTTGTTTGCATTGGTTGCAGCCATCATAGCTTGCCATGCCTCCGGAGGAGGTGGTGGTGGTGGCGGATCAGGATTCGGAGTCGTGCGCGTTGGAGGAGCCATCCTGAAGAGGTTGACCACCATTAGCACATAGACAAATATTGAAGCTGAATCCAACGGAATGAAAATTGCAACATATAGTCTTCACATCCGAAAAAAATGAACGAATGCATTCCTCTTGAAATGGTCACATATCCATAAATTGAGAAGCCACTTGGAATTAAGGTAGAGAAATAAATCAACAAGGTACAGATCAAGAACGAATAATCGGTAAGAAATCCCAATCTCAAACCAATATCCGTGGAAGAAGAACTAGAGCTACAAGAATTCCCACCTATGAAACTCCCGAACCTTTCCGGTTATGCAATCAGGTGTTGGGGATACAGGGGAAGCATAATATCTCACCCAAACTAGCAAATCCTACATCCAGCTGTATCCATCCTTCAACACATAACCAAGAAACCTTCGGAAACCATCTACCTCAACCTTCGAAAAGCATCCGTTATACAAGTTATGGCGATACTCCCGAACTCCCGCCCCAGTACTGGGTGGCGTCGAGGTTATCTCACCAACGAACTGCATAAGAGATTTCGATGTTGGCGTACTAAACTCAGGTATTCCAGAACTGCAACGATAAAATTATGACGACAACACCTCAGAGCTCAACTCCCCGGGACACTTCCACAAAACCCCTGACAGGAGGCACCAAGACAATGTTCTCATCATAAAACCATAGGAACGATTCCAAGATATCCGCGTGATCCTAAAAAAAATTTGGTGAAATTTGAGAAGAGAAGAGTCAAAACTCTACGTCAGGATGCCTTACCAAAGCGATGAGGAGACTGGGAAGTAAAAAGAATTCCTAAACTCTCCGATATATAATTCCTAAATGACTCAAAACATTTTTTCTAGACACAACTCGGCTGCTAAAAACGATCAAGCAATGGGGCTCCTAAGGTCGGGGAAGGCTCGGATTACCAGCTTGTAACACCCTCGATGCGACTATAGCTCCGACGTGTCAAGGCACGACTTAGAGACATAATCACATTGAAGGCATATATCGCAACTTAGGCAATCTTCACAACATCCCATGTAATATAAATAATAAAGGGGAGATAACATAGTTGGCTTACACTCGCCACGTCAATCAAGTACATAAATAACATTACATCAACCAAACACTCATGGCCCGACTACGGCGCCAAAATAAAAGAGAACCCAACATTGCGACACGGTCCCAATCACCCCCAACTGGGCACCACTACTGATCATCAGGAAAGGAAACATAGTAATGTTGATAGTCTTCGTCAAACTCCCACTTGAGCTCAAACGCGTCTCCTGGAGCGGAATCATCGGGCCCTGCATCTGGTGTAATAGTAATCTATGAGCCACAGGGACTCAGCAATCTCGCACCCTCGCGATCAAGACTATTTAAGCTTATAGGTAAGGCGAGGTAAAATATGTGGAGCTACAGCAAGCGACTAGCAAAATATGGTGGCTAACTTATTCACAAAAGAGAGCGAGAAGAGGAGGCAAAGCGCGAGCGAGAAACTAGAGAGCAACCTACGCAAACATTACTCCAACACCGTGTCCACTTCCCGGACTCCGCCGAGAAGAGGCCATCACGGTAACACACTCAGTTGATTCATTTTAATTAAATTAAGGTTCAAGTTATCTACAACCGGATATTAACAAATTCCCATCTGCCCATAACCGCGGGCACGGCTTTCGAAAGTTCAAATCCCTGCAGGGGAGTCCCAACTTAGCCCATGACAAGCTCTCACGGTCAACGAAGGAATAGACCTCCTCCCAAAACATTCCGATCAGACTCGGTATCTCGGTTCTTCAAGACACTTTGACAGGTTAAAACAAGACTAGCAACACCGCCCGAATGTGCCGACAAATCCCGATAGGAGCTGCACATATCTCTTTCTCAGGGCACACTCAGATTGTCTAAACTTCCGGTAGGCCAGCCCAGAGTTGCCCCTGGTAGCCACCGGCGGCTGACAGTTTGGACCAACACTCAGAGGAGCACTGGCCCGGGGGGGAGGGGTTAAAATAATGATGACCCTTGAGTCTGCAGAACCCAAGGGAAAGAAAAGTCTAGGTGGCAAATGGTAAAACCAAGGTTGGGCATTGCTGGAAAAGCTTTAATCAAGGCGAAATATCAAAGGGTTCCCATTATAAACCAACCACGTAAGGAACACAAAATCCGGGAACATAACACCGATATGACGGAAACTAGGGCGGCAAGAGTGGAACAAAACACTAGGCGAGAGGCCGAGCCTTCCACCCTTTACCAAGTGTATAGATGCATTAAGATAACAAGATAATATAATGATATCCCAACAAGTAAATAAATGTTCCAACAAGGAACGGCCTCCAATCTTCACCTGCAACTAGCAACGCCATAAGAGGGGCTGAGCAAAGCGGTAACATAGCCAATCAACGGTTTGCTAGGACATGGTGGGTTAGTGGTTTAACATGGCAATTTGGGAGGCTTGAAAGCAAGTGGTAGGCATCGTAGCATTGGCCAAGCAAAAGAGCGAGCAAGCTAGCATAGCAAAGATAGTAGTGATTTCGAGGGTATGATCATCTTGCCTGCACAGTTGTTAGAGTTGACTGGATCCTCGAAAGCAAACTCAACGGGCTCCTCGTTAGTGAACTCGTCTCTCGGTTCTACCCAAACAAGACAAACAAGCAACAAGGACACAATCAACCACGTGCAAGGATCAAACAATATGATGCAATGATGATATGCTATGTGGGATGCAATGTGGGATGCATATGCAAGATGTGACAAGGAATGCAAGAACCTGGCCTCAATTTGGGAATCCAAGTGTGCCACTGGAAAGATGAGATGAAATTGCTTGAAAACAATATAAAGAACGTCGGAATCGGAGTTACGGTTTGGAAATGGCAAGCGATTCAAATATGACACCGGTCTGCGATTTACAGCAAGTAGCCATCTAAATGCAAAGATATGAACATGCTACAGCACCCAAACATGGCAACAAAATACATGGCAGGTATGCATTCAAGATGCTTAACAAAAGTCTAGCACTGAGCTACGACCAATTCATCCATTAACAGGTTCAAACAAGCATGGCAAAAATGCATATGGCAAACAGATCTCAGACTTAGTGAAATTAACACTTGTCTGGAATTTCAGATCAGGTAGCCCTCTTCGGAGCTACAAAACTACATGCTACAGGAACTGAACATGGCAAAGTAAAGCATGGCATGGAGCTACTCAAAGATCTTATCAAAAGTCCCTTAGTGACCTTGAGCCAAAAGGGATCAAAAAAATACAATTGCAAGCATGTGAACATGGCAAAAACATAACCAGTTTTCAGACTTAGTGAAAACTGGAACATGCTGAAAACAAATATCAAGTAGGCATGTTTACGAGCTCGATGCACTCATCACGGTGCAAGTCATGATAAACTAAGTACACATCCATCAAGAATACACAAAATGCAAGCTAGACATGGCAAGAACAATAGCATAGCATGCACGGATCAACTACAACATCATCGGCAAAATAGCAAACAAGTTGACAATCTGCCCAGATTCACAAAATAGCAAAAGTAGAGCTCGATTGACTCAAGCTAGGGTGCTCCATAATTGCAAACAAAGACATGGATGGATAGAGCACTACAAGATTAACAAAACATCCTTACTGATCATCCTCAAAAGAGGCACGGATCACTAGGAAACAACATGAACATATGGCCATATGAGATGAACAGATCAAGGACTTAGTGGAAAAGCTAAGTCCCTGAAATTAGAATTACTAAGTGCACCACTTTGCAAGCTCGTGCTAGTCACCACACACATCACAAAAATACATGGGTTGCACCTCTGTAAAGATGACAAAACCCTTAAAAAACATATGAAGAGCTCATGGGCATATCATGCACACAATAATCATGGCAAAAATGACAAAAAGCTAAATGGAGTAGCAGATCTGACAATTATCTCAAGTAGCCCTCTTCTAACAGCATTTCTGGCATCAAGATGAACTCAAATGAAAATGATGCAATGGAATTAAATGATGTACTCTCTGAGATGAACATTTTGATATGCTATATGCCAAAAATGGAGTTACGGATGCGAAGTTACAAGGCTGTGAACATGAGCACTTGGATCTGAGAATTTGGGGACTTAAGAGAGAAAAAACGACCTAGGGTTTACTATTCACCGGATCTGGATCCGGCGAAAAACACTGTAGCAGCAGTGTGGAAGCCGAGGATCGACGTCGGACTTGCCGGAGAAGAAGAGCTTGCCGGCGCGAGTGGGAGGAGGAGGCCGGAGCGAGGAGAGGACGGCGAGGCAGCGGCGGAGGGCGGCGTCGGCGGGGCGGCGGGGCCGCGGCGGCCGGCGACGCGCTTGGGCAGCGCGCGGATGCGGCAGCTTCGGCGACGGCGCGTGGTGGCGGCAGCGATGGCGCTTGGTGGCGGCGGCGAGGCGACCGCGGGCGGGGGCCCGGACCGGGCCTCGCGGGCCTAGTGCAGCGGCGGATTGGCAGCGGTGACGTGGCAAGCCGCGGTTGGCTGCGGGCGGCGGCGGCATACGTGTCCGGCTGGCGCGAGGTGGATTTTTCTAGGGTTTCAGGGAGGGGATCCGAGATTTGGAAAGGGGGGTCTATTTATAGGCATAGAGGGAGCTAGGAGAGTCCAAATGAGGTGCGGTTTTCGGCCACGCGATCGTGATCGAACGCTCTAGATGATGGAGAAGGCTTAGGTGGGTTTTGGGCCAAATTGGAATGGTGTTGGGCTGCAACACACACGAGGCCTTTTCGGTCCCTCGGTTAACCGTTGGAGTATCAAACGAAGTCCAAATGATACAAAACTTGATAGGCGGTCTACCGGTAGTAAACCAAGGCCGCTTGGCAAGTCTCGGTCCAACTCGGAAATGTTTAATCCCCACACACGAAAGAAAGCTAGAAATAACCACCGGAGGAGAATGAAGTGCCGGAACGCAAAACGGACAACGGGGAAAATGCTCGAATGCATGAGACGAACACGTATGCAAATGCAATGCACATGATGACATGGTATGAGATGCATGACAACGATAACAACACACGGAGACAAAAACCCGAACCCGAGAAAATAGATTAACTTAACGCCGGAAACGGCAAGAGTTGGAGTACAAATTGGGATAGTTACATCCGGGGTGTTACACCACCTAATGTTTATATTTCTCATATCATGCATACGGTGTCTTGCATTGCTTACTTTATACATCATATGCACAATATTGAATTCCATCTGATTAGTTTAGAGATCATACATGCGAGTGCCAGCTGCTTAGTATATGAATCAATTATGTCAATTATATCATGCCATCATGTATACTTAGACAACACGTATGTGAATTATTTCATCCCAATCTATTTCAGAAAGACATCATATAGTTTTGTCATGTCATCCTGTTTAGATACTCATCATATGTTGAATTATGCCATTATATCCTGTTACGTTATCCATCATATATCTGAAACTGTGTCATGCTATCATGTTTAGTTAGGCATCATATATGTGAAATTGTGTCATGATGTCCTGTTTGGTTAGACAACATATATGAGAATTACCACATCTGTCTATCATACAATGTATGTACGTTCAATTTCTTTTCTCTTTTATCAGCCATTTGAATTGGAGGGGGTTGCTACCTCTTGAGAAATACGTTGGTTTTCCCTTGAAGAGGAAAGGGTGATGCAGCAAAGTAGCGTAAGTATTTCCCTCAGTTTTTGAGAACCAAGGTATCAATCCAGTACGAGGCCACACGCAAGTCCCTCGTACCTACACAAACAAATAAGAACCTCGCAACCAACGCAATAAAGGGGTTGTCAATCCCTTCAAGGTCACTTACGAGAGTGAGATATGGTAGAGATGATACGATAATATTTTTGTTATTTTTATGATAAAGATTAAAAGTAAAGATTGCAAAATAAAATAGATTGGAAACATATATGATAAAAGATAGACCCGGGGCCATAGGTTTCACTAGTGGCTTCTCTCAAGATAGAATAAGTATTACGGTGGGTGAACAAATTATTGTCGAGCAATTGATAGAAAAGCGAATAATTATGAGAATATCTAGGCATGATCATGTATATAGGCATCATGTCCATGACAAGTAGACCGACTCCTGCCTGCATCTACTACTATTACTCCACACATCGACCGCTATCCATCATGCATCTAGAGTATTAAGTTCATAAGAACAGAGTAACACATTAGGTAAGATGACATGATGTAGAGGGATAAACTCAAGCAACATGATATAAACCCCACCTTTTTATCCTCTATGGAAACAATACAATACGTGTCGTTTCCGTTTCGGTCACTGGGATCGAGCACCGCAAGATTGAACCCAAACCTAAGCACTTCTCCCATTGCAAGAAAGATCAATCTAGTAGGCCAAACAAAACTGATAATTCTAAGAGACTTGCAAAGATAACCAATCATACATAAAAGATTTCAAAGAAGAACCAAATATTGTTCATAGATAGACTTGATCATAAACCCACAATTCATCGGATCTCGACAAACACACCGCAAAAAGAGTTACATCGAATAGATCTCCAAGAAGATCGAGGAGAACTTTGTATTGACATTCAAAGAGAGAGAAGAAGCCATCTAGCTAATAGCTATGGACCCGAAGGTCTAAAGTAAACTACTCACACATCATTAGAGTGGCCATGGAGTTGATGTAGAGGCCCTCCGTGATCGATGCCCCCTCCGGCAGAGCTCCGAAAAAGGCCCCAAGATGGGATCTCTTGGGTACAGAAGATTGCGGCGGTGGAAATAGGGTTTCATGGTGCTCCTAGATGTTTTGGGGGTATATGAACATATATAGGAGGAAGAAGTAGGTCGTTTGAGCCACGAGGGGCCCATGAGGGGGAGGGCGCGCCTAGGGGGTAGGCGTGCCCCCCTTCCTCGTGGCCACCTCGTTGGTTGCTTGACGTCTACTCCAAGTCCTCTGGATCACGTTTGTTCCAAAAATAACTCTCCCGAAGGTTTCATTCCGTTTGATATTCCTTTTCTGTGGAACACTGAAATAGGGAAAAAACAGCAATTTGCACTGGGCCTTGGGTTAGTAGGTTAGTCCCAAAAATAATATAAAAGTGTAAAATAAAGCCCATTAACATCCAAAACAGATAATATAATAGCATGGAAAAATCAAAAATTATAGATACGTTGGAGACGTATCAAGCTCCTCAGAGGAGGATTCAGAGATAGATGACTAGTCCTATATCCCACCTAAGGTGTATGCTCTAAGTTGCAATGTTTATATTTCTCATATCATGCATATGGTGTCTTGCATTGCTTAGTTTAGACATCATATGCACAATATCGAATTCCATCTGATTAGTTTATAGATCATACATACGAGTGCCAGTTGCTTAGTATACGAATCAATTATGTCAATTATATCACGCCATCCTGTATACTTAGACAACATGTATGTGAATTATTTCATCCCAACCTATTTTAGAAAGACATCATATAGTTTTGTCATGTCATCATGTTTAGATACTCATCATATGTTGAATTATGCCATTATATCCTGTTAAGTTATCCATCATACATCGGAAACTATGACATGCTATCATGTTTAGTTATGCATCATATATGTGAAATTGTGTCATGATGTCCTGTTTGGTTAGACAACATATATGAGAATTACCACATATGTCTATCATACAATGTATGTACGTTCAATTTCTTTTCTTGTTTATCATCCATTTGAATTGGAGGGGGTTGGTACCTCTTGAGCAATGTGTTGGTTTTCCCATGAAGAGGAAAGGGTGATGCAGCAAAGTAGCGTAAGTATTTCCCTCAGTTTTTGAGAACCAAGGTATCAATCCAGTAGGAGACCACACGCAAGTCCCTCGTACCAACACAAACAAATGAGAACCTCGCAACCAACGCGATAAAGGGGTTGTCAATCCCTTCACGGTCATTTACAAGAGTGAGATCTGACAGAGATGATAAGATAATATTTTTGGTATTTTTATGATAAAGATTAAAAGTAAAGATTGTGTTGGCGTTCTGGGAACGGGGTCCCCAGACTTGCGTGCCTGCGGCCTGCGGCGTGGCTCAAAGGGGGCCCCAGCACGGCCCATCTTCATCAACACAGACCCAAGACCCTCGCGAGGGGCCAAGCCTCGCGGGGCGGACGACACGGAGCTTCCTCAGGCACGGCCTCATCAGGCTGGCTCGCGAGGAGGCGGAGAGATCAAGGCGGGGTACCTCACGAGGTGCCCGTGACGCAAGCCATGACGACCAAAGGCGCCAGGCGGGCGCCAGCCGTGCAGTGTCCTCCTTTCCTCTTTGATGCAAAGGGGGCAAGCGTAGGCGAGAGCATCAAGCAAAGGCACCCATTTCCGTGCAACGAGACCAAGACCAGTCCAATGGCAGGGAGGAAGTCATTGTGGAGCCCAAGCCAGCGTCACCACCAGAGCCTTTGGCAGGCGAGGACCAACTTTAGTCAGGATAAGTGTACCAGATGTTCCCCTACAAAATGGCCAATTGTTGGCGCCCTTCCCGCTTAATATTTGGGAAGAGGCCCAGGGCCTTTGCCTATAAATAGGACTAGCCACCCCCAGGGGTAGAGGGGGTGGGAGATCGATCAGAGAGAGATCGAGAGGAGATCGATTAGAGAGAGACAGAGAGAGTAGGGTGACTGAACTCCTCCTAGCAGTTCATCCCCCCCCAGCCAAGAACAGACCCTCACGAGGCTGTTCTTCCTTGTATTGCTCATCATCATCAGCCCAAGAGGCAATCCACCACACCACACACTGGAGTAGGGTACTACACCACAACGATGCCCCGAACCAGTATAAACCCTATGTCTCTTGTGCTGTTCGTTCCATAGCTTAGATCTTAGCGAGGCGGAGGGGTGCAGGTAGGTAGAAGGCGAAATCTTCGCACGCACCCCAGTGTTTGAACCTCAAGGGTCTGCCGGAACCCGAAATCCGACATTTCACGTGCCAGGTAGGGGTGCGCTGGAACCCGAAATTCGACATTTGGCGCGCCAGGTAGGGGTGCGCCGGAATTCGTCTTCCACCACCCCGTTCTCCTCCGACCATCGTGTCCATGTCTCACGCTCGTCGGGCCCGCGCCGAGCGCCGGGCCGCTCTCACTTCCCGGTCGCCCAGACGGCCCCTATCGGCGGGCGTCCTCGCCGTTCCCCGTCACCTGCCGTCAACGTCACCACCGGCCCGGCGGGGGACGAGCAGCAAGCGTCGTCTCAGCATCTGTCTGTGCGGCAAGACAGCCGCACCGCTACTCCCTCGCTCACCCCAGCTGGTTCTTCATCCCGCGTGCTCCGCGCACCCATGGAGGCTCGAGCTGCGCTCATCGCGGCAAACAAGCTCCTGCGCTACCGTCCCGTCGACGACGTCTACGAAGAATGGCTCGACCGCGTCGCCGAGCTCGTCCGTTCTGTCCGTTCCGCTGCACCGCACCCCGCCCCGCGCGGGCGACGAAGCTCCGGCGGCACCCCGGCCGCCTCCTCTTCAAGAAGGCGCCATGGCTCCAAGGCGCGTGGCCCCTGGGCGGAACCCGCTCCGTCAGGTGCCAACGCGGCAAGAGCAGAGCTGCCAAGAAGTCCCTCGCCCGCAAGAAGCTGCCGAGGCGCTCCCTGCTCCAGCATGTCGCGACCATGCTCCTGCTCCCGCACGTCAAGACCCCGTGCTGCTCCCAGCTGCAGCGCGTGGGGACATGCAAGACCAATCTCTCCGTCACCCAAGGCCTCCCGTGGCCACAGCAGGCTGCCGCGCCTTCACCACCGAGCTACGCAACGTCGCGTGGCCCGGCAAGTTCAAGTCAGACCTGCCTCCTCGTTACGACGGCACGGCCGACCCTGCGGAGTTCCTCCAGCTCTATGAGCTGGGCATCGAAGCTGCCAACGGAGATGAGAAGGTCATGGCGAACTGGTTTCCCATGGTGCTCAAGGACGGGGCCCGCACCTGGCTCCTGAACCTGGCTCCAGGCACGATCTCCTCCTGGGACGAGATGCGCACCCGCTTCATCGCCAACTTCCAAGGTACTCATGACCGGCCACCCGCCGTGAGCGACATGGGCCGCATCAAGCAACAACCTGGAGAGACCCTGCAGAAGTACATCCAGCGCTTCAACAACGCACGCCTCAAGATTCCCAAGTTGACTGAGGAGGCCATCATCTCAGCCTTCTCCGACGGCGTGCACGATGTCAAGATGAAGGAGGAGCTGGCGATGCATGAAGACATGTGCACTTCTTTGGAGTTGTTCAACTTGGGAACCAAGTGCGCCAGGGCTGAGGAAGGGCGTCTCTCCCTCCTCGAGCTGCCTGCCGCAGACCCAGAAGAGAAGAAGCCCAAGGCCAAGGATGAGAAGCGCAAGGGGGCTGCCGTGCTCGCGGCATAACCAGACACCAAGCGGGGCAGAGATCAGCCCGAACCTTCCAATGGCAGTCGGTATTGTGTGTACCACGACCTCCACACCAACAACACCAACCAATGCCAAGAGCTCCGAGCCATGCGAGAATGAAGGATCGGCCGTCGCCCCGACCGCGGTGACCGGGGCTACGGTCGAGGAGGAGGAAGGAACGCAGGACGCTGGGAAGACCACGGCCCACGCCAAGGGTGGTGCGATCAACCTCGTGAGGATCGCTGGCAAGACCCGCCTTGTGAGGGAGACTGGAGGGATTAGCCTCGCGAGGATCGCCCGCAAGGCAACGCAGGCCTCCCTCCGCTGCCGCCGCAACCAAGGAGAAACGAGGACCGCCATCAGGACGAGGGGGCTGGGGGCTTCCGGGAGCCGCGCGCGATCGCCTGCATCATGGGCGGGGCTCAAGCCCCAGCCTCTCAACGCATCTTCAAGCAGTTCGCCCGCGAAGTGAATGCAGTCCTCCCCAAGCTCGAAGCCATGCGCCCTCTCAGGTGGTTGGCGTGCGCCATCACGTTTAGCTCAGTAGATCAGCTCAAGTGTGCGGCTACAGCCGGAGTCCTCCCGATGCTTTGTTCCCCAATCATCAGCAACGTGGTGGTCACCAGGACCCTCATCTATGGCAGGGCAGGGCTCAACGTCCTGTCCGTGGAAACATTCAACAATCTCCAAGTGCCCTACAGCCAGCTTCAGCCAACCAAGCCTTTCTCCGGAGTCACCGACACCTCCACGGTCCCGATTGGGCAGGTCTGCCTCCCTGACAGCTCCACGGCCCCGATTGGGCAGTTCCGCAGCCCTGGCAGAGATGGAGATGGTCCGTGAGGAGCCACCAGAGCCTCCGGAGCCTCCCGAGGCCCTTGGGCCTGGGGGCTCGTGAGGATCGGCTTCCGCAGCCCCCCGAGTCTGCTACACCAACACTCCTTCGTCCTCAACATCATCAGGTGACATCTTTCAAGTTTCATTTCCAGCTGGGAGCGCCCCCCCAGGGCTGCATTATTTCCAGGCCGCCTGGGTCCGTCCCTGCGGCATGTATCCCTTTTATTTCATGTTCTTAGCTTACCTTGTTGGGGGCGCCCCTCGGGCTGCATCATCCCCCAAGTCGCTCGAGCCAGACCCAGCGGCATGTATTCCTTTTGCGTTTATTTCCGGCTATGCGTTCGACCCACCATGCTTGATTATTTGATGCCTGTCCACGGCACCTCTTCTTCTCCATGCCGACCACTTGCACGTTAAAGGGGGGGGTACCTTAGCATCGCAACTTAGGGCTCTTACTGGCTCTCCAGCCCTCACCCTCTGGCTTTCTCCACGGCATCGCGACCTGGCATACCAGCAACGGCTGAGACTATCTCGAGGGCCGGGACCAGAGGACGTAGAGTGCCGGCATCTAACCAAATTTGCAGGGACACGTCACAAGATAAGGCCCAGTGCCAGGTGCAACCCGCCTAGAGGTAGGGCCCCGTGAGTCCCGCGCTGGCTCACAGGTGCCCAGATACACCTCGCTAGGCCCTATCGTGCCAGCCACGTGTCAGGGCGGGGCTGTACACGCCCCGGGGGCTCCTCCCGGAGGGGAGCCCCCTCCCACGTACCAGTGGAAGCACCATGCTCCGCGCTGGCTGACGACACTGCCGAGGAGCGGCTATGCCCGTACACATACGGAAGCGCTATGCTCCACGCTGGTGATAAACAACTGAGGGTGGCCCCCGGGCCACGTCAACCTCAGGGAGCCCAGGGCTCAGTGTCTAGCCTCATCGTAACGCCTCCCCTCGGGAGTGCCGCGCGAGGGGGCTGGGCACGGGGGCTACGCCTGGGTCACGCCCAGATGCACGCCGCCCTGCCAGGACCCCCCCGGGCCTGGTTCGTCGCGCGTCTCTCCCCGAGCGGAGCCAAGGTACGAAGGCCGTTTGAGCGTCAAGGGGGACTCCTGAGCATCGCGACTCAGGAGCCTAACTGGTCATGTAGCCCCTCACTCCTTAGTTCCGAAAGGCTAACGGCAGTTGAGGTATGCGTGCGGCCGGGCTCTGTAGACGTAGAACGGTAGATCCACCCACATCACACCTCCCTACTTGTTGTTCGTGCGCCAAGGGGGACTCCTGAGCATCGTGACTCAGGAGCCTAACTTGTCACATAGCCCCTCACTCCTTGGTCCCGTCCTGGTTTCCGGTCGGGGCTAATGGCGGCTAAGGTATGCGCGGGGCCGGGCTTTGCCGGCGTAGAACATAAGCAAGTAGGAAGGAAAAGCATAAATTTCAAGGAATTCAAAAATAAATATTACAGTCCAGACTGTTATCTCAATGCCAAACGCAAGTTTAAACACCTCCCTGAGGCATGATACATGTGCAGGAATTAAAGGCAGGACAGGAGCTGCAACGGAGTCACTTGTCGGCGGTGGAGCAGCGCGGAGTGGGTTCGGCTCATGGAGCAGTGGGGTCGGCAGCGCCTTGGTTTGGCTTGGTGCTGAAGGCCCGGAACTTCCCCAGCAGAGCCTCCGCGCGACCCTTCATGGCCTCGGTAGCGGCAGCAGCACGCTCGCCGCTTACTGGCTCCAACAGGTTGTCGAGGTCGACGCCGAGATCGTGAAGGTAGATGTGGGTGAGGACCCGCGTCAGCGCTACAGAAGACAGGACACGCGCCTCGGCCTCGGCCGTGGGGCCAAGGCCAAGGGCGACATTTTCAAGAGCGCGAACCAGGAAGGGAAGCAGCTTGGCGGGGCCGTCCTCGGCGCCAGCCAGCGGGCTCTCCAGGCCGCTGTCGTAAAAGCGTCCTCAGCGAGGAGCGAGCCTTCGCCTCCATCTTCGCCTTGTCGTCCAGCTCGACCTTCCTTGCCCCCAACTCCTACTCCAGCGCGCCTAGGCGGTCGCGGCGCTTCCTGAGCTTGACCTCCCTCTCCTTGACGGCCGCCTCGCGAGCCTTCACGCCTTCTTCCTGCTCTTGGCGAAGGCGGACCTCTTTCGCGAGCTGGTCCCGCAGACCTTGCAGCTCGTCCTCCAGCGCCTTGCAGCGACCACGGATGTCGACCACCTCCCCCAGGGCTGCGTCACGAGCAGCCTTCGCCTCAAGGACGGCCTGCTTCTCCTCATTGCAAGCCGTCGAGGCCTGGACCAGCGCCGCCCGAATCGAAGCGTCAGAGCGAATCCATCCTGAAGCCAGCTCCAAGCGCCCGGCTACCAAGCGAGGGTCGGTGCCAAGAAGATCCTGCCGCAGCTGGTCCAGCTCAGCAGCAGCACGATCCAGAACGACAGGAGGAGTCGGAGAGACAGCAGTCGGTGGAGTAGAAGGAGAAGGCGGCAGCGTGGCCACAACATCCTTAGGCGGATCCTGCTGCGCCCCAACGGCTGTAGTGGGGGCAGCAGGCAAAGGCACCTCGGGAATCACTTGGGCCATGGGGGCTGAGCTCGCCCCAGCCGGCTCAGCCAGGCCTCGCGAGGACGACCGGGGAGGAGAAGCCCGTGCGTCGTGGTCACCTTCCTTCGCGGGCAGAGGCGCTGCCACGGATGGAACCTCAGGAGTTCCCTTCGGCTTCTTTGCTGCGGGCGCCAGCCTATCCAAGAGATGCGGACGTCAAGCCTCAGAAGCAGAACAAGAAATAAAGACAAGAATCAAACGCTTACGGGTCGTCGCCAGTGAGCTCAAGCGGCCTCCGGCCAAATTTGAAGCCCGAAAGCCGGCTGGAAGGGTCAACCTCGGGAAGCTCGGAAGCGGAAGGTTCGTCTGTGGTCCGCCTCGGGGCCGGGGCAGACCCGCGGGAGATCAGCCCGGTCCTGTCCTTCTTCGGGATCGGGGGCAAGCTCCCGCCGTCCTGCTCGTCATCATCCTCGTCGTCATCGCTCGGAGAGAGGCGGAGAACGCGGGGCCTGCGCCGCGGGAGGGGAGCCCTCGACTCTCCGTCAGTCGCCTTGGAGTCAGGACCTTTTTCCCGCTCCCCTCCTTCCTCCTCTTCGCTGGAGTCGTCGGAGGGCACGTCCACCGGTTCCTCGGGAGTTTCCATGGGCACGGGCCCGTCCCCGTTGAAGAAAGGCATGGACTCCACTACCTGCTCCCAGTCGTCGCGGAGGAACAAGGGCGTAGGAGCGCCCTCCAACCTCGCCACATCGCCCCCGACCAGGGATTGGAGGACCGCAGCCAGATCTCCGTCGGCCAAGGCCGCGTGGCTCGGATGGGGCCTCCACATCGGAAGTGAGTATTGCCGAAGCGGAGCCAGCTGGTGCTCCAGGAATTCCTTTGCCGCCGCCGTGTTGGCCGGCCTCAGATCCGCGTCCATCTTCTCCAACACCAGCTTCGCGCGGGGGTCCGCGAGCTCCGCTCGACCCCAATCGCTGGAGATCGTGGGTTGCTCCGTGAGCAAGATCAGCTGATGGTGGATGCGCCCAGCATCTGCCAAGACCCACTTGCTCCCGAAGCCCTCAATCCTTTTCCCGGGGTTCGAAATGGCAATGGCGCTACCGTACGCGATGAAGCTCACGCATGCGGAAGCAGGACCGCGAGAGGTCCGGAGGTAGAAGTAGTGGCGCAGCAAGGCCACTGAGGGCTGCACCCCTATGTGAGCCTCGCAGTAATAGGCGAAGATTGCCAGGAGAAGGACAGAGTTGGGGTGGAGATGCAGAGCCTGTAGCTTATAATGGCGGAGGACAGAGAAGAAGAACTCGGAGAAGGGAGGCACCAGGCCAGCAGAAATGGCGCTTATGAAGAACGGATAGAAGGTGCTCCCTTGGCCCTCAGGGGTGGCGGAGCCGGCCTTGAACACCTTCGCCCCGTCGATGCCCCGCGCCGCCGCCATCCGGCGCAACCGGGCGAGGCTCGCCTCCCACACGTTCGGCGAGTCCAGGGCAGACGAGTACCAAGCTCCGGCCGGGGACTGACGAGGCGCCATGGCTTCCTAGGTCACGCGGTCGGAGTAGATCTGGAAATTTTGGAGGAAGGAAGGAGAGGCGCAAGAAAGGGAATCTGAGCAGCAACCGGAGAAAGCAAAAAAGCAAAGCCTAGGCAAATGCCGCTCCTTTATCAACTCACGCGGTTGCTGACGCGCTCATGTCCAATCAACCGCCACGCGGCGCCCAAGGCCGCAGGCTGTTAGGGCGCGCGGCGCTTCGCTCTTGCCCTTCCGCCTCCCTGCACGGCCAAGTCCGGCGCGCCTTGGGCCCGGGGGCTACTGTCGGTGTTCTAGGAACGGGGGTCCCCAGACTTGCCTGCCTGTGGCCTGCGGCGTGGCTCAAAGGGGGGCCCAGCACGGCCCATCTTCATCAACACAGACCCAAGACCCTCGCGAGGGGCCAAGCCTCGTGGGGCGGACGACACGGAGCTTCCTCGGGCACGGCCTCATCAGGCTGGCTCGCGAGGAGGCGGAGAGATCAAGGCGGGGTACCTCACGACGTGCCTGTGACGCAAGCCATGACGACCAAGGGCGCCAGGCGGGCACCAGGCGCGTAGTGTCCTCCTTTCCTCTTTGGTGCAAAGGGGGCAAGCGCAGGCGAGAGCATCAAGCAAAGGCACCCATTTCTATGCAACGAGACCAAGACCAGTCCAACGGCAGGGAGGAAGTCATTGTGGAGCCCAAGCCAGCGTCACCACCAGAGCCTTTCGCAGGAGAGGACCAACTTTAGTCAGGATAAGTGTACCAGATGTTCCCCTTCAAAATGGCCAATTGTTGGCGCCCTTCCTGCTCAATATTAGGGAAGAGGCCCAGGGCCTTTGCCTATAAATAGGACTAGCCACCCCCAGGGTAGAGGGGGTGGGAGATCGATCAGAGAGAGATCGAGAGGAGATCGATCAGAGAGAGAGAGAGAGTAGGGTGACTGAACTCCTCCTAGCAGTTCATCTCCCCCAACCAAGAACAGACCCTCGCGAGGCTGTTCTTCCTTGTATTGCTCATCATCATCAGCCCAAGAGGCAATCCACCACACCACACACTGGAGTAGGGTATTACACCACAACGGTGGCCCGAACCAGTATAAACCCTGTGTCTCTTGTGCTGTTCTTTCCATAGTTTAGATCTTAGCGAGGCGGAGGGGTGCGGGTAGGTAGAAGGAGAAATCTCCGCGCGCACCCCAGTGTTCGAACCTCAAGGGTCTGCCGGAACCCAAAATCCGACATTTGGCGTGCCAGGTAGGGGTGCGCCAGAACCCGAAATCCGACAGATTGCGAAATAAAATAGATTGGAAACTTATATGATAAAAGATAGACACGGGGGCCATAGCTTTCACTAGTGGCTTCTCTCAAGATAGCATAAGTATTATGGTGGGTGAACAAATTACTTTCGAGCAATTGATAGAAAAGCGAATAATTATGAGAATATCTAGGCATGATCATGTATATAGGCATCACGTCCGTGACAAGTCGACCGACTCGTGCCTGCATCTACTACTATTGCTCCACACATCGACCGCTATCCAACATGCATTTTGAGTATTAAGTTCATAAGAACAGAGTAACGCATTAGGTAAGATGACATGATGTAGAGGGATAAACTCAAGCAATATGATATAAACCCCATCATTTTATCCTCGATGGCAACAATACAATACGTGTCGTTTCCCTTTCTGTCACTTGGATCGAGCACCGCAAGATTGAACCCAAAACTAAGCACTTCTCCCATTGCAAGAATGATCAATCTAGTAGGCCAAACCAAGCTAAGAATTCGAAGAGACTTGCAAAGATAACCAATCATACATAAAATATTTCAAAGAACAACCAAATATTGTTCATAGACAGACTTGATCATAAACCCACAATTCATCGGAACTCGACAAACACACCGCAAAAAGAGATACATCGAATAGATCTCCAAGAAGATCGAGGAGAACTTTGTATTGAGATTCAAAGAGAGAGAAGAAGCCATCTAGCTAATAGCTATGGACCCGAAGGTCTGAAGTAAACTACTCACACATCATCAGAGGGGCCATGGAGTTGATGTAGAGGCCCTCCGTGATCAATGCCCCCTCCGGCGGAGCTCCAAAAAAGGCCCCAAGATGGGATCTCTTGGGTACAGAAGGTTTCGGCAGTGGAAATAGGGTTTCGTGGTGCTCCTGGATGTTTTCGGCATATATGAACAAATATAGGAGGAAGAAGTAGGTCGGTTGAGCCACGAGGGGGAAGGGCGTGCCCAGGGGGTAGGCACGTCCCCTGCCTCGCGGGCACCTCGTTGGTTGCTTGACGTCTACTCCAAGTCCTCTGGATCACGTTTGTTCCAAAAATAACTCTCCCGAAGGTTTCATTCCGTTTGATATTCCTTTTCTGTGAAACACTGAAATAGGCAAAAAAACAGCAATTTGCACTGGGCCTTGGGTTAGTAGGTTAGTCCCAAAAATAATATAAAAGTTTAAAATAAAGCTCATTAACATCCAAAACAGATAATATAATAGCATGGAACAATCAAAAATTATAGATACGTTGGAGACGTATCAAGCTCCTCAGAGGAGGATTCAGAGATAGATGACTAGTCCTATATCCCACCTAAGGTGTATGCTCTAAGTTCCAATGTTCATATTTCTCATATCATGCATATGGTGTCTTTGATTGCTTAGTTTAGACATCTTGTGCACAATATTGAATTCCATCTGATTAGTTTAGAGATCATACATGCGAGTGCCAGCTGCTTAGTATACGAATCAATTATGTCAATTATATCATGCCATCATGTATACTTAGACAACATGTATGTGAATTATTTCATCCCAACCTATTTCAGAAAGACATCATATAGTTTTGTCATGTCATCATGTTTAGATACTCATCATATGTTGAATTATGCCATGATATCATGTTAAGTTATCCATCATATATCTGAAACTGTGTGATGCTATCATGTTTAGTTAGGCATGATATATGTGAAATTGTGTCATGATGTCCTGTTTGGTTAGACAACATATATGAGAATTACCACATCTGTCTATCATACAATGTCTGTACGTTCAATTTCTTTTCTTGTTTATCAGCCATTTGAATTGGAGGGGTTGCTACCTCTAGAGCAATGCGTTGGTTTTCCCTTGAAGAGGAAAGTGTGACGTAGCAAAGTAGCATAAGTATTTCCCTCAGTTTTTGAGAACTAAGGTGTCAATCCAGTAGGAGGCCGCACGCAAGTCCCTCGTACCAACACAAACAAATAAGAACCTCGCAACCAACGTGATAAAGGGGTTGGCCATCCCTTCACGGTCACTTACGATTGTGAGATCTGATAGAGATAATTATGATAAGATAGATATTTTTGGTATTTTTATGATATAATTGAAAGTAAAGATTGCAAAATGAACGGTGCCAGAAAATAACTTGTTGACGGGATCTCTTGGGTACAGAAGGTTGCGGCGGTGGAAATAGGGTTTCGTGGTGCTCCTGGATATTTTTGGGGTATATGAGTATATATAGGAGGAAGAAGTAGGTCGGTTGAGCTACGAGGGGCCCACGTGGGGGAGGGCGCTCCCAGGGGGTAGGCGTGCCCCCTGCCTCATGGACTCCTCGCTGATTGCTTGAGGTCCACTCCAAGTCCTCTGGATCACGTTTGTTCCAAAAATAACTCTCCTGAAGGTTCCATTCCGTTTGGATTCCATTTGATATTCCTTTTCTGCGAAACACTGAAATAGGCAAAAAAACAGCAATTTGCACTGGGCCTTGGGTTAGTAGGTTAGTCCCAAAAATAATATAAAAGTGTAAAATAAAGCCCATTAACATCCAAAACAGATAATATAATAGCATGGAACAATCAAAAATTATAGATACGTTGGAGACGTATCACGGGTGATGGCAGTATCTAAGGGAGTAAAAGCCCGTTCTTCACAAAAGAAAGTGCTACCCGTTGATGCAGATAGAACCAGGGTTGTACTAGCCCACGAACTAGCCCCACCACACATAATCAAGATTCTTCCAGATTGCACACTTGCACCATTGGGCAGAGAACCAGCTGCAACCCATCTAACCCCAACCCCAGTGGATAGTAACCCACTTCTAGTTGACAAAGCACCATGTCCACAGAGTACCCCCCACATGAGCAGTTTATAAAGCAACTACAGTGCCCAAAGCATGAAGACCACCATAGCTAACCCAAACTCCATGTTTAAAGCGGAAGAGCAACTGTTCTCAGGTCAGATTCCATAGCTATGGTCCATACTCCTTTGTTGTTGCATCAATGTATTTAGTCATACCAACTACTTTCGAATTTGAAGGATCCAGTTGACATTCCAATGGTGCAACATGTATGCTTTAAACCTATTTCTTTAACTAGATTGTTGTTCTAACTTATTGCTCTATGTTGATTTCAGTTTCAGTTGTATAAACAATTATATTCTCATGTGATGCACATTACAAGTGTTGCCAATGATGTGTAGTTTCTCACACTTATATTCTGTCTATGCCGTTGTGTCTTTAAAATTTATGAGTTGAACTGTGTCTCTGTCTTGATTTGGCAACATAAACTAGAATGATATGGACAATACAGTGACCATAGTACATAGATATATGTTTGTTTCATGTTGTTATCATGTCCACCTTACTACTGAACCGGTTTACCAAAATGAGTTTCGTATACTACATGCTAAACCTGTGATGTGTCTACTTGTTTCTTTTGTAGTATGCGGACATAATATTGGAGAAGAGCACCCCACTATGCAATGGTAGAGAAAGTAATGCAGACAAGGTTTAATATAGTGAGACAACCCTATTGGTCTCCAAGAAAGGTGATAAAAATGATCTTGTTAACAGTGAGAAAACTCCATAGTCCTGCGTTGCTGTAGTGTTCGAGTTACTAGCCAGTACCGCTGGCACAAGCTCTTCCAACTCATTGCCTGAATCACTTCGGCTTCTTCAGTCTCAGCTGCAAGATGAAAGGCGTCGGTCAGCTGTGCTATGGCAAGAAGCCGAAGGACTGAGGAAGTCCCTGCAGAATTCAGATGCATACTTTCTTGTGCAACAACAAGCGCTGGAGGATTTAAGCGCCAAACAAGAGAAAGTTATTTAGCTTGCTAAGCATCTTGTCAGCATTATGGATACCCAGGATATTGTTTTTTGAGCTCTTCTGAAGTGGTTTCAGTTGTAGACTTGTTTTGCTAGGACGTTTATTTGCACTGGTCGCCAACTTTGACAACCAGTGTATGTGATATGCTGCTTTGTTACCTATATTTGCACTGGTGGCGAACTTTGATGCCCAGTGGATGTAATATGTGTAATAGTCATGATAGCCTAGCGTAAGTTGCTTGCTTATTTATTTCTTTGTTGTCTTGTTTATTTGTTTGCTTGTAGTTAGTGCAGTTCTTTTTCAACGGTTTGCTAGTGGCCGCAATAACCTATTTTTGAAACTAGGACACAATAACCACGGGCTACATATTTACTATAGTGACCCTAGGCCTCCTACGGGCCGTAGAAACAATGGGCCTTCTACGGGTCGTATGATCGATTGGCCAAACATGGGCCAACAATGAACCGCATTATGGGCCTTAAAAGGGCTAGAGTTGGAATCATCCGTTCATGGGCCGACCATAACGGGCCATCGTTAATCGGCCATATTTGATGACGCTATGAAAACAGCCCAACGGATTAACGGGCAACAAACTGGCCGACTGTAACCACGGGCTGAATTTGGCCCACAATCAGAAAAGGCCAGTAAAAGGCCATAAGTATCCGAATGCTAGAAATGAGCCCAATAAAAAATGGGCCCTGAGAAGGCCGAAAGATAACATGGGCTTGAAACGTCCCAATGGAATAATGGGCTGTTAATGGGTATAAGGCGACATATTGTTCATTACGGGTCGGTTTCACCACGGGTCGTTAATGGGCCAAGAGTTACGAAGTGCCTCATATGGACCGAAAGTCGTCATGGGCCAGACATGGGCTGGAAGTTACAACGGGATGGAATCATATTGGACGGCCCAGATGACACTACTGGTCCTAATTCGGATAGATCGTAACAGGCCATGGGTTAGCGGGATGTAAATGGGCTATGTGCGAACAGGCTTTCCGTGGGCCGGCCCGCTATCTTTTGACCAAGTCTAATGGGCCGGCCTTTTCACAGGAATGGGCCTCTGTTGGGTCGTGCCATGTGTCGACATATCATTGGCGCATTCTATCCAATGAGTGGATGACATATGTCCCAACGATGAGCCGACATGTGTTTCCTCCAGCCAATGATAATTTTACATGTGGAAAATCCCCATTGGTCCGGGCTGTTAACGAGTTATCGGATCCAAACTGGAACCTGATATCTTAACGGCGGCCCATTGCGGTGGATGCCACGTGTCGGTCACCCTTGACGAAAGCACTTCTATGATGCGTGATTTATCATCATGGAAGTGTACACTTCCTTGATAATAATTTTGGTAATGTCATGGAACACTTCTACGACAGCATAGGCATGACTATCTTGATTCTGTCATATAATCGTCATGGATGTACATGCATGACAGAAAACGTCACCTACTGTGACAAACACGTATCATCAAAGAAGTTTATTTTTTGTAGTGGTGAATGGGTATCTGGCTCTGACTCCGACCACCACTCCTAGAGAAGTTATCACTCCAACTCCGAATATACTCAAGATGAAGGTGTGGCCGGTCTAGCACTTGTGTCAACCAGCTCCTATGACATATTTGACTCACCAAATGAAGGAATTGGAAGATGCTTCATGGCTAAAGACCCACAGGTATCACACCCCGAGCATGTTGATTTCAATAGCGATGAAGATGATTTGCTAGTTGATGATGATTTACTTGTTGACAACTCTAGTGATGAAAACTATGATGAACTTGCTATTAATCATGCTAATCAAGATAAAACGAATGACGATGATAAGAAGGTGATTGAGCTAGCGTCTAACTAAAGAACTAAAAACTCTTAAGTTAGCTCATGAAACTACCTTAGAAGATCATCGAGAACTTTTAAAGACTCATGAGAAGCTACGCTTTGAAAAGCTCAACCTAGAGCAAGAGCACGGGTTCTTAAAAGCAATCAATGATGATCTTCGTAAGAAAAGTTCTTCTTACATTGCCAAGCGTTTACTCTTCTCTACTTACATGCCACAAGTAAAATCTAGCAACAAGAGTAAGAAAGATTCTTCTTCTAGTAGTAACAATAATAATGCTAAATCCAATGTTGTTGCTTCTAGTAGTTCTCTTGATTCCACTAATGATTCTCTTAGCCAAGTTACACTTGAGCAAGAAAATAGCTTATTGAAGGGAATTATAGACAAAGGTGTTTACAAGAGCCTTGCCGGAAGTAAACAATTTGAGGAAATTGTACGCAAGCAAGGAAGGCACCGGAAGAATCAAGGTGTTGGTTTTGAACGAAAGTTCAATGCCAATGGAGTTGAGTGGGAAGAAGATCAATACCCCAAGACGAAGTTTATTCCTCAACAAGAGAAGTATGGTCCTACTTCCCTCAAGGGGACACAAGCTCAAGATGATCTTCCACCACAAGACCACAAGAAAAAAGGCAAGGACAAGCTTCAAGAGGAAATTGATGCATTTGAAGAAGCTCCCAAGGCCTTGGTCAAGTGGGTTCCCAAGACTACATCAAGTTCTACTTCATCAAGTACGACTACAACTCCAAGGATTCCCATCAAGATGATGTGGATCCCGAAGAAGAAGAACTAGAGAGTCCTTGAGGGTGACTCCGCCAACATATTTCACTCATGTTCACCTTTGGCAAGGACAAGTGCAAACAACTTCCACATCTTGCACTATTTCAAGGAGTCGCAAACCCTCTTGTTGGTAAGACAAGGGACAACGTAACCTAATCCTTTTATGGACATCATCTTGTGTGTACTTCACTCTATGTCTATGGATATCCTTGTTTGTTCCTTGTGAGACTAACTGTGGGAGTCCTGGATTAGGGGGTCTCCGGACAGCCAGACTATCTCCATTGGCCGGACTGTTAGACTATGAAGATACAAGATTGAAGACTTCGTCTCGTGTCCTAATGGGACTCTACTTGGCGTGGAAGGCAAGCTAGGCAATACGGATATGGATATCTCCTCCTTTGTAACCGACCCTGTGTAACCCTAACCCTCTCCGGTGTCTATATAAACTGGAGGGTTTTAGTCCATAGGACACAACAGTTACAATATACAATCATACCATAGGCTAGCTTCTAGGGTTTAGCCTCTCTGATCTTGTGGTAGATCTAGTCTTGTACTACTCATATCATCAATATTAATCAAGCAGGACGTAGGGTTTTACCTCCATCAAGAGGGCCCGAACCTGGGTAAAACATCGTGTCCACTGCCTCCTGTTACCGTCCGGCCTAGACGCACAGTTCGGGACCCCCTACCCGAGATCCGCCGGTTTTGACACCGACATTGGTGCTTTCATTGAGAGTTCCTCTGTGTCGTCGCCGTCAGGCTTGATGGCTCCTACTATCATCGATAGCGATGCAGTCCAGGGTGAGACTTTTCTCCCCAGACAGATCTTCGTGTTCGGCGGCTTTGCACTGCGGGCCAATTCGCTTGGCCATCTAGAGTAGATCGAAAGTTACGCCCCTGGCCATCAGGTCAGGTTTGGAAGCTTAAACTACACGGCCGATGTCCGCGGAGACTTGATCTTCGACGGATTCGAGCCTCTGCCTTGTGCGTCACGCGGTCATGATGAGTACGATTTAGCTCTACCATCGGACAGTGTTCAGGAAATCGCACCGGCAGCCGCTCCGACCCTCAATTCGGAGCCAGTTGCGCCTTCCGCGGACGGGTGGATGGACCCCGCCACGGAGGCCCTACCCTCAGCGGCGATCGACCCGAATATCGACCTTACCTTGCACGAGAGCCGTGTTGATAAACTGCCAGATCCTTCTCCGGCCACGGACTCCGAACCGCCCGCGCCCGTTCCTATCGAATCTGATTGGGCGCCGATCATGGAGTTTACCTCCGTGGATATTTTTCAGCACTCTCCCTTTGGCGACATACTAAACTCGTTAAGGTCTCTCTCCATGTCAGGAGGATCCTGGCCAAACTATGTTTGGCAGGACTGGGATGCGGACAACGAAGAAATTCGCGACCCACCCACCACCCACTTAGTAGCCACTGTCGATGACTTAACCGACTCGACTTCGACTCCGAAGACATCGACGGTATGGATGACGATGCGGGAGACGAAGAGGAACCACTGCCCACAGGGCACTGGACAGCCACCTCATCTTACGATATATACATGGTGGATACACCCAAAGAAGGCAATGGCGACGAAATAGCGGAGGATGACCCCTCCAAGAAGCAACCCAAGCATCGGCGTCAGCGGCGCCGCTCTAAGTCCCGCCAAAGCAAAAATGGTGATACCGGCCGGGAGATAATAACACCCGGACAGTGCCGAAGACAATCCCCTCCAGCAAGATTTAGAGCAGGAGGATGGAGCAGCCAGCCCTCCTGAGAGAGCGGCAGACGGAAAGGCGAAGGATGATAATTACATGCCCCCCTCCGAAGACGAGGCAAGCCTCGGCGAGGACGAATTCACTGTGCCAAAGGATCCCATCGAACAAGAGCGCTTCAAGCGCCGACTTATGGCCACGGCAAATAGCTTGAAGAAAAAGCAGCAGGAGCTTCAAACTGATCAAGATCTGCTAGCTGACAGATGGATTGAAGTCCTCGCTGCCGAGGAATATAAACTCGAGCGCCCCTCCAAGAGTTACCCAAAGTGCAGGTTGCTACCCCGACTAGAGGAAGAAGCGTATGACGCAGCAGATCGGCCAGCTCGTGGCCGTGATAGAGAGGCATTCCAGCCAAAAACTCAGCCCGCACCCCGACGCCATTCAAATAAAAAGGCATGGGGAGATACGCCAGACCTGCAAGACATATTGGAGGACAAAGCAAAGCATGCAAGATCGATCTACGGATCACGAGGGCACACCACCATGCAAGACGATAAACGTCACGCCGGATACAGTAAAAGTAAATCCGACCGGGCCGAACACAGCGGGCAAGACCCATTCGAGCTGTGTCGCGATATAGCCCAATACAGAGGTGTCGCACACCCTTTATGCTTCACAGACAAAGTAATGGATCATCAAATCCCAGAATGTTTCAAACCTGTAAATATTGAATCATACGACGACACTACAGATCATGCGGTATGGATCGAGGATTTCCTCCTCCACATCCACATGCCCCGCGGTGATGACTTACACGCCATCAAATACCTCCCACTAAATCTCAAAGGACGAGCGCCGCATTGGCTTAACAGCTTGCCAGCAGATTCCATTAGTTGTTGGGAAGATCTAGAAGCCGCATTCCTCGACAACTTTCAGGGCACTTATGTGCGACCGCCAGATGCCGATGACTTGAGCCACATAATACAGCAGCCAGAAGAGTTGGCCAGACAATTCTGGACTCAGTTCCTTACAAAGAAAAATCAAATCATCGACTGTCCGGATGCAGAGGCCTTAGCGGCTTTCAAACACAACATCTGTGATGAGTGGCTAGACCGGCACCTTGGTCAGGAAAAGCCGGAATCTATGGCAGCCCTCACGACACTCATGACCCGCTTTTGTGCGGGAGAAGACAGCTGGCTGGCTCACTGCAATAACATGTCAAAGAACCATGGTACTTCGGATACCAAGGACGGCAATAGCAGGTCACGTCGCAACAAACATAAGCGCCGCATTAACAGCGATAATACTGAAGATATGACAGTTAATGCCGGATTCAAAGGCTCTAAACCCGGTCAGCGGAAAAAGCCATTTAAACAAAGTACATCGGACCCGTCCAGTTTGGACCGCATACTCGATCGCTCCTGTCAAATACATGGCACCCCCGGCAAGCCAGCCAACCACACCAATAGGGATTGTTGGGTATTCAAGTAGGCCGGCAAGTTAATTTCCGAAAACAAAGATAAGGGGCCACATAACGATGACAAGGAGGAGACCCGGCAGCCGAACACCGGAGGACAGAAGAGGTTCCCCCCACAAGTGCGGACGGTGAACATGATATATGCAACGCACATCCCCAAACGGGAACGGAAGCGTGCGCTCAGGGACGTATATGCGTTGGAGCCAGTCGCCCCAAAGTTCAACCCATGGTCCTCCTGTCCGATCACCTTCGATCGTAGGGACCAACCCACTAGTATCCGTCATGGTGGATTTGCCGCACTGGTCCTAGACCCAATCATTGACAGATTTCACCTCACTTGAGTCCTTATGGATGGCGGCAGCAGCCTGAACCTGCTTTATCAGGACATAGTCCGCAAAATGGGTATAGACCCCTCAAGGATCAAACCCACAAAAATGACCTTTAAAGGCGTCATTCCAGGTGTAGAGGCCCATTGCACAGGCTCAATTACACTGGAAGTGGTCTTCGGATCCCCGGATAACTTCCGAAGTGAAGAGTTAATCTTCGATATAGTCCCGTTCCGCAGTGGTTATCATGCACTGCTCGGGCAAACCACATTTGCTAGATTCAATGCGGTACCGCATTATGCATACCTCAAGCTCAAGATGCCAGGACCTTGCAGAGTTATTACTATCAATGGAAACACAGAGCGCTCTCTCCGAACAGAGGAGCACACCGCGGCCCTCACAACAGAAGCGCAAAGCAGCCTCTCAAGGCAATTAACTAGTTCGGCGTTTCAAAACCCGGACACCATCAAGCGCGCTCGGAGAAATCGGCAAACAGACCGTCTAGCGCGATCTGAGCTCGGGTAGCAATGCGGCCCCCACCCCAGTCCCAGCCATACGGCGAAACTCGTGCCACGCGTACATAATTACGCATTAAAAATACCATGGGCACAGGTGGGGAGGGGGGCACAACTGCGGCACGCCCCAAGACGCGGCTTAAACCGCACTAGGGGCTTCCCGTTTGGTTATTCTTCTCTTTTTCAGGACCTTAATATCTAGAAACCCTGTCCGGCAGCACTATTGCCGAACACATGATGCAGCAAACAAGGAGGCTGAAAGCTACGTCACACCAAGGAACTCCCAGGTGGATTACAGTAACGAGCGAAATATTTGATTTAATATCATTCCTCAGCTTGCCCTTGGAAGGGACATAGTCCCACTCTTTGCTTATCGCACTATCTGTATCATTCTGCTTTAACGCAATTTTTTGAATAAACAATGCATGACATTACAACTATTATTGCATTCTTGTTATATATATATATATATATATATATATATATATATGTGTGTGTGTGTGTGTGTGTGTGTGTGTGTGTGTGTGTGTGTTCACTAATGACGCCTTGCAACCGTACATTTTGGTACGGCCAATACACCAGGGGCTTACGTACCCCACAACATGGTGTGAAAAGTCCGAACACTTTCACAAGTGTGGCACCCCGAACTTATAGCATTATATGCATCAGCTCCGAATCATGTCTTTGGTCAAATGTTGGGTTTGCCTGGCTCCTATGTTTTGGTACCTTACGTTCCACTCCATCGGCTAAGGTAGCGCTAGGAGAACTACTGCGATTGTGCCCCAGTTCTGCTGGGTTCAGCACCTTAGTAGAGAAGCTAAAACTGACTGTCATGATAAGGCGAGAGACTGGTCGCTGTTCGGCGAGGTTTTCGAGTCCCTAAAGACTTATGCCGCTTAGAGCGAAGGGCCGGCCCTGTCCGGTTTAAAGGCGTGTATCACACCCCGAAATCGGCCTTCCAAATACCAGGGGCTTCACCGAAATTTAAAATTATAGAATTCTATGGCTAAGTGAGAGTGATAAAGCATTATTAGTCCAGTTGCCTTGTTCGTTGTGCTGAGCACCTCCCTCGAAGGACCCAAATATGGGAACAAGAGTGCTTAGGTTTATCCCGAACACCCCAGCATTCGTGGCATGGGGGCAGAAGCCGAGGACTAGCCATCTCCCAGATTGGATAAACGGCCAAACAGAACGTAATATTTTAAATTCACACAAGCGTTGCATAGCGCATATGAAACAAGTTTTCATCATACAGGATCACACGAGCAAGTTTACTCAAATATAACATCCTTTGAACATTCATCCGCTACAAGACGGGCACCCTTCAGGACACCCTCATAATAAATTTCGGGGGTGCGATGCTCCTTGCCCTGTGGTGGCCCTTCCTTGATCAGCTTCACGGTGTCTCGCTTGGCCCACTGCACCTTCACGCGGGCGAAAGCCCGGCGTGCACCTTCGATGCAGACGGGCCGCTTCACGACCTCCAGCCGTGGGCAGGCATCCATAAGCCACCTCACCAGGCCGAAGTAGCTGTTCAGAAGGGCGTCGCCAGGCCACAGCCGGACTATAAGGCCCTTCATGGCCTGTTCGGCCGCCTTGTGCGGCGCGACCAGCTGCTTTAGCTGGTCGCTCAGAGGCATCGGGTGTTCTGTCCCAGTATACTGAGACCAGAACAACTTCTCCGTTGAGCTTCCCTCCTCGACCTGGTAAAACTGTGCGGCATCCGACACGCTGCGGGGCAAATCTGCGAATGCTCCTGGAGAGCTCCGAATTCAGGTAAGTAATCGGTAATTTACTTTTACATGCTTGCTCTGCATATAGAATGCCTTACCCGCCGCTATATTCTTCATTGTGTCGATCTCTTGGAGGGCCTTTTGGGCTTCGTCCTTGGCACTTTTCGCGCTCTCGAGGACCGTGGCAAGCTCTGACTCTCGCGTCTTCGAGTCAAGCTCCAACGCCTCGTGCTTCGTCAT
>NC_041384.1:443353518-443395113 GCF_002162155.2 Triticum dicoccoides
TCTTGCTTTTCTCGCTCGGTGCTCTCCTTGGCCGCTTTATCTTCGGCCTTGGTTAGTGCTTGCTTCAGGGTCGCCACCTCGGTCGTGGCGCCTGGCAGATATATGATGATCCTGTCATTTTGCAATCGTGTTTTTTATACATATCTATAGACAGGGTATTACTTACCCTTGCTCTCCTCGAGCTGCCTCTTGGCAAGGCCAAGCTCTTTCTTGGACCCCTCGAGGTCCTGCTTCAGTACGTCGACCTCCGCAGTCAGTGCGGCGGACGCCAGCAGGGAAGCCTGCATATGCATATTGACATCTTATATTAGACTCCTGCGATATTGTTTGATCCTCTGTCCGGCTTTTTTTATGAACACTGAACAGAGCATCAGGGGCTACTATCTATGTGGTAATATTTTTCCTGTATTTTAAATACTTACCTCAAAGCCTGTTAGAAGGCTGGCACAGGCTTCAGTCAATCCGCTCTTAGCGGACTGAACCTTCTGGATCACCGCACTCATAATAGTGCGGTGCTCCTCGTCGATGGAAGCGCTGCGAAGCGCTTCCAGCAGATTGTCCGGCGCCTCTGGATGGACAGAGGTCACCGGTGCAGGCGTCTTGCCCCTCTTAGAAGGAGGCCGCCTGCCCGAGTCCGGAACCACTGGAGGTTCCGGCGCGGTGTCCAGCTAACGGCCGAGCTCGGAGCCCTTAGGGGCTTTGTCCCCTCTGCTCCCAGAGTCCGGGAGGCCGCCTTGAGGCGCCTCCGGGACTGTCTCCCCTTGACCCAGTGCTTCATGAGATAGCACCTCGGCGTCGTCCGCAGGATGAGGGGAGGTGGCGGTCGGAACTGGATCGCTATCCATATCCAACGAGCCCAAGGAGCCGTCCGATGATACATCGATACTGACTCGTGGTGGCCTGCATAATCATATTCGGCATTAGGAAAAGCAGTGCAGCAAAGGAATACTATGACTTACTCTGGTATCCAAATACTTACGACTTCCCCAGGGGCTTGGCCCTGGGCAGCCACTTGTCTTCGCCGTCGGTGGCGGTGGCAGAGTAGTCCGGAAGGAGAGTTCTCCCCTTCTTGGACCCTTCGGCCTCCCCAGTTGGGGCAGCCTTCCTTTTCTTGTCTCCCCCGTATGGAGGGGGCATCCTCTTCTGCCTCCTCGTCTTCGGGGGAGGATTGCGTCGTAGAGTCCTCGGATGGTGAGTCCGATGACACCTGGCGTCGGGAACTCTTTCGGGTTCCATTGGCCTTCTTGGTCTTCTCCGGCACCGTATAAGGAGCCGGAGTCAGCATCTTCGCCAGAAGAGCGTTTGCTGGGCCTTCGGGCAAGGGAGCCAGACAATCGATCTGTCCGGCCATTTTCTACCAGTCCTATCAAAGGAACGGGAGTTTAAATCCCGCATGTAGTCAATCTATCAAAAAAACAAGTATCCAGTAAGAGGTAAAGCAGCCTACCGCACTGGCTTGGCGCTTCGCGCTGAATCCGCGATCCTCGGTAATGGGAGGGGGGACCTCGGCGCTCTTGAACAGTACCCTCCAGGCATCTTCATGAGTTGTGTCGAAGAGCCTGTTCAGAGTTCGGTGCTGCGCCGGGTCAAACTCCCACAAGTTGAAGGCCCGTTGTTGGCACGGGAGGATCCGGCGGATGAGCATGACCTAAACTACATTGACAAGTTTGAGCTTCTTGTTGACCATGTTTTGAATACATGTTTGGAGTCCGGTCAGCTCTCCCGAACTACCCCAGGATAGGCCCTTCTCTTGCCAAGAGGTGAGCCGTGTGGGGAAGCCAGATCGGAACTTGGGGGCCGCTACCCATGTAGGGTCACGTGGCTCGGTGATGTAGAACCACCCCGACTGCCACCCCTTTATTGTCTCCACGAAGGAGCCCTCGAGCCATGTGACGTTGGGCATCCTGCCTACCATGGCGCCTCCGCACTCCGCCTGGCGGCCTCTCACTACCTTCGGCTTGACATTAAAAGTCTTCAGCCATAAGCCGAAGTGGGGCTTGATGCGGAGGAAGGCCTCACACACGATGATAAACGCCGAGATATTGAGGATGAAGTTTGGGGCCAGATCGTGGAAATCCAGGCCGTAGTAGAACATGAGCCCCCGGACAAATGGGTGGAGAGGAAATCCCAGTCCATGGAGGAAATGGGTGAGGAACACCACCCTCTCATGGGGCCTGGGGATGGGGATGAGCTGCCCCTCATCTGGGAGCCGGTGCGCGATGTCGTCGGGCAGGTATCCAGCTCTCCTCATCTTCTTGATGTCTCCCTCCATGACGGAGGAGACCATCCACCTGCCTCCCGCTCCGGACATGGTTAGGGAAGGTTGAGGTGGGAAGTGCGGACTTGGGCGCTAGAGCTCGAGTGTGCGAAGACAGATGAGCAAAGGGGGAAGAAGGCGTGGATAAAAAGGGGAATCCTTATCCCTTTATATGGGCGGACGAAACTAAGCGTCCCCACTAGCCTGGTAAAACTCGCTTATCCCCCAAGCGTCGTAATCGATGGCGCGGTTGGGTTACCCACACCCGTATTGATGAGAATCCCGTAATAAGGGGACACGATCTCTGCTTCGACAAGACGTGTCAAAAAACTGCCTCGCGTTATGTGCGGGGCTAGTTAAAGGAAACGGTTCGAATAATCACCGGGCCGTGACATAATGTCATGTTACCGAAATAAGTCAGCAAATTGGATTTGTGAAATATTATTCTCTCTACGGTGGTATGTGGAACTTATTTTGCTGGGTCGGACACTATCCTTATATTCAAAATTCTTCCGTGGTGTATTCAGAGGAGGAACCCGCCTTGCAATGCCGAAGACAATACTGCGCGCCGGACTCATCGTCATTGAAAGCCTGGTTTAGGGGCTACTATGGGAGTCCTGGATTAGGGGGTCTCCGGACAGCCGGACTATCTCCATTGGCTGGACTGTTAGACTATGAAGATACAAGATTGAAGACTTCGTCTCGTGTCCGTATGGGACTCTACTTGGCGTGGAAGGCAAGCTAGGAAATACGGATATGGATATCTCCTCCTTTGTAACCGACCCTGTGTAACCCTAACCCTCTCCGGTGTCTATATAAACCGAAGGGTTTTAGTCCGTAGGACACAACAATTACAACATACAATCAGACCATAGGCTAGCTTCTAGGGTTTAGCCTCTCTGATCTCGTGGTAGATCTACTCTTGTACTAGTCATATCATCAATATTAATCAAGCAGGACGTAGGGTTTTACCTCCATCAAGAGGGCTCGAACCTGGGTAAAACATCATGTCCCCTGCCTCCTGTTACCATCCGGCCTAGATGCACAGTTCGGGACCCCCTACCCGAGATCCGCCGGTTTTGACATCGACACTAACCCATGCAGGTATTGCAAGTGCAACTCACTCCAATGGATTGCTTCATATGATCTACATCAACATTGAGCATCCACATCTTCAACATCTACATGAAGTCATCATCGACAAAACCCAAGGTTAGTTCATCCCTCTTAGGGAGGATATCACATCTAGGGGGAGCTTTACTCTAAGAATTGAGCTAAAGCAACCCTAATGGTGTGAACACAACATTGCTTTATGTAATAGTGGTAACCCCACTTGAGCTTAAACGATGAGTATGACCTACGATCAAATGTTCTCATTTGACTCCTCAGTCAATATACTCATATATAGATGACCTAGTCATCGCCAATTGCTTGATAGATGCTAGAGTGTTTGTGCATGCTTTGCCACATATTTCATTTGCCATTTTATTGTGTGAGCATGTTGATTGCATATTTTTCTCATTCGAGGACATCCATTTGATGCTTTGATTGTTTGGTTTTTTCTTTCGCCAAATGGATGGACAAGAATGCCTAAGTACTCCCTCTAGCTATCTATGCTTTTCTCGTCTCAAACCTATTCATGCTACATCACAAAGTTTGATCAAGTCAGATTCAAACCCTCTGGGTGATGAGCACTAGGAGCCACCGATTCTTCATAGACTTACACTTCCAAAACCTCTCTGTGTATTTCGGTTTGACAGATTCATTTCTTTTGGTCATACCGAGTTCATTGAGTTGATCTAGTTTTTCAATCTCGGTGCAACCGATTTGAACAGCTCGGTCACACCGAGCTGCAGTAACCGCTTACGATTCTGCATCTCGGTGCCACCAAGTCATTCCACTCGGTCACACCGACAGGGTCAAGATATATATACTCACAGGTCAAATTTTGGAAATTCCTCCGAAACCTTTCGCCCGCGCGTGTCCTGCTCTGCCGACTCAGGTCTCTGGATCGTCTCCTCATCGCCAGCGACCTCCCGCCGCTGGTATCTACCACTATCAACGGGAATCTTCACTGCCGTTGCCGCCGTAGTGAGTTCACTGTCGAGTTAGGGTATGAACTCGACCCCTGTGTGCAATCATTACCTCTGATTCCTGCACTTAGGTCAATGCCATGATTCTTACCACGTATGAGATCACTCTATCCAGCTAAAAAATCCTTTAGATTAGTTTTGATTCAAAAGTTTATGGTTAGGTTTCCTCCGAACTCATCTCGGACCGACCGAGTTGTAGAAATCGGTCTCACCGATTTGACTCGGGCCATTGCACTTGTGATTTTCGTTCTAACCGAAACTTCCAAATTGGTGTGACCGAGTTCGATTCTCAGTGAAACCCTAGCAATCTTGGAGCCACCGAACTATGTCTTGGTCTGACCAATTCCACTAGTTCAGACTCCAATATTGCTTCGGTGGCACCGAGTTGAACAAATCGGTACCTCCGAAATGCTTTCTGTGGAAAACTAAAACTAAGTTTTTGACTCAATTGTTTTGCAAAATCTCTGCACTTTGTGATGCTCATCCACTCTATCTCAACTATATCTATTCACAGGGTCAGCTTTCAGTTTGCAGTGTCAACAATGTCTGATCAGAGTGACAGCCAGAACAAGTGTGAGGAGCAAGTCAACTTGAGTGAGGGCACTAGTCCCTCTTATAGCTATGATGATGGAAGTAGAAGCACCCCAAGCAACTTGCCAAAAACAGCCACCAAGACAAGGAGAAAGAGAAACTTAGACTCTGACAATGAAGATTATGTTGCAGTTGAAGAGCAGGTCAGCTACAAGAAAAAGTTGTCAAGAAGGAATTTGGCACAGCAGCTCCAACCAAGCCTGGTATGCACAAGAAGGCTCCTGCCAAGAGAGTGCCCACGTCAAAGGCCAGAGCCTCAACTCTTGAAGCCTCCAAATCAACTATAGAAGACGTTGCTGGTGAGGGAAAGAAAGGAAAGAAGGGGCCAAAAAGACTATGGCAAGAGTTATTGGAAATCCCTCAATGACGATCTAATCAGATGAGGAAGAGGAAGAAGAGGATATTGCACCAGCATCAAAGACTCAGAAGCTGATGGGGGATACCATCAAGTCTGGGGCTACTCCATCAAAGCCCAAGACTGCCCCAAAGCTACTGCTTAAGCCACCAAGTCTAAACCAAAGAGATCCACCATAAATATACCAGCTGCTGAGAAAAACAAGGCCCCAGTGCCTGAAATAGAAGAAGAAGATGATGAAGCCCAAGTACTCAGAAAGTTGAAGCCCAAGATCCCAGATCATGATGATACACATCCAGTGGCAGAAAACATGAAGATAAGGAAAGATGCAGGTCTCAGGTTGTGGAGATAGTCAAATCCTTATGCCTCAAGAAGAAGAACTGTTGTAGATTACAGGTTCCACACTAAGGAACAGCAGGACTTCTATGAGACTATGCTCCTGGATAAGCAGCCCATAGTCAGTGACATGAAGTGGGTGGATTGGAAGTATATTGACAACAATGAAGACCACTTCCCTGGATTTCATGAGAGGTTCAGGATGAATAGAGTTGATGCCTCTGTGGGTCAAAAATTGACCAAGTGGAATGATGAGCTTATCATGTAGTTTTATTCAACAGCTCACTTCTACCCAGATGGAAGAATTGTTTGGATGTCTGAGGGTACAAGGTACCAGTCAACTGTTGCTGAGTGGGCCAAGCTTATCAATGCCCTAAAGAGCATGATAATGATACTGAGGTGTATGCCAAACCAAGGAAAGGACACAACTCCATAGCACATATGTACAAGGAGATTCCTGATGCAGCTTTGGAACATCACAATTTTGGCTCTGTCTATTATCTTCTATCAGGATTGCCCACGATCAATACTATCCTCAGGCACACATTGTTGCCCAAGTATGGAGATCACAGGATGATCAGAGGCCACTCCATCAACTTGCTTCATATGTTTGATGTGCCACAAAAGTTTAAAGTAATGAGTCTGATTGTAAAGACAATATCAAGAGGACTGTTGCTGATTTGAAGAGATCATGTGGGTATCCTCCACACATTCAGATGCTCATCAACTCCAAGATGGGCAAAGGCATATATCCGTTGGATAAAGAACACCTTCCCTTGAGGCCTGATTTTGAGGACAACACAATTGTTACGGATGCTTCAGATCCTACATCTATAGAGGCTCGAGAGAAGAGAGAGAAGGCAAAAGCAGAGAAGGCAGCCAAGATGCCAAGTACAGAAGGGGCTTCACATGTTTTTCTCAGGTCAAAACAAGACCAACTGGTCTATCTCATTCAGGCTACCTTGAGGATTGGGAAAGGTTTGGCCAACCTGACTCAGAATCAAGAGAGTCTTGAGAGAATTTTTCAGACAAAACTTCATGACTTGGATATCAAGGTGACAGAAATTCAGACATCAGTGGAAAAGATCCAAGAAGAGCTTGAGGACAGGAGTGACAAGACCACAACCGATGCCTATCAAAGGGTGCCTAGGAGGCAGAGGTTTTCAGTGGTGCCAGTGACAGATACTAGAGCTACAACTTCAGCTCCTGCAGCCACAGCTTCAGTTGCCCCTCCAGTTGCAATTCCACCAGCTCCTACTACCTCTATAGATGCATTTGTTGTAGGACTCCTCTCCACGCCACCTTCGCACTCCGAAGCTCCCGAAGATCAAGCTTAGAGAGCCGAATAACACTATGCATTTTCAAGCTTTTTGGTAACTTGTTGCCAAAGGGGGAGAAAGTGTATAGATCATAGGCTTTGAGAGAGAGAGAGCTTTGCTTCTTTTGCTACTTTTTTGGTACTTATTTGTTTGCTTGCTTGCATGATACTCTATGGTTGTGTGTGTGAGATACTTATATGGTCATGTGTTTGATCATACCATATGTTGATGCTTGTGCTTGGATGATGCTATTCTCTATCTCTCATGTATGATCATTCACTTTGCCTTGGTGATGAGTGCATATTTCATATTTTGTCATTTTGAGCACTCCACCAAGATGTATGTGACATGGAAGAGTAACCCATGATCCTAATTGATTGTGCATTTGCATTCAAAAGCAAATTTTAAATAATGCACAAATTTAGGGGAGCTCTTTCTTATCACATACTTCTCAAGCAATGGTGTATTTCATTCTTATTATCATTTGCCGAAGCTTTGATCTATATGTTGTCATCAATTACCAAAAAGGGGGAAATTGAAAGTGCAACTAATCCCTGGGTGGTTTTGGTAATTATCAACAACATATAGCTCATTGAACTAATATTCATTCAAGATAATCATTTCAGAAAGTTTAATGATTGGCATGGCATGGACTAGAGATGTGGACCCCTCAAAATGCTAAGGACACATATTGGCACAAGCTCAAGACTCTACATTTTCATTTTAGTGATCCAAGATCACATTGAGTCCATAGGAAAAGCCAATACTAGTAAAAGGGGATGAGGTGTTGCTTAATGGCTGGCTTTCTCAAAATGCTTAGTGATATGCTCCAAAAGCCCTCGACCACTTTCTCATTTCCACATATGTCCCAAACCAAAAGTCAAACTAAGCCCCACCGATTTGATCTATCCGGCGCCACCGAGTTCACTTGACATAGCCATAGCCAGAAACCCTAATCAGTTCGGTCACACCGATAGGGATCTCGGTCTCACCGATTTGAGATTGCAAACTCTCTGTTTCCCTTCGTAATGTTTCGGTCTAACCGAAATGAGTGATCGGTCGAGTTCGGAATGCAAACTCTCTGTTTCCTTTTCGTAATGTTTCGGTCTCACCGAAATGAGCGATTGGTCCCACCGAGTTTGCCTGACCAACTCTCTATTTTCCGGTCTCACCAAGTTCATGTGATCGGTCTCACCGAGATGTTATGCCCTAACCCTAACAAAATCGGTTCCACCGAGTTGATCATGTCAGTCCCGCCAAAATGCCTTACGTTCACATGTTGAACTAAATTGGTCTGACCGAGTTTCACTATCCAGTCCCATCGAGTTTGGTAAAATGTGTGTAACAGTTAGATTTTGTGTGGAGGCTATATATACCCCTCCACCCTTCCTCCATTCGTGGAGAGAGACATCATAACGTGCCTACACTTCCAACATTCATTTTCTGAGAGAGAACCACATACTCATGTGTTGAGACAAAGACATTCCATTCCAACCACTAGAATCTTCATCTCTAGCCTTCCCCAAGTTGCTTTCCACTCAAATCATCTTTGCACCATACCAAAATCTGTGAGAGAGAGTTGAGTGTTGGGGAGACTATCATTTGAAGCACAAGACCAAGGAGTACATCATCAACACACCATCTATTACCTTTTGGAGAGTGGTGTCTCCTAGATTGGTTAGGTGTCACTTGGTAGCCTTTGTCAATACTGTGGAGTTGAAACAAGGAGTTTGTAAGGGCAAGAAGATCGCCTACTTCATGAAGATCTACCCAAGTGAGGCAAGTCCTTCGTGGGTGATGGCCATGGTGGGATAGACAAGGTTGCTTCTTCGTGGACCCTTCATGGGTGGAGCCCTCCATGGACTCGCGCAACCGTTACCCTTTGTGGGTTGAAGTCTCCATCAACGTGGATGTACAATAGCACGACCTATCAGAACCACGCCAAAAATCTCCATGTCTACATTGCGTTCACTCCCCTCAAACTCCTCCCCTTTACCTTCATATGCAATGATTTACATTTCGCTGCTATAATCTTAGAATTGCATGTGTAGGTTGATTGCTTGACTTGTGATAAGTTGTTAAAATCTGCCAAGACTTAAAGTTGGGAAAAGGCTAGATTTTTATTTGGTCAAGTAGTCTAATCACCCCCCCCCCTCTAGACATACTTTCGATCCTAAAGAATGAAATTACTGAAATTGATGAGATCATTGAAACTGGAAATCTTGAAACACCTATTAGACCTAGCCCTCCTAGATATGAAATGCCTCAGATACCTGAAGGTTATGTTGTGGATGAGGAGACAGCTAGAGACTTTCTTGCTTGCCATGATAGGGATGATCTTAAGAAATTAGTATGCAAACTGAAGGAAAAATCTTTGAATGCTAGAATGAAATGTGATCCTAAGTTTTCTACTTCACCTATCTTTGTTGATGATAAGGATTATGAATTCTCTGTCGACCCAGAGTTAAGCACTTTGGTTGAGTCTGATCCTTTCCATGGTTACGAAACTGAAACTGTTGTGGCACACCTTACCAAATTAAATGATATAGCCACCCTATTTGCTCATGGTGAGAAGATGCACTTTTATTATATCCTCAAATTATTTTTGTTCTCGTTAAAGGGTGATGCTAAGATATGGTACAATACTCTTGCTCCTGTTTGCGTGCGTAGTCCCCAGTATATGATTTACTACTTCTCTAAAAAATATTTTCCTGCTCATAAGAAACAAGTTGCCTTACATAAAATATTTAATTTGTGCAAATTGAAGAAGAGAGTCTCCCACAAGCTTGGGGGAGGCTTATCCAATTTCTTAATGCTTTGCTTGATCATCCAGTTAAGAAAAATAAAATACTTGATATCTTCTATAATGGACTAACCAATGCTTCTAGGGACTTCCTAGATAGTTGTGCTGGTTGTGTTTTCAGGGAACGAACTGTTGAGCAAGCTGAGTTGAATAACATACTGAAAAACTATAATGACTGGACTCTTCCTGGACCACCTACTAAACCCACTCCGAAGAATAGGGGCATCTTATATCTCAGTCCTGAAGATATGCAAGAGGCAAAGTATGAAGGAAAAAAGGTATTAAAGCGGAAGATGTCAAAAAATTACCTCCTATTAAAGAAACACATGGACTTGATACACCACCACCCAAGGTGGTAGAGGTAAACTCTTTAATGAAATTTGATGAAAAGGATAATCCTTATAATATGCATGCTAGTCAGGGCCTTTGTGAGTTCGATAACTATATTAGAAAACAAGATCACTTTAATGAAAATTTTATGAAACAATTGAAATACAACTCTAATATGATTTGCTCGCTTGAGTGACTTGTTATTTAGAATCCTCTATGGTTTGTACTTACTTAGAACAAGTTGCTAAAACTCAAAGAGAATGGCTTGATGAAATGAATAATAATATTAGTGATCATGCCATTAGAGTAATGACTATAGGAGGTAAAATGACTCAGAAACCACTTTATCCTTAGGGACACCCTAAAAGAATTGAACAAGACTCTCAGAGAATTAACACTGATGCACCTAGTCCTTCTAAAAAGAAAAATAAAAATAAAAATGATAGGACTTTGCATACCTCTAGTGAACCTGAAGTAGAAAAACCTCCTAAAGATAATAATGATGTTTCTATCTCAGATGCTGAAAATCAATCTCGTAATGAACATTCACCTAGTGATCATGAAAAAGATAATGATGATGTTCATGAAGACACTCAAATAAACAATGATAAAGAACCAGAAATGATGTTGAGATAGAACCAGCGGTTGATCTTGATAACCCACGACCTAAAAATAAAAGATATGATAAAAGAGACTTTGTGGCTAGAAAACATGGTAAAGAAAGAGAACCATGGGTGAAAAAAACCATACCATTTCCACCTAAATCAACTAAAAAGAAAGATGATGAAGAATTTGAAAGCTTTGCTGAAATGATTAGGCCGGTCTTTTTGCACACTCGCTTGACTGGTATTTTAAAGATGGCCCCTTATGCAAAGTATATGAAAGACATCATCACTAATAAGAGAAAAATATCGGAAGCTGAAATCTCCACCATGCTTTCTAATTATTCTTTCAAGGATGGAGTACCTAAAAAACTTAGAGATCCGGGAATACCAACTATACCTTGCTCCATCAAAAGAAACTATGTTAAAACTGCTTTGTGTGATTTAGGAGCCGGTGTTGGTGTTATGCCTTTCTCTTTATACAAAAGACTTGACTTAAATAAACTCACACCTACTGAAATATCTTTACAAATGGCTAATAAATCAACTGCTATACCTATCGGTATTTGTGAGGATGTGCTCGTTGTTGTTGCAAATGTTACCATCTTAACTGACTTTGTTATACTTGAGATCCCCGAGGACGACAACATGTCGATTATCCTTGGTAGACCATTTTTAAATACTGCAGGGGCTGTTATTGATTGCAATAAAATTAAGGTCACTTTTCATATCAATGGTAATGAGCATATGGTGCACTTTCCGAAGAAACAATTCCAAGTGAATGGTATTAATGTTATTGAAAAATCTCTGACACTCACTATTGGAAGTTTTCAATTACCTCTACCTACTGCCAAAAAGAAATATGATATACTTGTTGTTGGAGACATGCATATCCCCATTGAAGTAACTTAGTATTTTACGAAAGTTCTTCGGTTTCATGCTAATCGAAGGTGGTTATTAATAAGACATGATCAACCTTATTAATGGATCATTTTTGAGAGGTACGAAGTTGACGAATTTAGTAGACACCACCTTCTATCCTTATCTTTTGTTTTTTGTTTTATTAGCTAAATAAAATAAAATGTCATGTTTATCCTATTTTCTGGATTTTCTGTGAAATAAAAAATGACCCAAAAATAGAAGTTCTCAGAATGTCCTGAAAATTAATACAATTTTTTTGAACATTTCTGAATTTTTAGTGCAAATAACATTAGAGGGGGTGCACCAGGTGGGTACAACCCACCTGGGTGCGCCAGCAGCCCCACGCGCGTCCTAGTGGGTTGTGGCCCCCACGTGGGCCCCCTCACTTATCTCTTTAGCCCAAGTCATCACCTACCTCCAGAAAAAATCACCATTGCTCTCTCTCTCTCTCTCTCTCTCTCTCGTGTTCTAGCTCTCAAACCCGCAGATTTCGATCTCTTTGCTCGAAGCTCTATTTCTGAAACTGTTTTGGGGGATTGCTACTTGGTATGTGACTCCTCCATTGGTCCAATTAGTTTTTGCTTCAGTGGATTATATTTTGAATAAGTAGCTACTCTTGGTGCTGCTGTAGATGAGCTCGCATGTTGAATTCTTAGAGTTCTAAGTAGTTTGAATGCTCAATATAGCCTCCATGCATGAGTAGTTGCTATCGATCTTGTGAAGTTTTGTTGACAAAATTTTGTGGACTAATTTTTTTCAGAATTTTGTTAATAGGAATAGGAGAATATCTTTAGGAAGTTTTCTTCCAAGAAGAGCTCTAAGGGAGTCATTGGGGAATCGTCGGACAGTGACCTCCATACTCGAAGGAGGGCAGAGGTGCGGCCGTGCGAATGGCCGCACAACCCCTTCATGGATGGAGCCAGATTCCGTCAAGAGTTCGCACAATTTGCTGCTAATCCGGGGCTTACCAACTTCATTGTAGCTGAGTGTGAACAATACCATCTCCTTACAAATTCCTTTGTGCAAAGTTTCCATTTTCTTAGTAGGAATAACCCCCCTGAGGTGCAGTTTAATTTATATGCCGAGACCCGTCAGATGTCACCACTACAAAAAAAGACACATCCGTGACATTTTGGGTCGAACGAAATTTTTTCCTGTCATACATATGACACTTCTATGACGATAATTGTGACAAAACCCGGTATCATCATAGATGTGGTGGGCTCCTACTTCTATGACAAAAAATCATGATAGAAAATGGGATTTTTGTCCTGGGCGGGCCGGAGACGCAGCTGCATGACATTCTTTGGTCCGTCCATGACGGAAAAACCATGGTAGAAGCGAGGGCGAGGAAATTTTTGGGGAGTTCCCGGTTACGGTGGGAGGTCGGGGGCCGAGCGATGCGCGTTTCTCTCGTACACGTACGCGCGTGTGTGCGAGGCGTTGGCTCTAACTGAACCCGAGCAAGGCATTGGGCTCTAACTGAACCCGAGCGATTGCACTGCACGCTACGCGTTACTGAACCCGAGCGATCGATCGATGGCTATTAACTGAACCCGATCGAGCGATTCCTTCGCTGCTGCTGCTAACTGAAGCCGATCGATGCTGCCTCTGGATGAACAGTGAGCATTGCCGGGGGGTGGATGAACAGTTCCTGGTGGGGGTGGATGAATAGGACCCCGTGGTGTTGCCTCCGGATGAATAGGACTCCGATCGATCGAGCCGGTTGGGGCTGGATGAACAGGACCCCGTGGAGGGCTGGATGAACAGGACCACCCCGTGGAGGGAAGGATGAACAATAGATGGTGGAGGGCAGGATGAATAGTAGCCCGTGGAGGGGTGGTTGAACAGGAGCCCGTGGAGAGGGCTGGTTGAACAGTACCCGGTGGAGTAGCGCGCGGTGGAGCCTGGATGAACAGGAGCCCGTGGATGAACAGTCGTAGGTGGAGGCTGGAGGAGGTCGACGGTAGATGAACAGTAGCTCGTGGAGGCTGGAGGGGGTCGACGGTGGAGATGAACAGTATCCCGTGGAGTCCCGTTTTGCGGTACGCCACACCCCTCCTAATGAACAGGACCCCCGTTTCGACCGTAGCGCTTCAACACAAGTCCGTTTCGTCCGTTTTGCGGTACGCCACACCCCTCCCGATGAACAGGACCCCCGTTCCGACCGTAGGAGGTCCGTTTCCTCTGTTTTGCGGTATGCCAGACCCCTCCCGATCAACAGGACCCCGTTCCGAACGTAGGAGGTCCGTTTCCTCCGTTGTGCGGTACGCCAGGCCTCGTTTCCATCGCATGTTCCGTCCAAGCCCTCCCGATGAACACGACCACGCATTCCATTCCGACCCAGCCGGTTGGCTCCCACGCGTTCCGTTTCCTCCCCATGAACATGACGCATTTCGTTGCCTCCCCATGAACACGACGACGACGTTGTTTCTCCGTTCCGACCCAGCCATGTACACGAGCCCTGGCCGTACGTATGCGTGAGTAGGCGTTCGAGACCCCGCCCATATGTACACATACGTGGCCGTATTTTCTTTCTTGCACCCTGTCCGTTGTACGTACATGTACATGCTACGTGCACGCCTCTTGAAAGCACAAGTGCTCGCTGGGTGATTTTGATAATTAATGACAACATATCTCTTGTTGGACAAACACTTTTACCTAGTTTGTTTCAGACAAGTTCAACAAATTAAGTGGCATGGACTAAAGGATGTGGAACCCCTTCAAGATGCTAAGGACAAAGGTTTGGCTCAAGCTTCAAGATCAAGACTCTACATTTTATATTTTAGTGATCGAAGATCACATTGAGTCTATAGGAAAAGACAATACTATCAAGGAGGGATGAGGTGTTGCTTAATGGCTTGCTTGCTTCATAGTGCTTAGTGATATGCTCCAAAACCCTCAACTACCTTCCCACATCCACATATGACCTAAACCAAAAGTCAAACTCGGCCCCACCGATTCTTTCTATCCGGAGCCACCGAGTTCAGTTGACATAGCCACTGCCAAAACCCTAACCAATTCGGTCTCACCGATGGGATCTCGGTCTCACCGAGATGGGCTTACAAACTCTCTGTTACCTACTCCAATATTTTCGGTCCCACCGAGATATGCAATCGGCCCCACCGAGTTTGCTTGGCCAACTCTCTGTTTCACTTATTACCCAAATCGGTCCCACCGAGTTTGAGTAATCGGTCAAACCAAGTATTGGATTTACCCTAACCCTAGCACATTAGTCCCACCGAGTTGATCCAATCGGTCCCACCGAAAATCCTAATGGTCACTAGGTTTTCTAAATCGGTCCGACCAAGTTTTTCACTTCGGTCTCACCGAGATTGGTAAAATGTGTGTAACGGTTAGTTTTTGTGTGGAGGCTATATATACCCCTCGACCCATTCTTCATTCGTGAAGAGAGCCATCAGAACATACCTACACTTCCAATACACATTTTATGAGACAGAACCACCTACTCATGTGTTGAGGCCAAGATATACCATTCCTACCATATAAATCTTGATCTCTAGCCTTCCCCAAGTCGCTTTCCACTCAAACCTTCTTTCCACCCAATCCATATCCTGTGAGAGAGAGCTGAGTGTTGGGGAGACTATCATTTGAAGCACAAGAGCAAGGAGTTCGTCATCAACACACCATTTGTTACTTCTTGGAGAGTGGTGTCTCCTAGATTGGCTAGGTGTCACTTGGGAGCCTCCGACAAAGGTTGTGGAGTTGAACCAAGGAGTTTGTAAAGGCAAGGAGATCGCCTACTTCGGGAAGATCTACCGCTAGTGAGGCAAGTCCTTCGTGGGCGATGGCCATGATGGGATAGACAAGGTTGCTTCTTCGTGGACCCTTCGTGGGTGGAGCCCTCCGTGGACTCGTGCAACCGTTACCCTCCGTGGGTTGAAGTCTCCATCAATGTGGATGTATGATAGCACCACCTATCGGAACCATGACAAAAACATCCGTGTCTACAATTGCGTTTGAATTCTCCAAACCCTTCCCCTTACATTCTTGCAAGTTGCATGCTTTACTTTCCGCTGCTCATATACTCTTTGCATGCTTGCTTGATATGTATTGTGCTTGTTAAACTTGTGCCTAAACTCCACTTCAACTAAAAGAAATTAAAAACTGCAACTTTTGGCACTTAGTGTCTAATCACCCCCCCCCCCTCTAGACACCTCTTCTCGATCCGTTCAATTGGTATCAGAGAATTGGTCTCCATTGCCTTGGTTTATACACCAATGGAGGAAGATGGATGAGTCTACTTTGGGGAGTCTTAGACATAGAGTGCCTATTCTTGATGGAGAATATTTTCATGAGTGGAAAGATGAAATGCTTGAGATTTTCAACGAATATCACTTGAACAAGTATATTGCTAGCCCTTGTGCACCTCATGTTGATCCCATGCATCCTACACTTGATGAGTCAATTGACATGATTCGCAATCTTAGAATGGTCAATCTTATCACTAGAGGCTTGCCTAGAAACTTGGTTGGGTGTTTTCCTACTCTTAAGTGTGCCTACACCATATGGAAATTTCTTGAGAAACTCTTTCCAAATTATTCCTTGAGAGATCTAGATGAAATCCTCCATAAGTCTATTGCCTTGATTAAGATGAGTTCCAATGATCCCAAATTTGGTGACTGCTTATTTGAGCTTACTAATCTTACGAGTGCCAAAGGAGATGTTGGAATCGTTAGCAACATCATTTCCAGAGCTATTAGAATTCATAAAGATAACTATAGAAATGATCATTTATCTAATGAATTACCCTCTCTAGGAATTGATCAATCACAATATGATGTTGAACATGAATACTCTGATGAGGATGACGATGATAGTGACTATGATCTCGATGATTCGATGAGACACTTTGGTCTTATGACAAATCTTCGCGGCTACATGGCTGTAGGAAAGGAATGGGTCCTTGATAGTGGATGTACTGATCATATGACCAGAGATAAAGACATGTTCCGTGAGCTTGCTGAAAACGACGGCCCTCGAAAGTATGTCACTTTTGGTGATAATTCAAAGGGTAAGGTGGTTGGCCTTGGTAAGGTGGCCATCTCACATGATAGCTCCATACAAAATGTCATGCTCGTTGAATCTCTTGGCTACAACTTACTTTCAGTATCTAGACTTGCTGATTTCGGTTTCAATGTCCTATTTACTGAAGTAGACTGCCAAGTGTTTCGTAGAGATAATCATAAAATGGTCTTTACCGGTATACATAGAGGAGATCTTTACATTGTTTATTTCACTAAAAAGGCTCAACCTAAAACTTGCTTAATTGCTAAATCTTCTAAAGGCTGGTTGTGGCATAGAAGGCTAGGCCAAGTGGGCATGTGAAACCTTGACAAACTCATTAAAGGAAATCATATCCTTGGCGTTAACGATGTCATATTTGACAAGGATAGACTTTGTAGTGCTTGTCAAGCAGGGAAACAAGTTGGAGGAAGTCATCGCGCTAAGAACATCATGACCATAAGAAGACCACTCGAGCTACTTCACATGGACCTCTTTGATCCAAATGCCTACAAGAGTCTCGGTGGTAACTCATGTGGTCTAGTCATAGTTGATGATTTTTCAAGATTTACGTGGGTGTTCTTTCTTGATGACAAATCGCAGGTCCAAAAGATCTTCAAAAACTTTGCTAGGAAGGTCCAAAATCAATTTGACGTAAAGATCAAGAAGGTTCGGAGCGACAATGGAACGGAGTTCAAGAACGCAAATGTAGATACTTTTCTTGACGAAGAAGGGATCGCACATGAGTTCTCGGCTACGTACACACCTCAGCAAAATGGAGTTGTTGAGAGGAAGAACCGAACTCTTATCGAGATGGCAAGAACGATGCTTGATGAGTACAAGACGCCAAAACACTTTTGGGCGGAAGCGGTTGAGACAGCTTGTCATGCAACAAATCGATTGTATCTTCACAAGCTACTCGGCAAGACGGCATACGAGCTTCTCACCGGTAACAAACCCCAAGTTGGATACTTTTGAGTATTCGGCTCAAAGTGCTACATTCTTGATAAGCATCGTCGTTCTAAATTTGCTCCTAAGTCTCATGAAGGTTTCCTACTTGGTTATGGCTCAAACTCTCATACATACCGTGTCTACAACAATTTCACCCGAAAGGTTGAAGAAACGGTAGATGTGAAGTTTGACGAATCTAACGGCTTGCAAGTAGAACAATTGCCAATTGATGTAGGAGACAAAGATCCCTCGAAAGCAATCCAAGACTTGTCTATCGGCAAGATTCGTCCAATGGAGGTGAAGGAGAGTACCTCGTCCGTCCAAGTGGAAGCTTCTACCTCACGACAAGGTGAACCAAGAGTTGATACGGAAGCATCCACGAGTGGGACACACCAAGAAGAAGAAAACGAGGAAGTGCACCAAGACGAACGTCAACAACCTCCTTCTCCACCACGACAAGAGAACGACAACGCCAACAATGAAGGAGGCCAAGAAGAAGAACAAGATGAAGAAGATGTTCAACCAAGACCCAAGCAAAAGCTTTCACGAGTTCAAGCAAGAATTGCTAAAGATCACCCCGTGGAGCAAATCTACAATGATATCCAAACCGGGAGAATCACTCGCTCAAAAACTCGTTTAGCTAACTTTTGTGAACACTATTCATTCATCTCTCGCATTGAACCTATGAAGGTTGAAGAAGCATTGGAAGGTCCGGATTGGATAAACGCTATGCATGAATAGCTACACAACCTTGAGAGAAATCAAGTGTGGACATTGGTTGAAAAGCCCGACAACAACCACAACATCATCGGTACCAAATGGGTGTTTCGCAACAAGCAAGATGAAGATGGACAAGTGGTTCGCAACAAAGTGTGTCTCGTCGCCCAAGGCTACACACAAGTCGAAGGTATGGACTATGGTGAGACATATGCTCCCGTTGCTAGACTTGAGTCCATTCGCATCTTACTTGCCTATGCTAATCACCATGATATCACCTTGTACCAAATGGACATTAAAAGTGCTTTTCTAAATGGTGAAATTGAAGAGGAAGTTTATGTTAAGCAACCTCCCGGCTTTGTCAACCCTAAGAAACCTAATCATGTTTACAAACTTCACAAAGCCCTTTATGGTCTTAAACAAGCTCCTAGAGCATGGTATAAACGCTTGACCAAGTTCCTTATTGAAAAAGGCTTCGAAATTAGAAAAATAGATTCTACTCTTTTTACTAAAAGGGTTAATGGAGGACTATTTGTATGCCAAATTTATGTCGATGATATTATATTTGGATCAACTAACCCTCATTTTAGTGAAAAGTTTGGGAAGCTAATGTCGGAGAAGTTTGAGATGTCTATGATGAGTGAACTCAAATTCTTTCTTGGTTTGCAAATCAAGCAAACTAAGGAAGGCACCTTTGTCTCTCAAACTAAGTACACCAAGGACTTATTCAAGAAGTTCAATATGAAAGAATGCAAAGGTATGACTACACCCATGCCTACTAGTGGACACCTTGATTTGACCAAAGATGGTGAACCGGTTGATCAAAAGGTTTATCGCTCTATGATTGGTTCATTGTTATATCTATGTGCTTCGCGTCCTGATATCATGCTAAGTGTGTGCATGTGTGCACGATATCAAGCTGCTCCTAAGGAATGTCATCTTAAGGCTGTGAAAAGGATAGTGAGATACTTAACACATACACCAAATTTTGGCATTTGGTATGCAAAGAGGGCTTCCTTTGATCTTGTTGGCTACTCCGACTCGGACTATGCTGGTGACAAGTTGATAGAAAGTCAACTTCGGGTACTTGTCAATTCCTTGGTAGATCTCTTGTGTCTTGGTCTTCCAAGAAACATAACTCGGTATCCTTATCCATAGCCGAAGCGGAATACATTGCCGCTGGTTCATGTTGTGCTCAACTACTTTGGATGACCCAAACTCTTAAAGATTATGGGATATATGTGAAACATGTTCCACTACTTTGTGACAATGAAAGTTCTATCAAGATTGCTCACAATCCCATGCAACACTCTCGAACTAAGCATATTGAAGTTCGTCATCATTTCATTCGAGATCATGTTGCCAAGGGTGACATAAACCTTAAGCATGTTCACACCGATAAGCAATTAGCGGATATATTCACTAAACCACTTGATGAGAGAGTGTTTTGCAGGTTAAGAGGTGAATTGAACATCATTGATGCTTCAAACTTGGAGTAGGAACTCCATTGGATACATGCAAGATTTGAGCTTACGACTAATCTCTTGATATTTCTCCTATGATGATTATCTTATGTCTTGAAAATTTGCATCTTGCATGTTATCTAACCCTTGTAGGTACTTGGATGAATCTAATTCTATGAGATTGCAACTCACTCACATCTTGAGAAATCTCTACATCATCAAGTCTCTACACAATGGTGATTGATGACAAGGAAGTACGAAACCTTTCAAACATATCCTTTGACAAATTCTATGTTGAATTTCATGATTGTCGTGTTGGATACACAAGTTCTCTTCCTTGCGAAAACTAACCCATGTAGGTAGATGAACTCAAAATCCAAAGGGTGCTCCCAACTCTTGATGGGCTACATCAACCTTGAGCAACCAACACAAGTTTAACTATGAACAAGATCACCACTGCCACCCAAGGTATGTTATTCCATCTTAGAGTAGCTTTACTCCAAGTCATGAGTCAAAGCAACTTGAAAAGATGTGAATACATCAAGATACTTAAACGAAGAATGGTAACCCCATTTTGAGCTTAAACGATGAGTACGACCTATGATCAAGTGATCTCACTTGACTCCTAAGTCAATGTACTCTAACATAGGTGACTTTGTCGCCGCCCAACTCTAGATGAAGTTCTCTTGTGTTCTTTTCTGTGCTCTTGCATTTGTCTCATGCATATTTGTTTCCCCTTTCAAAAAAACTTCATCTATATCTTTTAGTTTCTTTTCTTTGCTTTTTGTTCTGCATCCAATTCATTGCAAATCTTTGTGAAATCTTATTTGTCTAGTGAGATGAGGTGACAAGTGTTTTTCTCTGTGATGAACTCGGTTCCACCGGTTTCATGTTTCCGGTCTGACCAAATATTTTCGGAGCAACCGAAGCATACAACTCGGTGTCACTGATTTCACTACAGGAAAAACATTTTGCCATTTATTCCTGCTTTATTCTTGATCCAGCTCCACTCAATGAATCTTGTCCTCAGCAAGCATCACATTTACCTTAATGCTTTGTACTGTGATTCAAGGACCGAACCCATTCACAACAAATTCCAGAAGACCCTTCTTGGAAATTGATGTCAAAGGGGAACAGAGAGATCACATCAAAGCTTAATCATATCTCTAGGGGGAGAGATCTCTAAGGGGAGGGAATACTCCAGGAAAGAGTAATCTTCGAGGATCCCAGATGCTTGATGTTCAAGAGGAGAGATGCCACATGTCTTCTTGGGGGAAAGACATGTTCATATGTGCTTATTTGCATTAGCTCTGTTTTTTCGTTCCCTATCTTCTCCCAGTATCCCGTGCTAGATTCAGGGGGAGCAAGACTTCCAAGGGAAAGAAAATTCTTAAATTCATTGCATATCTTTCTCTTTGGGGACATGTCAATATCTATCGTGGTACTCTGTACTCACTCTACATGTCATCCTTGTCTTGGTACTCTTGTGGTTTCTTTGTTTTCTCTAGCTAGTGGGTGCATCTGTGTTATCTAACCTTGTTTACGCAGGCTCATCCCATCCTAGCCAACTCAAGACCACAAGGTAAGTATATGCATCATAGTCATGTGTATGAGAAATTCTTGCTGATGTACATACTGTTTGCAAGAAGGACTCATGGGCATGAAGGTGCATTTCCCATATTCATCTCTTGTGCTTTGATGCATATAGCCAAGATACATGTAACACATTGCCTACTCTATCATGGTTATGCTCTCACATGCTTCTATATTCCATATTCACATGATTGCATACATGTAGGGGGAGCCTATGCTTGTTACATGTCTTTCCAAAGCTTTACTTGCTATTCTCTATATCTTTATCTAAAGCTTTGATGTATGTTGCCATCAATTACCAAAAAGGGGGAGATTGAAAGCACAAGTGCTCCTTGCGTGATTTTGATAATTAATGACAACATATCTCTTGTTGGACTAACAATTTTTACCTAGTATGTTTCAGACAAGTTCAACAAATTAAGTGGCATGGACTAAAGGATGTGGAACCCCTTCAAGATGCTAAGGACAAAGGATTGGCTCAAGCTTCAAGGTCAAGACTCTACATTTTATATTTTAGTGATCCAAGATCACATTGAGTCTATAGGAAAAGCCAATACTATCAAGGAGGGATGAGGTGTTGCTTAATGGCTTGCTTGCTTCATAGTGCTTAGTGATATGCTCCAAAACCCTCAACTACCTTCCCACATCCACATATGACCTAAACCAAAAGTCAAACTCGGCCCCACCGATTCTTTCTATCCGGCGCCACCGAGTTTAGTTGACATAGCCACTGCCAAAACCCTAACCAATTTGGTCTCACCGATGGGATCTCGGTCTCACCGAGATGGGCTTGCAAACTCTCTGTTACCTACTGCAATATTTTCGGTCCCATCGAGATATGCAATCGGCCCCACTGAGTTTGCTTGGCCAACTCTCTGTTTCACTTATTACCCAAATCGGTCCCACCGAGTTTGAATAATCGGTCAAACAGAGTTTTGGATTTACCCTAACCCTAGCACATCGATCCCACCAAGTTGATCCAGTCGGTCCCACCAAAAATCCTAACGGTCACTAGGTTTGCTAAATCGGTCAGACCGAGTTTTTCACTTCGGTCTCACCGAGATTGGTAAATTGTGTGTAACGGTTAGTTTTTGTGTGGAGGCTATATATACCCCTCCACCCACTCTTCATTCGTGGAGAGAGCAATCAGAACATACCTACACTTCCAATACACATTTTCTGAGAGAGAACCACCTACTCATGTGTTGAGGCCAAGATATTCCATTCCTACCATATAAATCTTGATCTCTAGTCTTCCCCAAGTTGCTTTCCACTCAAAGCTTCTTTCCACCCAATCCATATCCTGTGAGAGAGAGCTGAGTGTTGGGGAGACTATCATTTGAAGCACAAGAGCAAGGAGTTCATCATCAACACACCATTTGTTACTTCTTGGAGAGTGGTGTCTCCTAGATTGGCTAGGTGTCACTTGGGAGCCTCCGACAAAGATTGTGGAGTTGAACCAAGGAGTTTGTAAGGGCAAGGAGATCGCCTACTTCGGGAAGATCTACCGCTAGTGAGGCAAGTCCTTTGTGGGCGATGGCCATGATGGGATAGACAAGGTTGCTTCTTCGTGGACCCTTCGTGGGTGGAGCCCTCGGTGGACTCGCGCAACCGTTACCCTTCGTGGGTTGAAGTCTCCATCAATGTGGATGTACGATAGCACCACCTATCGGAACCACGACAAAAACATCCGTGTCTCCAATTGCGTTTGAATTCTCCAAACCCTTCCCCTTACATTCTTGCAAGTTGCATGCTTTACTTTCCGCTGCTCATATACTCTTTGCATGCTTGCTTGATATGTATTGTGCTTTTTAAACTTGTGCTAAACTCCACTTCAACTTAAAGAAATTAAAAACTACAACTTTTGGCACTTAGTGTCTAATCACCCCCCCCCCCCTCTAGACACCTCTTCTCGATCCTTTCACCTCTACTATGACACGTGCGCGCCTCTACTATGACATGTGCATGCCTCTACATTGACCAGTATGTACATACACGTTCGTGACCAGAATGGCAATGCTACGTATGCTTCGACCAGGTGGGTCCCGACTGTCAGGCACTTCCTTGCCTGCAAAGATGCAGCTGGTGGGTCCCAGCAGTCAGGGGCGAATTGTTTTTTTTTGCCCGGACGCACTTCCTTGCATGCGAAGATGTAGCTGGTGGGTCCCGGCAGTCAGGGGGAAACGTTTTTTTTTGCGAAATACAGTGGACCGTCTGGTGGGTCCCAGCTGTCAGGTGGAGGAATCATTATTTTCCGCGTAATAAGGAGGCACTTCGTTGCTGCGGTCGTGGACCCGGCTGTCAGCCTCTCCACGTAGAGTCCACGTCCGATGGAAGTCGTTCCTTGACCACGTTGACCATGCCGCGCCGAGAGCACCAGGGTGGTGGACGACGGTGAGGCCTAGGAAGGGGACGACACGAAGGCAGGGAAGACTCGGCAGTTGTTTCCCACGCGGAGGGGAGTACGACTGTACGAGGGTTTACTGGTTCATGTGCCGTCGCCGGAGAATAATAGCAGGTGTGGGTGAGTAGAGGGGTGGCTAGGCCAGCGATGGGAGTACGGTCGGGCGATGAGGCCTGCGCGGCAGCACAGCCGGCCGCGAGGAGGAGGGAGCAGGCAGTCCCGCCAGTGCTTGTTTGAGTGGCTGGAGTAGGAAGAGCAGAGATTGAAGAAGCACAACGGCCATTGGATGGACATCCAACAGTCAGTGCTTGGGCGTCAACCTTTTTTTAGGAAAGCCTCAAATCTGTAGAAAACAACATACAACCCATATGCCATTATTTCTAATAATTTACAACCCATTTGCTAATTCTTAAGGTTTTTTTGGAGCCCATGTTCTTTTTGTTAGCATTACAGCCCATATTGTGGCAACGGTTAAAAAATTATACGAAATTTTGCATATTTCGGTGCGGTCCGAACTGTTTTTAATCCCGAAATTTCGACTCACATTCAAACTAATTTTAAAAATAAATGAATATCAATATAAAATCCAACAAATTCTCGATGCATAAAAATTAATGTAATTTAAAATCTTGAAATGAAAAAAGATATTTGAAACTAATTGCCGGTTTGATGTGTTTTAAAAATGTACAACCCATTTCTCATTACTGATGGGCCATTTTCTCGGGCAGCCAAATGAAAGCTCTCCTCGTCTTGAAAGATTTGCAGCCCAACAGGCCTGACAAAGCGACTTACTTGGCAAATCACAAAAAAAACTGGGCTGTGGCCGTGGACCCAGCTGTCAGCCTCTCCACGTACAGTACTCTTCCGATGGAAGTCGTTCCTTGACCACATTGACCACGCCGCGCGGAGAGCACCACGGCGGTGGACGACGGCGAGGCCTAGGAAGAGGATGATGCGGCAGTGGAAGTCCGAGCGGAGAGGACTACGAGGGTTCACTGGTTCGGCTGTGGTGTGAGGCTGCCGTCGCCGCAGGGCCTGGCCAGCAGTGGGAATAGTAGGGGGCGGTGAGGCCTCTGCGGCAGCACAGCCGACCACGGGAGGCAGGAGCATGCGGCACGACCGGCGCTGCTTTGGGCGGCTGGGGCAAGAAGACCAGAGGTTGAAGAAGCACTACGGCCGTTGGATGGACATCGTACGGTCACTGGAGCTAGAATCGTTTGTATTGACTAAGTTGACAAAGCCCTTCGTCCCCGTCAACTTAGTAGGCCCACAAGTCAGCCTCCCAGCAAGGTGGGTCCCAGCTAGCCGGGGGTGTATTCATTTTTTTGTGCGTAATAAGGAGGCACTTCCGGTCGGTCCGAGATGACAGTGGGGGGAATGTTTTTTCATGAAATACGGTGGCCCGTCCGGTGGGTCCTAGCAGTCAAGGGGAAACAATTTTTTCGCAAAATACTGGTGGCCCGTCCGGTGGGTCCCTGCTGTCAGGTGGAGGAATCATTATTTTCCGTGTAATAAGGAGGCACTTCCTTGTTGCCGCCATGGACCCAGCTGTCAGCCTCTCCATGTACAGTCCACGTCCGATGGAAGTCGTTCCTTCCACGTTGACCACGCCGCGCCGAGAGCACCAGGGCGGTGGACGACAGCGAGGCCCAGGAAGGGGACGACGCGGAGCCGGTGAAGACGCGGCATTGGATGCCCACGCGGAGAGGAGTATGAGGGTTCACTCGTTCGGTTGCGGTGTGAGGCTGCCGTCGCCGCAGGGCCTGGCCAACAATGGGAATAGTAGGGGGCGGTCAGGCCTCCACAGCAGCACAGCCGGCCATGGGAGGTAGGAGCAGGTGGCACGACCGGCGCTGCTTTGGGCGGCTGGAGCAAGAAGACCAGAGGTTGAAGAAGCACTACGGCCGTTGGATGGACATCGTACGGTCACTGCAGCTAGAATCGTTTATATTGACTAAGTTGACAAAGCCCTTGGTACGTCAACTTAGTAGGCCCACAGGTCAGCTTCCGAAACGGTGCGCCCCAGATGTCAGGGGGGAATCATTTTTTGGGCGGGTGAAGCTAGAATATCCGAGATTGAAGAAGAAGCACGGCATCCGTTGGATGGACATCCAACGGCCACTGCTGCTAGAACCGTGTGTTGACTATAAGTTGACAAAGCCTTGCATACGTGTCAACTCTGTTTTTTTAGGGACGTGACAACTTAGTAAGGCCAGAAGTGTGTGGCAGAGAACTTATAGCTCATTTGAGATTTGTAAGAATGTGTAGCCCATTTTTGAATTCTAATGGAATTTCTACAGCCCATTTACAATTTGTACATCCCATTTCAACCAACCGTTCAAAACAGAATTCAATAAAATTTCCCACATTTTGATGGGATCTGAAATATTTTTATCCCGAAATTTCTACTCAGATTAAATACAATTTCAATATAAATTTATATTACGTAAAAATCCAACGAAACATTGCGCTCGCAACAATTAATGAAATTAAAATTTTCAATATCCAAAAATAATATTTTATAAAGTAATCACGTGTTTGGTGCATTTTTTTATAGTTACTGCCCAGTTTTTATAATTACATCCCATTTATTATTTCTTAAAGCCTATTTTCTTGTTAAGCCTAATGCATCCCTCCTAGGAAAGATTTGCAGCCCAGCGGGGCGGAGAATAACAACTTGACCTTGCCTGGGTATTCCTAAAAAAAGTATAGCTGGATTAGCCATTTTCAGCTTGAAAAAAATTAATATCTGTGCTGGATATCTGGCCTGGGCTAGACGGGCCACAGCCCGCCCAGTTAATACATGCAGCGATGTTTTCGTTGTTGTTCAGAGGAGAAAAATGAATATCTGGGCTAAACATCGAAAAACTCTGCAGTGCTCACACCTCAAAAACACAAATACTGCTCGAGCTGCTTGGTCCCAGCTGTCGGCTGCTTCTTGTGCAATTCTCTCATTTATTGACTAGTACTACATAGGTTGACGATGGTGTGGGACCGTGATGTCAGGAAACCGGGGGGAAGCAAAATAAATAACTCCAGCGAGCGCTTCCACCTCTGCCTCGTTGTCTCCCGTGGAAACCCCTTTCCTCCCTTTTTTTGCTCGGGCAAGGACCAATGCATGCAACACGTCCATGTTGTTATTAGGCAAGAAATAAAAGCGCTTTGCATGCTATGAATTACGATGGCCTGCATGGGTAGCTAATAAGGCATCCTCTTAACTGCTGTGATTAAATGTTGTGTTTAGAAGAGAGAAATATTCTTCTTTTCCACCAATCTGCTTGCACCTAGGTCGTGATGCACCTTCTAATACGACTTATTCACCTAGACAGAGGGAGTATAGTTTTATACATATATATAAGTAGGCACTTGCGTATGTGAGGCTATGGACCTGGTGGGTCCCCATTGTCATCCTCTCCAAGTAAAGTCATCTCCTCGCCTGCGTGCGCTTTCCGCCCGAAACAGTCAGCGCCGCCCGCCCCGCTTCCCGGTGCAGGCGATTGCTCCGCCTTCAAACGACACAAGTGTCATCCGTCCGTCCATCTTCCGCCCACATTAATGATAAGCGGTTGCCACACGTCCGTCCCTCCGCCCGCCCACCATTGCTATATAAACTGATGCGCCGGCCATAGCCGCAGTCATCCGCATCCGTTCCCTTTCTCCTGTCCACACCACTACTGCCCACCATGGCTTCCTCACGCTCCAGCGCTCTTCGGGACGGGCGGACGACGGACCACAAGGAGTTGGCAGCCATTGCTGCCGACCGGCTGGCCGGTAGGCAGCCGGAGGACGACGACGTCCCAATGGAGAACATGGTAGTCAACGATCCGACGCCAACCCCCTCCTCCGCGCCATCCTCGCCGGTGCATTGCACCATGACCATCAGCGAGCCGTGCCCAATATATGGACAGTGTGAGGCAGATGCGTCAGGAGCAACTCCGGGAGGCGCAGGCCGACGCCGCCTACAACCACCATCTCCCCCAGGAGCACCTGCAGGCGGAGGAGCAGGTCGCCGTGGAGTGGGCAGAGCAGGAGGCACTGCTCGACTCGTACCACTCCGCCCGCAAGGGCCGCCTCGAGCGCTGGCGGGACCGCATGCGGGTGGCGGAGGCTGCGCCGCCTAGAAAGAGGCTAGCAAAGAGGGCGATGAAGCGGGCGAGGCGCTGTTTGGCGAGACCGAGGACGAGGCAGAGGACAATGCCGGCTCTGACGAGTCCCCGCTCCGCTGGCGTCAGTGAGGCCCTGCTCCGCCGAGGCCCCGTGGCGCCAACAATGAGGCAGAGGACACCGCCGGCTCCACCGAGGCCCTGCCCCGCCAACAACGAGGCAGAGGACATCGCCGGCTTAGCCGAGGCCCCACCCTGCCGGCAACGCGGGGGAGGATTTCCACCGCTCCGTTGAGGCGCCGCCCACCAGCAACGAGATAGAGGACATCGCCGGCTCCGCCGAGGCCCCGCCCCGCTGCCAACGAGGCCGCGCCACACAGAAAACGAGGAAGAGTAGAACACGGTAGGTCGCCGCCGCTCGGGTCCTAGTAAGGCCACCACTGCTACCCTCCTATTGAAGCCAAGCTAGGCGGGTTGACCATTGACGGCCGGTTAGTTTCTTGGTGGCGATGTGGAGTCGGGGAGTTCAGCTAGAGAATAACGCTGATTCTACTTAACTGCTGGTGCAGTTGGCTGACTGACACGTGGGCCCAACAGGCCACATGTTAGTTATGCAACTGCACCTGCAGTTAAGTCACTGAAGCTTCTGTTCGGCTCAGCGGGACACAGGTGGGTAGCTATGGTTAATTAATTATACCTCCAGCGCACCCCTTTTCAGTTGAAGAATGTATGAAATGTAATGAAATCTAGCATGTTTATATGAAATCCAACCGTGTATGAATGAATTTATTTCGATTAGTTTGAATTCCTGTATCACTAGCATTGGATGAACATGCAAAACAATATGTACTAGCATTATTCCCAGGGTGATCACCTTGTTTGCAGCAGTTTCACATGTACTCCCTCCGGTCCTTTCTAGTCTGCATACAAGTTTTGTCTGCAGTCAAAGTATCTCTACGTTGACCAATCTTATACAAAAAAGTATGCACTTTCACAATGTGCGAAGTAAAAAAGGAACAGGAGGAGTACAAAGAGTTTGAGTAGGTTTTTAGCGTTTTTGTACATTGCAATCAAACACACAGGCCTGGCAATTCATAGAGAACATTCAAAACAATCGATGATTATGCATCTCAGCGACTCACATGTCAGAGGCAATATTTACTTCACAACTAAAGAATAAAGAAAAAAATTGATCGACACTGCTGACAGCAAGGGCATCCCATTCGAAAATATCAAATGCATGTCTTGCTAAAATCAATGAGCAAAATTTGACAAGGTTGTCCCATTCCAAAATATCAAATGCCTACGATTGTGGAATGGGCAGGGTTTGCCATCAGTTCGGACATTGACATGGCACCTCGTGCTAAATAAACCAGCTGTTCTTTTTGTGCAGTTCCACCAAAATCAACCAAATTCGCACGTAGCTTGTATGATTTTGCCCTTATATGTTGCAACGCCTTGAACTTATCGGCACCTCCTTTCTTGTGGTGGAAATGAATGATTCGATGTATTCATGAACATTTTGTGCAGTTCCCATTGAAATCAAGCTGAGCACCCCTGTTTGCACAAATACAAAAAAGTGATTAGTATAGAGCAAACTATACTATGAATTGACAGTTTCAATAGGCACATACATGGTCCATGTATAGCACACTTTTAGAAAAATGGAACTCGCCAGAAAGAATCCTAGAACAACATTGTACTCGCGCATCACAGCAAAAAATGGAGATTTTGTCAGTCCTTCTGAGCTGAAGTTAGTTTGGTCTTGTGGGGAGTAATGTAACCATCCTTCAACTGCTCCTTCTTATGATAAGATAGACAGGGCTTCTTCATCCTGGCATAATCAGAACTAGTCACTTCACGTACTCCATATTCTTCTTCAGAGGAAGATGATCCTATTTTGCAAAGACAAGAGGACTAATAAATGCTAGCATCACTGTTTGCTCAAAAAAAAGAAAGGAAATATTTAAAACAGCACAGATGAAGCACTTCTCAAGGACAATACCACTTTTTCATGACAGTATCTAAACAGTAGCACAACACCAATAGAGATGACAAAGCTCAATCATATGGATGAAATCAGTGGGCGAGTACCAACCTTTGTCAGGAGGCTTATTGTGTAGAGCATGTAGATGAAGCAATTCTCTGGAACCATCTGTTGCAATCTACAGTGGTGGCCATGCTTACTATATACTCCTCGATTAGTTTAATGTTTCCAACATCTTCTTGTGCAGTTCCACTAAAATATATGGTATCTTCAAAGAAGATCCCTGTTTGCACAAGTAGAGATAATTACATATTACATTAAGAGTGGCATCAAATCAGTGGCAAAACAATTGCTCGTTCCAGCCATAGCAATAGATTAAGATGCAAAACTATATCATTACTTGTGTCATCACAGTTTGAGTGCTTCATTACAACACCGGGAGTTGATTTTTGTGTTTTCTTCCCCTTGTTCTTACCCTTCATCACCTGGTTCAATAACAAACAAGCTTCGCCTTCAATGTAAGATTTGGCATGTCAATTAGGGAGCACAAGTATAGTATTAAACTTAATTTTCTGATGAAAGTGGCAAAATACAGGCCAGCAGTTGTGAAATATCCTTATCTTACCTCAATGGGATATTACGGTGCACATACAGATTGGAAGTCTTGTCTCCATTTGTGTAGTTCATTAAAATCATGCAACATTATCGTACAAGAAGCACAACATATGAATGCACACTGCAGAATCATGTGAAAGAAGGCTAGTACTGACCTCTCATGATGCGGGATTCAAACAACTCACAAGAAGAAGATCTGAACCAAATTCTCCTTAACAGATAGGAAGTAAGATATCCTCTTGTGCAGTTCCACTAAGATCAAGCAATCAAGAAACATTGTCGGTGTGACATTTTCGTTGAACTGCACAAAACACTCTTAAAACAAAAGTGTTTTGTGCAGTGCAACAAAAGGTCACAATGGCAACGAGGTGAAGCAGATAACCATGTTTACATAGAGGTGCAAAGGAAACAATTAGTGGTCAATAACGGTGGATGACACAGAAGCCAACAAAAAGAACCATCTACCTTATCTAAATGGGAAAGAAAGCAAGACACTAGCATTTCTCAAACGGTGGCATTGATTAATATTAACATAGAGATTATATTAACAATAAAAGTTGTTAAACATGTAATTTCCTTTTAACTGTGGCATTGCATCAATTTTCCAGCAGCATTATTAGAGGGTGTTTGTTTACAGGGACATTTTGGTGTAGGGACTAAAAAAACTCCGTGTCAGTCCCATCTAAACCAAAGAGGAGGGACTTTTAGTGACTAAAAGTGGGCATTTGGGACTAAATAAATAAGACCCCGAGGGAGTCTTTTTGGGACTTTTTCCAATAGTTGCCCCTGCCACGCATCGCACCTTGTCTCTATTAGTTCATTACTAGGGGTAACATGGTCTTTTAGCATGTCATTTAATAACCTCTAGTCCATGTTTAGTCCCTGGAACCCAGCAGATAGGGACTAGGGAGTTTTTAACCAAACAGGGCCTTAGATTAACAACAGCTAATGAGTTGCACGGGACAGTGGACGCACCAGCACCATGTGCATCTACCGATGTACTATGGTCATGCACAGTTTGTTGCAACAAAGAACAAGCAACCAAGGAACATATTTGTGTCGATCCCAGTTTTGCTATCTTTAGACGCCTTTCCCTATGTGAGCGCAGCAAATCTAGTCCTGCTCAAACTCTACAGCCTTGTCCCTTCCTTTCCTTTTTGAACTAGTACTTTCGCCCCTTCCTTTCCTCTTTGAACCACGTCCTAGATTTATGCGATACAACTTTCCCCACTACTTTCCCCCATTCCTTTCCTCTTTGAACCACGTCCTAGATTAATGCTATACAACTTTCCCTCTTCATTTCCTCTTTGAACCACGTCCTAGATTCATGCTATATACAACTTTTCCCACTCCTTTCCTCTTTGAACCACGTCCTAGATTCATGGTATACATGCAGCTAGAGCAATGCATGTGGAGTAAGTAAATTATACCTTAAGGTTCTTGGGGCGTGGTTCATTGGGCGACGGGACAGCAGCGAAGAAGAAGGGGTCGGAGGCCCTCCCGCGCCGCCGCTGGGAGGAAAGTGAACAGCTGTGCCGGTAGTCCCTCACCGACGGCGACAGCGTTAAGCCTCCTTCCCTTCCCGGCGGACGGATCCTGCCGGCTCTTTGAGCAGCAGTGAGGGGAGAGAGAGGCCAATGAAGTCTTGTTTAGATCTGGAGAGGGCGAGAGAGTGTGAAGAGAGCAAGTACAAGCGCTGAGGCTCCAGCGGGAGAGGGCGAGAGAGTGGGCGAACAGGCTAACCAGTTACACAACCCTCCCGTTATGTTCAACGAGAGGGAAATCACCTTTTATACATTCCTGCATTCGTGTGACAAGCATGCCGTGTTTTTTGTGTGTGGGAGTCATTAGGATTTCAATCATAATTGTGTCATGTGGCTTTGGTGGTAAGACTATCCATAGTGGTGCAGAAATAATGCAGCCTTAGTCACCTTACCTCTCTCCACGTAGTACGTTGGGTCCCACCAGACAGAGGGTGAAACAAACAAATTAATAAGAAAAATTAAAAGCGCCAACGGTGTATCTTACCTCACACATCTCGCTACTGCTCGGGAACACTGTCCAATTGATCCCTCTGTTCGCTCACGTACTATTTTAAGTGAATCCTTATTATAACATGCACACAAATTTTGGGCACTTGTATTCGACTTAAGTCAGTGTGCCACCGTATCTCGTATACTTACTACTCCCTCCGTCTAGGTGTAATAAGTCACGTTAGAAGGTGCAATGGGACCAAGGTGCGTGCATGTGTGTGTGTGTGTGTGTGTGTGTGTGTGTTTAACACCATGTGTGTGTTAGAGAGAACGACAAATCGACCTACTCCTACAAAGAGATGTTGTGTAGTGTACGATTTTAGCCGCGAGAGTTGGTGCATCCTCTCGTTTCCGGGCATGTCCGGTAGGGACATGCGGACAGCTGCCACGCCCGCTCCTGACCAGCCTGGCCCACCCAAAGCCCCTCCATCGCCCGCGCTCGCTTCCCGCCCGAAACGGTCAGCGCCGCTCCAAAGAATCGGTGTCGCATTCATGCCCGGGCAGAGCGGACGCGACCTCTCACTGGCGCAAGAGTGATGGTTGCTTCGTCCGTCCAACTTACTGATGGGTCTATGTGATTTGACGGCTCATTGGTCTTTATTACTGAGGTGGTAGGACTGCTGGATGTCCCTTGCTTTCGGCAAAAGGAGGTATACTACTACTACTAGATTACAATTTTCTCCATTCTTACAGTGGAGGCGTGCAAGAGCAGTGAAAACACGCAGGCTCGGTGATACATGGCCCACCTTACACTATCACCATGCGACACCTAACTCTTTACATAGTACTCCCTCCGTTCCTAAATATTACTAGATGAGTCCCCGCATGTTGGCGCGGAACAGCGGTATATCTCTCTGCGCAAAATTATCGATTTCATAGAACAAAGAAACTCTATAACCGCATGACAAATGTGGTAGCCAAACTAAATAAACTCCCATCATCATTTAGATCATCCCACGTAAGGAAAAAAGATCAGCCAACTCCTACTGCATAATGGGATTATATTTTTCTTTTTGACATGTTAATGGGACTTAAAAGCTCACTTACATGCATGCTACCGGTGCATGCTTGCATGCAGACATGTTGATGTGATTTAAAACCCACTCACATTCATGTGGCATGGTATTTCTGCATGCTTGCATGTGGGTTAGTGCGGAGCCTCTCAACGTCAAGATCAGATGGCTACATCAATTTTGATGACGTAGCTCAAGGAGAGGATAGAGAATTCCTAGTAGTGGGGGCTAGCTATTACTAGTAGATATAAGTCTTTGTAGAGATTCCACTACATACGGAACAAAATGAATGAATCTACACTTAAAATTCATCTATATACATCCGCATGTGGTTCATTGTGAAATCTCTACAAAGACTTATATTTAGGAACGAAGGAAGTACTAGTATAGTACGTACTGTAATTTATCAGTGAGATAAATTTGTACAATGCTATGAAGCTTCCAGCTTCTGTTACATGTATCTTGCGTCCAAGGTTCCCCGTTGCAACATTTCATCAAATACAAAGGAGACTAACATGCATGCTATTGCATCTCAATGATTGACAGATCATAGCAAATATGTACTCCCTCCGTTCCAAAATAAGTTTCTCAACTTTGTGCAAACTTTAGTACAAAGTTGTACTACTACTAAAGTTGACACTTATTTTGGAACAGAGGCAGCTAAAGAAAAAAAAGGATCCATGCAGTACCTAGCCCTTGAACCGTGAACCCTGACCAGGCTTCAATTTGCTGGAAACGTTCGAGCTTCCTAATAAATGAAGTTTGCAACCTTTTGACCATCGGATCATTTTGTGCAGTTTCACCAAAATCGAGATGAGCATCCCTGTGGCAAAGAAATTGAACAAGCGTGATTAGAATAAGATTACTGGGACTAGTTGATGCGACATAAACTCATCACAAATACAGTACGTAGAAGCCAGTAGAGGTATGTGCGGGGAAAAGAAGTAGAGAAATATCCACAGGGAGTGATGTGGGCAGCTGGAGCAGTGGTGCAAGCTGGCTGTAAAGGGAGTTGTACCTGAGGGACGTAGCTCAACCTTGAGGAGGGCGCCGGGAGGCGGCAACTGCCCACGTCACGGCAGTGAGCAAGGGACGAAGGCAACCTCACTGGTTTGTGAGAGAGAACAGCGGGGACCCCTGATCGGGATGTGCCGACAGTGGGTTTTCGCCGTCGGCGACGGCCACCGCATCTACACTAAGCATCCACCCCTTCCCCAAGCGAACGTGATCCGCCGGGATGTTAGAGATGTGGCCACAGTCGTTTTGTGCGAGAGTGTGTGAAGAGAGCAACCCCAGCAAGCAACCGTGTAGGCTGGCCCGTCCTGACTATGTACTCCCTCCGATCCTTTTTACTCCGCATATTGGAATTCTCTGAAGTCAAACTTCATAAAGTTTGACCGTATTTATATGAAAAAATATCAACATCTGACATGCTAAAGTTATACAATATGAAACTTTAAGTCATGACACGTCTATTGATATTGATTACAGATTGTGAATGTTGGTACTTTTTTCTATAAAGTTGGTCAAACTTTACGAGGCTTGACTTCAGTCAAATCTTATATGCGAACTAAAAAGAACCGGAGGGAGTATATAGTGGAGCGGTTTCCTTTTCTCTCCATATGAACCTATCATATTGTGTACGTGCGACTGAAGAAAAAAAAACTTTATTTATAAATGACGCGGCACCTACTACTCGTTCTCCTATAACCTTGCGCTTGGCATCTCCAAAATATTGACCTTGCGATTGGATCATCGCCTCTTCGGGAAGTCGAGCAATAATGGTAGTGCAGTATATATCGTTCTGGCTATATGAGACCGAATGAATTGCTGCATGTCCACCACGTGGGCGAGGGTCGAGGGGCAAGGGAGAGTGCTACATATGGAGCAAAATGAGTGAATCTACACTCTAAAATACGTCTATATACATCAGTGTTTGGAGTATGTACTAGTGGTTCATATTGAAATCTACTAAAGGACATATATATTCCAAACAATATGATATAATCTCTATAACAAAGGTAGTAGGGATGAGGAGTAAACGGAGGGAGTAGTAAATTTTTCTCCTCGTCCTGCGAGCCACCGCACGCATGGGCTAGGGAGCGGGCGTAAGGCATAGTAAGCAAGCTTCACCTCATCCTGCGAGCCACCGCGCCCGTGGGCGGGGGAGACGGCGTACTAAGCAAGCTTCTCATCGTTCTGCGAGTTGACGGGACACATCAAAAGTACTCCAGTGTATAGAGCCTTGCCTCTAAGGTAGGCCCCACATGGTTTGCCTCTTTTTTTAACATAACATGTCAAGTCGCAATTTGTTTGTTCACCCATGGTAGACGATCCTCCCTCCACCAAGTGGATAACCAGTACACGTGCCAATTACCACGTGGGCTGCCTTTTTCGTACAGAAATGAGCTCCACCGTGTACCCGCGCGGGTGTGGTTGGGAAAGAGACGGGAGTACGTGCGCCGTGCATGCACCTCTTCTCTTTGTGCATGTCCCCCACCTACGTGGGTGTGTGTGAGAGAGATACAAACCGCGTTTGTGAGTGTTTTTTGTTTTGGGGTGGGGGTGGGGTGGGGGGTTGATTTTGTGACTTATTTGTGGGAATATGTGTCGATGACATCTCAAACAATTTTTTTTTTGCATGCAATGTGTGTGAAATGGAGGCCTATCCATATCATACATAGAGGGTCGGGCAATCCACGAGAAGAGAGGGAGGGGTCATAGCTATCGATAGAGTCGAAGAGAGGATCAAGTGGGTGGGTGCGAGATCGATGAAGAGAGCCATCGAAATTGTGTGTGTGTGTGTACAAGTCAAAGATATAGGGCGACTAGCCTACCGGAACGTTAGAGGGCACACGTCAAGTTTGTGTGTGGCAGGGAGACATGACTAGAGCGCTCGATGTATCGGTGTGTGTGGGGGGGAGGGGGTGGTGGGAGGGGTAGGCAGAGGCCTAACTATAGAGGTAGAACGACTCGTATATGTGTTGAGAAGGAGAGACCCAGCTATGTCTTGAGGGAGATCGGTGTACATCCATACATAACTGAAGGACAGGAAATATGATGGGAGAGAGAGAGAGGAGAGAGAGAGGGAGAGGGGTAGAGTGTTGGATGGGTGATGGAGTTGCTTCTCGAAGATGGTGGGAGAGGCCTACTAGACAAACTGAGGGTGGAACTGCAATGTTATCAATAAGAGTGGGGATGTGTTTCTGTGTGTGCCTGTGCGTGATAGATCTGTCGGGACGCATCCATGGATGGTGATGGGGAACCATGTGTTTGGTAAGCAAACCTAACTAGATCGGTAGATCAATTGTTGTTTGTCAGAGGAAGGGAGAGACACAACTAATGAGGTAGATCGATTGACGTGTGGGTAAAAACGAGTTATAAGGACCTAGCTAGCTATATGTATAGCGAGAGATCGGTCGGTGTACGTCCATTTGTTAGAGGCAAATAAGGCCTAGCGAGACGGATAGACAGAGAGAATGGAGCTAGGAGGTGGTGCGAGAGGCCCAACTACTAGCTAGATAGGGGGAGGAGTGTGCGATTGTGAGAGCGATGAAAAGAGGGGCGAGAGTTTACATGTGTGTCTGACCGTATGAGAGACACAAGGCAAGGACACATAAAGGAGGAGATTGAAGGTGTGTTTGTATGTTGTAGGCAGGCATCGCTGGAGAGGTTTATCGATCGGTGTGTGTCGGAAAGGAGTTGTGGAGACTCTGGGAGAACGACCTAAAGAAAAAAATGAATGTGCCCGGTGGATAGAATGCCGAGGGAGGGGGAGGGCAAGGAGGGCGTGTGCATGCACGAGAGAAAGTTAGTGGTAGCTACAAAGGTTAGAGGATTGTGTGGGTGTAAGAGACTAACAAAGATCATAATTTGATATGAAAGCGGATTCATATATTTGAATAGGAGATCATAGTGTTTTAAACATTGCATGCATGAATATAGCGGTGATACACGTGTTGTGCACATGTTATACCATAATGTGATAATGCATGCTGTTTGCAACTCACAGCTAAATGCCGAACAATCTAAATCATACTATAGATCAAAAAATCTCACATTTTATTTGAATTTGTGATAATGTGTGGTGTTTGGAGCTTACAACTAAATATCAAACAATCTAAACAATACTATATATCGAACATTCTCACATTTTATTTGAATTTGTGGTAATGTGTGGTGTTTGCAACTCACATCTAAATACTTGTAGGTGTAGGGGGCGGGCACCATACATAATGTGATAAACACATTATACATATGAGACATGGTTTAGATTATGAAGATCTAGCTAGAGCTAGAAATGTAATGTGATTTGAAATTAAAATAAAGTGGATTCAAAAAATCTAGTTCGAGTTCATATAGTACACATAGTTCATATGTAACTCGAGACTAATCATGTGGTGTGCTGTGAAGATAATACACAAACGATGGTTTAACTTGACAATAATGATGATTGTAGATCTTATTAAAACAGAGAAACGAATTCAAATTCTTTGACTTCACAACAATCATTACTGTAGATCTTATTCAAATAGAGAAACGAATTCAAATTTAGTTCATATTGAAGCGGTAGTATATATGTTTGGAATGCACTAAAACGTTCATTTGAGTAGTAGGTTGCATGCATTATACACGTAGCGAAATATTTTAATTGAACATAACATGAATTCAAAGTTTTGAATGACATTTGTAGGGCGCATTGATTTGGTATAGTACAGGTTAGGCTTGTCCGGAAATTTCAACCCGCGCCTTGTTAGCCCAAAATATTTAAGATATATATTTGTCTCGTTGTGCTCCGACAACTCCCTCCATCTCAACCCGCGCCTTGCTATTCCGAAATTACAACGCGCGCGAAAACTCCCACCTCCTGTGAAATCCCGACACGTGATATGCCCGTGGTACCCCTGAACCGAAAGAACCGCCTCAAATCGGTGGGGGTACTTTCGTAACTTACCCCACATTTCGGACAAGCGCGTCTCTAAGCCATGGTTCCCCACTGCCATCTCATCCGCCCACCCATTCGTACACCGAGGCCGCGAAAACCCGCGATGAAACCCCACACCCTGCTCCGTCCGCCACCCAGCCGGAGCCTCTTCCCCGACGACGTCGTCCATAGCAACACCTCGACGTCCCTCATCCACCGTACCGTATGAGGATCCATCATCGATCTCATCGTCCCGCCAGTTAAGCCACCCTGTCCTCCACCTCCAAGGAGCTCCCCCGATGTTCCCCTCGTCCTTCGCGCCACCTCCATTCCCACACCGCCGTCTTCACCTACACCACTGGAAGAGCATCATCTTCACCGTTTCCTCGGATGAAGCTGCGGCCTAATCGGCGCCACCAAAGAGGTTGTACACTAATCGCCACATTTTCTTCTTGATTCGATCTCACGGTGCTGCCGGCGCTCGGTCCCGAGCGGACACAGCGCGGCTCCATCCACGACTGTGTCGCCGGCCACTTCCTCCACGGCGTCGCTCCCTCGGCGGCGATGTCCACATCAGTAGGACCTGCTGTTGCTTTAGCTCTTGCTCGCGCTGTTGCTCTGCTCTTGCTCTTGGTCCCCTGCCTGGTTTGCTCTTGTTATTGCTCTTGCTCACGCTGCTGCTCTCGCTCTTGCTCTTGCTTGCGATGCTGCTCCAATTTAGCTACACTTCACTCTGATGCCGCCAGGGTGAAGGAAGAACCAGCCGCAGCGGAGAGGGGGGCTCGCCAGAGAGGTACTCCACTATCTATCTTAGGGTTCAGGATGGGGCGGTGGTCGCCGTCGGTGGAAGGGTGTTGGCGGGGCTGTGGCGTGGGGATCGCCGGAGAAAAAGCTCGGCATAGGGGGCCTAGAGGGATGGCCGGGGCGGCGGTGGACCGGCGGTGGGGAGTGTTTTCGGGGCGGGCGGGGCGGCGCACCGCCGACCGCGGGCGGCGGGGGGCTGCTGTTTGGCCGGCTCAGGGGGTGGAGGTTGAAGATGAACCGCAGGCCCTTGATTTTGTATCCAATGGCTGCAAAATCGACTGACCAGAGATGAAAAAGTCAATCGACCGACGTGTAGCCTCACCTTGCTAGTGCAATCAGTTTCGACAGCAAAATTCAGTTTCGACAGTTAAGTTCAGTTTCGACAGTTAAATTTAGTTTTGACAGTTAAGTTCAAGGATGAGCGACTGATGTATTTTACATCTAGCACTTTGTGGTTATGTATTTTACGTCATGTATTGGAGATGCTATTAGAATTCCACTCAGGTCAACGTTGTTCGTTGTCTCTCTTGTCCTGCTTCAGCCTCGGCGTCGTACAACTCACCGGAGCTGCTCCAACGACGAAACCCTCCATCACAGTGGAGCAGTACCTCGGGCTCCATCTCCAAATGCCTAAGATCTTCTTCCTCTCCTCCGACAGCTAAGTCAGCCGGAGCATCCTCACCGGCCAACCCAATCACACTAAGATCGACATGGCTTTGCCAAAGAGGTTGTACACTTGTTGCATCTCTTTTTTACTCTACATGTTATATATATTGTCCACTAAGCACACGGATTTGTTCCTTTAGTGTCTCCTTGAAAGAAAAACGTAGGAATTTTAATTTCCACTTGTCCTCCTTTTCAAATTCCTATTCATGAAGCACAAGACTAAGAGATAGTAGCGTAATAGCATTATAACCGTACATTTTCTTGTGGTTTGACTTAATCTCACCATGCATCTTTGCATCCTGTGATCTTCCAATTGTTGTGAATCAAACACCCAGATTGGCAGAAATCCTGTGTTTTTAAATTCTCTGTTTTGCACGTGCACTCCTATCCTACTTCTGTCTATTTCCTATCCCTGCATTGTTGGAATCCTCCAATTCAAACGCCTTACAGAATTACTTCTCTTACAGATAGTTGTCAAAGAAAACCTTGCGTGGTTTGTCCCGCTCCTGCTGCGCTGTCGTCCGCCCCAGCTCAGCTGCTCCAATGACAGAAGGGTCCAGCACAATAGGGATCCGGCCTCCAGACCGTCTTTTGCCGCCTCAGATCTTCTTCCCCGCCGCTGGCAGCCATGAAAACTACACTACCATCATCAACCGAGCAGATGACCTCGAGGACTACACGGGTCCGCAAGAGAGGTCGCACTCTTTCGTGTCTTCTTATGTTATGCATCGCTTAATATTACATGCTACTTTATTGTCCTGTTCACCAATTAGACTCTGAGTCAACTCCAAACTAATGGTCAAACTTGAGTTTTTAAATGGTTGTGGGGTACATATCGAGGCCGCTATCAATAGTATCTATCTACAATCTGGTTAATCTCCGGTGTCTACTATGAGTTTCATGTTGGGTGGGAAACAAACAGTAAAGAAGCCATTATATGTATTTTTTAACTGAAGCCATTATCTTCCTGCTATTATTGGTTTTGGGTCTATCCATAGGTTGCTACCATCACTCTGGATTTCTGCATGCACTCCTTACATAATCTCACTATGTTTTATTCCTATGCATGACAGTTATTGTAAACAATGGAACTGAACATGTAGAGCAAAAGAGACAAGCCTTGTGTGGAAATAAAATTTCATGCAGACGTCGCTCCATGGTAGGCGCAAAGGCAGCCCCCCTCCACGCATTTTGGATTGTAATCGAGAGGAAGATATTTGTTCTGAGGGGGATTCAGAAGGAGAAGACAACTCCTATTTACCCCCTGAGGTCTTTGCTCTAACTTGGCATGCTGATGTTGGTTATATCATGCATATGGTGTCTTGCATTGCTTACTTTATACATCAAATATGTCATCTGCTTAGTTTAGACATCCTTTGTGCGAATGCCATCTGTTTAGTTTATTCATCGTTTATGTGAATTATGCAACGCCATCTTGTTTAGCCAAGCATCATATATGTGAATTTTGCAATGCCATCCTGCTTAGCCAGTCATCTTATATGTAAATCCATCCTTTTTTTGGTTACATAGTACATTTGTCAACAATGTTATTACATTCAACTGCTCTTCATGTGCATCAGCCATTTAACACGGTGATGGCAAATTCTGGAGTGAAAACAAGGTCTTTAGAGCAGACTATGCTATCTGACGAAGCGCATATCTCGCTGGTTATGGATAGCTCCTCAGAGGA
>NC_041384.1:443395282-443418087 GCF_002162155.2 Triticum dicoccoides
GGTTATGTTGCTCATATCGTGCGTATGGTGTCTCGCATTGCTATGCCATTTGATTAGTTTAGACGTGCTTTGTGTGAATGCCACCTGTTCAGTGTCTAATTACCATATATGTGAATTATGCATTGCCATCTTGTTGCAAGACATTATATATGTGAATTATACAATGCTATCTTGTTGCAAAGGCATTATATATGTGAATTATGCAATGCCATGTTGTTTAGCCAATCATCATGTATGTGAATTATATCATGCGATCATTTTTTTTGTATTACGTGTTCCATTTGGCGACAATGTTTGTATATTCAACTACTCTTCCTGTGCATCAACCATTTGAAGCGGTGATGGAAGTATCTGGAGTGAAAACAAGGTATTCAGAGCAGACAATGCTACCTGCTGAAGCAGACATCTTGCTGGTTACACAGATCTCCTCAGAGGAGGATTCAGAGACTGGTGACCAGTCCTATTTTCCTCCTGAGGTCTATGCTCAAACTTGGCAGGGTTATATTACCCATGTCATGCATGTTGTCTTGCATTGCTTAGTTTTTACATCATATATGGATTGCCATCTGCTTACTTGCTTACTATATAAATCATATATTTGAATTATATCATGCCATCATGTTTACATAGTACATACACATCATCTATCTGAATTATGGCATGGCAACCCATTTAATAAAGACATCATATAGTTATATCATCTCATCATGTTTAGTGTTTACAGTCATCATATTTTGAATTATGGCATTCTATCCGTGAATGTATGTGAATTATGGCATGCCAACCTATTTAATAAACACATTATATAGTTATGTCATGTCATCCTATTTACATAGTCTCATATTTTGAACTATGTCTTTCCATCTTTTCTAGTTAGCCATCATAATGTGAAATTGTGTCATGCTATCTTGTTTAGTTAGCCATCATATATGTGAAATTGTGTCATGCTATCCTGTTTGGTTAGACAACATAAATATGAATTATTTCATGCCCTCTTTTATTCCCCACTATCCATTGCACCTGTCTATCATACAATGTCTATACTTTCAATTACTTGTCTTGTTTATCAGCCATTTCAATTGGAGAGCGTGATGGCAGTATCTAAGGGAGTAACAACACGGTCTTCAGAAAAGATAGTGCTGCCAGTTGATGCAGATAGAACCACGATTGTACTTGCCCAAGGACCAGATCCACCACACATAACCCAGACTCTCGCAGATTGTACCCCTACCCAGTTGGACAGAGAACCAGCTACACCCCTTCTAACCCCAACCCCGACAGATAGTAACCCAGTTCCAGTTGACACAGCACCGTCTCCACCACAGAGCACCCAAACACGAGCAGTTAGTAAGGGAACTGCAGTGCCCAAAGCACGAGGACCACCACTCTGAATCCCAACTCAACGCTTAAAGGAGAAGAAGATTTGTTCTCAGGTCAGGTTCTGTAGCTATGGTTCATACTCCTTTGCTCTTGCATGACTGTATTTACTCATACCAACTATTTTCAAATTTGAAGGATGGAATTTAAACTCCAATGGTGCAACAGGTATGTTTTAAACCTGTTTCTTTAACTAGTTTGCTGTTGTAACCTTCTCTATGTTGATTTCAGTTTCAATTGAATAAACAGTTATGTTCTCATGTCATGCACATTACAAGTGTTGTTATTGCTCTATAGTTACCCACACTTAATTCTGTCTATTCTGCTTTGTCTTGAACAAATATTATTTGAACTGTGTCTCTATCTTGATTTGGCAACAAAAACAAGAATGATATAGACCATAAAGTGACCATGGTACATAGATATATGTTTGTTTCATGTTGTTATCCTGTCCACTTTACTACTGAACTCATTTACCAAAATGAGTTTCATATACAACATGGTAAACATGTGATGTGTCTGCTTGTTTCTCTTTTAGAATGCGGACAAAATATTGGAGAACAGTACCGCGTTATCCAATGGTAAAGGAAGTAATGCAGATAAGGTTCAAGATAGTGAGACATCCCGGTTGGTCTCCAAGAAAGCTGATAAAAACTATCGTGACGATAGTGAGAGAACCCAAAAGTCCTGTCTTGATGTAGTGTTCCAGTTACTAGCCACTACTGCTGGCACAAGCTCTTCGAACTCGCTGCCAGAATCAGTTCGTCTTCTTGAGTCTCAACTTCAAGTTCAAAGACATCGATCAGATGTGTTGCGACAGGAAGCTGAAGGACTGAGGAAGTCCCTGCAAAATTCAGATGCATATTTTTTGGTGCAACATCAAGCGCTGGAGGATTTAAGCGCCAAACAAGAGAAATTTAATAAGCTTGCTAAGCATCTTTCCAGCATTAGGGGTACCCAGGATATTGTTTCTTGAGATCTTCTGAAGTGGTTTCAGTTCTGGATTTGTTTTGCTGCGGCGTTTATTTGCGCTGGTCGCCAACTTTGAAAACCAGTGTATATGATATGTTGCTTTGTTCCCTATATTTGCACTGGTGGCGAACTTTGATGCCCAGTGGATGTATTATGTGTAATAGCCGTGATAGCCTAGTGTTAGTTGCTTGCTTATTTATTTCCTTGTTGTCTTGTTTATTTGTTTGCTTGTAGTCATTGCAGTTCTTTTTTCGCGGTTAGCTAGTGGCTGCAATAACCTATTTTTTAAAACTAGGCCACAATAACCATGGGCTAATATTTACTGTAATGACACTCGGCCTCCTACTGGCCGTAGAAACAATGGGCCTTCTACGGGCCGTAGAAACAATGGGCCTTCTGTGGGCCATATTATCAATGGGCCTTATACGGGCCGTATAATCGATTGGCCAAACATGGGCCAAACAGACCGCATTATGGCCGTAAACAGGCTAGAGTTGGAATCATCCATTCATGGGCTGACCATAACGGGCCATCGTTAATAGGCTGTATTTGATGACGTTATGAAATCGGCCCAACGTATTAACGGACCACAAACGGGCCGACTGTAACCATGGGCTGAATTTGGCCCACAAGCAGAAAATGGCAGTAATGGGCCGTAAGTAAACGAATGCTGGAAATGAGCCCAAGAATAAATGGGCTCTGAGAAGGCCCGAAGATAACATGGGTTGGAAACGGCCCAACAGAATAACGGGCCGTTAATGGGTATAAAGTGATACATTGTTCATTACGGGCCAGTTTCACCACGGGCCGTTAATGGGTGTAAAGTGATACACTGTTCATTACGGGCCAGTTTCACCATGGGCCGTTAGTAGGCCAAGAGTTACATAGGGCCTCATATGGGCCGAAAGACGTCATGGGCCATACATGGGCCAGAAGTGAAAATGGGCCGGAATCATATTGGATGGCCCAGATGACGCTACTGGGCCTAATTCGGATAGGGCGTAACGGGCCTTGGGTTAGCGGGCTGTAAATGGGCTATATTCGAATAGGCCATTAACAGGCTTTCCATGGGCCGGCCCGCCAGCTTTTGACCAAGTCAAACGGGCTGGCCTTTTCATAGGAATGGGCCTCTGTTGGGCCGTGCCACGTGTCAACGTATCATAGGCGCCTTCCGTCCAATGAGTAGTTGACATCTGTCCCAACAATGAGCTAACACGTGTTTCCTCCAGCCAATGATGATTTTACACGTGGAAAATCCCCATTGGTCGGGGCTATTAACGGATTATCGGATCCAAAACCCGACCCGATAGCTTAACGGCGTTCCGTTACGGTGGATGCCACGTGTCGGTCACCCTTGACGAAAGCACTTCTGTGACGCGCGATTTATCATCATGGAAGTGGACACTTCCGTGATCATAATTTTGGTAATGTCATGGAACACTTCTACAACAACACAGATATGACTATCTTGATTCTGTCATAAATTTTTCATGGATGTACATGCATGAAAAAAAGCGACCTACTGTGACAAACACGTATCATCACGGAAGTGTATTTTTTTGTAGTGCACTCACTGAGTTTGAGGACTTTTATCGCACTCTATCAGGGGGAGATGAGAGAGGCGTGTCGACTGTTACTACCACTAGTTTGCAGTTTCCTGCTGTGCATTATTTTTCTCTATTCATTGCTAAGTGTTTAATTGGTAGAGAGAAAGTCGGTGCGCTTTGTGTTCCTCACTTCGCCATCTTACGCCATGCACTATACGGCGATAACACTTATAGCCTAGGGGCCATTGTTGCCCGTCGCCTGCACCTTAACGGGGCCAAGGGAAAAATTCATGGCAGGACTTATGCTACTTGTTTTGCAAGTCACTATAACATTCAGATGCGCCAACATGATTATCGTTTACCCAAGGTCTATTTGGATTGCCAGTCAATGAAAGATCGTCGTTTTATTGACAACAATGATTCTATTACTAATTTTCTTTACAACCTAGTCTTTAGTGAGGACACCCGTGATACTATTCCATTGCCTGCACCTACTTTGTTTGATTCTATTGCTAGGGGTGGATACAGGAGCATGCCATACGACATCATTGCCTACCAGAACGCCTAGGCAGCGGAAGAGGAGGAGCCTCAAGAGTGGGACGCTCAGGTGCCTGCTCCACAACACTTCAATGTGGGACTAGATGGCTACTACGAGTGGTGATTACCAAGCTAGGCCAAAAGCCTAAGCATGGGGGAGTACGTGTTTCCACTGACATTACATTCATGTTCACACATTTCATTCCAGTTGTCAGTGTCCACACTTTTTCATTGTATTATCCATGCTAGATTTACTTTTTCTTGCTTTCTTCTTGTGTGTTTGAAAAACTTCGTGAAAACCCAAAGATATTTCCTGCTTCTTTTCGGTTTTTATTTCTCGTTTAATTACTTGTAGTATTTAAAAGAAAACCCAAAAAGATTTCTCGATTCTTCTTTTGCTTGTTGGGAGCTTTTCCGTGTAAATAGTTTTTCTCATTTTTGTTTTTCTTCCTTTTAATTTGCCTTCTTCAAGAAAAAACTAAAACTCCAAAAGTATTTCATTGTGTTTCTTTGAAATTCTTTTCTTTTTATTGAGTCATACCAAGGAGAAGACCACGATGAAAATGTCGAGTGGCTCTCATATGCATTATTGTTGATCTAACGAAGAGCCCATATTACCTTGTCTCCTCCTTTTGAATAAAATGTTTGCATATTCCAGCTTAGTCCACGACACTCTTGCACTATTATTATTTTCATATCATTCGATCGTGCAAGTGAAAGGCAATAATGACGATATTTGATGAACTGGCTGTGACAGAGAGAAACATGTATGAACTCAACTTGTTCTATTTTTGTAAATATGTTTAACCTAGTATCCATGATTCAGCCTATTATGATCAAACATGTTTGCAATGACAATTAGAGATTATAGGTTCTCATGCCATGCTTAAGTAGCTAGGAGTGGATAATGATTTATCTTGGGTGTCAACATGCATTAAAACGATTGTGATGTGGTATGATGATATGGTATCCTTCTCTGAATGTTTCGGTTGGCTTGACTTGGCACATGTTCAGGCATGTAGTTGAATTAAAACCAGCATAGCCTCTATGATATTTATGCTCATGGTGCTCATATCCTACTCATGCTAGTATTCAATGTTTATTATGCATAATGCATGTTCATGACCGTTTTCGCTCTCTGGCTGGCCGCTTCTCAACCTATTTGCTAGCCTTCGCCCGTACTAAGCGGAAATGATGCTTGTGCATCAAAATCCTAAAACCCAAGTTATTCTAGATGAGTCCACCATACCTACCTATATGCGTTATTACCCTGCTGTTCCAAGTAAATTTGCATGTGCCACCTCAAAAACTTCAAATGCACATATGTTTTTGTGTGCCTAGATTCTTTATAGAGCGACAGGGGTTAATTAGTATATTCCATGCTAAGCGGGTTATTCTCATGATGAGTGTTTATTCACTCATCCTTGCACGAGAGGGGAGGTAATAGGGATTCCCAATCGGGAATGAAAAATTGCAAATAATTAAACAAAAATCCCCCAGGACTGATGTTGGTATGGACGGTACCAGTGGATTCGGCTAGTCGTGGAGTGTGTTTGTTGGTGGAGGGGGAGTAAACCTTTACTTTTATCGCTTGGGAACTGCCACAAATGTGTTTAGCATGGAAGATATTAATAACTTTTGGTTGTGAAGTAAATAGGAAGGGTGCATTTCCCAAAATTTCATTTATCTCTGTTTTAAAGCTTTGAGCTCTGGCACCGCTGCAAGTCCCTACTTCCCTCTGCGAAGGGACTATCTATTTACTTTTCTGTTGAGTCATCGCCGTCTCAAATAAGTGCCTGACCTGAGAGCACTATTGTCATCCTCATGCATTGTGTATAGTTAATGTTGAATGCATCATGACTGGATCTTTTCTACCATGAATTACAATGTTTAGTCGTTGCGTTAACTTTGGAGGTGCTCTGCATCTATGTTTTGCGGTCTCAAAAAGGGCTACCGTGATACCACTATTGTCATATTGTATCATGATTGTTTTGACAAAGTGTTGGCATTTGAGATATCTTATTTTTTGCTTGCTAGTTGATTATGCCATTGATATGAATTAATATAATTTTTAAGAGTTATTGTTGACATGGTTAGTCATAATCTTTCCTGAAAACCTGGGTGCTACTTAAGCTTATTTATGTAAACAAGAGAAAAAGAGTTCGTAAAAGTTTTTCATTTTCACTTTCAGTTTATCAACTGAACTGCTTGAGGACAAGCAAAGGTTTAAGCTTGGGGGAGTTGATAGGTCTTCGTCGTATCTACTTTTCCTAACGCTTTTCCTCTTGTTTTGGACTCTAATTTGCATGATTTGAATGAAACTAACCCGGACTGACGCTATTTTCAGCAGAACTACCATGGTGTTGTTTTTGTGTAGAAATAAAAGTTCTCAGATTGGAATGAAACTTGTTGGAGAATTTTTATACAATAAAAGAAAAATAGTGGAGCCAAGAACCACCAGAGGGGCCCCTGGGGGAGCACAACCCACCAGGACAAGCCCCCCTCCTGATGTGCCCAGGTGGGTTGTGCCCACCTGGTGGCCCTGAAGACCCTATCTCCGATGCTATAAAATCACATTTTCCTAGAAAAATCAGGGAGGAAGAATTATCTCGTTTCGCGATGCGGAGCCGCCACCACCTCCTGTACTTCATCTGGAGGCCAGATCTGGAGTCCGTTTTGGGCTTCGGAGAGGGGGATCTTCGATCTTCGTCGTCACCAATCCTCTTTCATCGCCAATTCCATGATGCTCCCCACCAGGAGTGAGTAATTCCTTCGTAGGCTCGCTGGTCGGTGAGGAGTTGCATGAGATTCATCATGTAATAGAGTTAGTTTTGTTAGGGCTTGATCCCTAGTATCCATTATGTTCTGAGATTGATGTTGATATGACTTTGCCATGCTTAATGCTTGTCACCTTGGGCCTGGGTGCCATGATTTCAGATCTGAACCGTTTATGTTATCACCATTATATCTATGTTCTAGATCCGATCTTACAAGTCATATTCACCTATTATGTATTGTGATTCGTAAACCCCAAAGTGACAGTATTCGGGATACTTTCCGGTGATGACTGTAGTTTGAGGAGTTCATGTATTCACTATGTGCTAATGCTTTGTTCTGGTTCTCTATCAAAAGGAGGCCTTAATATCCCTTAGTTTCCATATGGACCCGCTGCCATGGGAGGGTAGGACAAAAGATGTCATGCAAGTGCTTTCCATAAGCACGTATGACTATTTACGGAATACATGCCTACATTATATTTATGAACTTGAGCTAGTTTTGTATCGCTCTAGGTTATGACTGTTATACGATGAGTATCATCCAAAGAATCCATCGATCCAATGCCTACGATTTTCCTACACATTGATCTTGCTAACTTACTACTGCTACTGTTACTGTTACATGTGCTACAAAATCATTGCTATCACTATTACCGTTACTATTGTTGTTGCTACTACTATCAAAACTATCATACTTCTGTGCTACTGATCACTTTGCTACAGATAATTAATCTTCAGGTGTGGTTGAATTGACAATTCAGCTACTAATACTTGCAAATGTTCTTTGGCTCCTCTTGTGTCGAATCAACAAATTTGGGTTGAATACTCTACCCTCGAAAACTGTTGCAATCCCCTATACTTGTGGGTTATCAAGAGGCACCGGCATCACGCGGCGGTGATGGGCGGACTCCGTAGCCACATCGGATGTTGATGTCTACTGTGCAACTTTATTTCGTGTACACTCTGTTGGGCCTCCAAGCGTAGAGTTTTATAGGACAGCAACAATTTCCCCTTAAGTGGATGACCTAAGGTTTATCAATCCGTGGGAGGCGTAGGATGAATATTGTATCTCTCAAAGAACCCTGCAATCAAACACAAGAAATATCTTGTGTCCTAACACACCCAATATAGTATGAATAGTAGATGTAGGTTTTTGTAATATGGAAATATAAAAACAACAAGGTATCAAGTGATAAAAGTGTTGGGAAACATTGCATGGAAAACAAAAAAAAATCTACGCACATGCAAGATCTATCCATGGAGATGCATAGCAATGAGAGGGGAGTGTGTCTACATACCCTCGTAGACCGTAAGCGGAAGCGTTTAGTAATGTGGTTGATGTAGTCGAACTTCTTCACGATCCAACCGATCGAGTACCGAACGTATGGCGCCTCCGCGTTCAGCACACGTTCAGCTCGGTGACGTCCTCACTTTCTTGATCCAGAAAGACGACGGAGTAGTGGATGAGTTCTGGCAACACGACGGCGTGGTGACGGTGGTGGTGATGTTATCTCCGCGGGGCTTCACCTAAGCACTCCGAAAATATGACAGAGGGACAAAACTGTGGAGGGGGGCGCCGCACACGGCTATGAGATTGTCGTGGTTATGTGTGGCGCCCCCTCCCACATATATATAGGTGGAGGGAGAGGGGAGGCAGCCAGGAGGTGCCCCAAGTGGGGCCGAATCCCACTTGGGCTCCTACCCCGAGCCGCCCCCCTCCTTTTATAAGCGCGGGAGGAAGGCAGGGGAGGAGCCCCCCCCCCACACACACACACACACTTTCCTTTCTCACATGAGGAGGGACAACCCCTTGTGGACTGGTGTATGCCTCTCCTTGGCCCATTAGGCCCATAGACCTCCCCGGGGTTCCCGAACCCCTTTCGGTGATCAATGACTACCCGGTACTTCCCAAAACTCTTCCAGTGTCCAAATAGTATCGTCCTATATATCAATGTTTACCTCCAGACCATTCTGGAGCTCCTTGTCATGTCTATGATCTCATCTGGGACTCCGAACAACATTCGATCACCAATACCATATAACTCATATAACACTATATCGTCAACGAACATTAAGCGTGCAGACCCTACGGGTTCGAGAACTATGTAGACATGACCGAGACACATCTCCCGTCAATAACCAATAGCAGAACCTGGATGCTCATATTGGCTCCTACATATTCTACGAAGATCTTTATCGGTCAAACCGCATAACAACATACGTTGTTCCCTTTGTCATCGGTATGTTACTTGCCTGAGATTCGATCGTCGGTATCATCATACCTACTTCAATATCGTTACCAGCAAGTCTCCTTACTCTTTCCGTAATGCATCAGCCCAGAGATACCTCTTCGATACATGGAGTGACATATCCTAATCTCGATCTATGCCAACTCAACAAACACCTTCGGAGATACCTGTAGAGAAACATTATGACCACCCAGTTATGTTGTGACGTTTGATAGCACACAAGGTATTCCTCCGGTATCCGGGAGTTGTATAAACTCATAGTCGAAGGAATATGTATTTGAAATTAAGAAAGCAATAAACTGAGCGATCAAATGCTGAGCTAACATATGGGTCTTGTCCACCACATCATTCTCCTAATGATGTGATCCCGTTATCAGATGACAACACGTGTCTATGGTTATGAAACCTTAACCATCCTTGATCAATGAGCTAGTCTAGTAGAGGCTTACTAGGGACACGGTATTTGTTTATGGATTCACACATGTATTTAAGTTTTTGATCAATACAATTCTAGCATGAATAATAAACCTTTATCATGAATAAAGAAATATAAAATAACAACTTTATTATTGCCTCTAGGGCATATTTCCTTCAAAAAGTTAACACAAACGGTATTGCAATGCTTAGAAACAAGGCCTAGGGTTCATACTTTCACAAGTGCAATCTCTCAATAGTACTAACATAATTGAATCATATAACAATCTGTCACGTGCGATAATGAATTACTCCAAAGTTTTTATCAAAGAAAGTAGGACGAAAACGTATATCAACCTATGTGCCTAGATTACCCTAATGTCACCACGGGAATCTGCAAGTTGATTACCAAAATATATATGAAGTGACTAAATAGAACACCCCATTGTCACCACGGGTATCCACATGCAAGACATACATCAAGTATTCTCAAATCCAAATATTCAATTCAACATAACGAAACCTCAAAGAGCAAGAATCAATTCATCGCAACAAGATGGAGAGGGAAATCACCATATGACCTGACTATAGTAACAAAGCCATGGTACATCAATACCATGCCAAATCAAGAACATCAGAGAGAGAGAGAGAGAGAGATCAAACACATAGATACTGGTACATACCCTCAGCCCCTAGGGTGAACTGCTCCATCCTCGTCATGGAGACCGCCAAGATGATGAAGATGGCCTTTGGTGATGATTCCCCCTTCCGGTAGGGTACCAGAGAAGGCCTGCTGATGAGATCGCTCCGGTACAGAGGCTTGCGGCGGCGGCATGGAAGTTCTAGGTTTCTTTCTGAGGTTTTCTATATATATAGGAATTTTGGCCGTCGGTTTCACATTAGGGGACCCACGAGGGACCGACAACCTCGGATGGTGAGGCCTACCCCCTAGGGCGTACCCCCTGAGCTTGTCGCTCCCCTGGACTTTGTCTGGTCCACCTCTTAGGCTTCGAGGGTCTCTTTTAGTCAATAAAAATCACCATAACATTTCAGCCCAATCCGAGAAATTTTATTTCTGCACAAAAATAACACCATGGTAGTTCTACTGAAAATAGCATCAATCCAGGTTAGTTCCATTCAAATGATCAAATCATATAAAAAGTGCACAAAAACCATATAAAATTGTTGTAAACATGGCATGCATACTTCAATCACTTTTCCTAGCATCATAAACAACAACTCTTTCTCATAAAACTCATCATGATCAAGTAGCAATCAATTCACATGTTATGGTTCAAACAATGCATTCTCTAGAAACTTAAAACCTTATGTTCTTAGCCATAAAACAATTTCAATGCATCTTATTTTCAACAAAGTCTAAGTAAGAGATCTGCATACTCAATTATCATACAGTCTTCTATGATTGCTAATACTAAAAGCATATTTTAGAGCAACTAGCATCCATCGAACACAGAGAAAGATAGGGGCTTAATGTTTCACCTCCCAACTCACTTATCATAGAGATAATTGTCAACAATAATAATTCACTATCAAATATATATGAATGGCCATATGTGCCTGGATCTTTCCCCACCACATGATGCTTGCCAACTAAAGAATAGGTTGGAATGAGAAGTTGACTCAACAAAAAATACTGACAAAAAAGTAAGAGATAAGCCCTTCACAGAGGGAAGCATGGATTTGTGGAGGTGCTAGATCTCATTGCTTAAAACAAAGATGAATACATTTTGAGTGGTGTGCCTTTCCTGTCAACTTCAGGACAAAGGATTTCAATATCTTCCATGCTAAACACATTATTGGCGGTTCCCATGCGAAAATGAAAAGTTTACTCCCCATCAACCATTCAAACACAAGCCATTGCTAACTGAATTCATGGGTACCCACTAAACTTTCAACTTTCCAAGGGGAGCTTTTGTTTTATTATATTTTTTTCATTTAAGGGACTGGGCATCCCGATTACCAACCTCTCTCATGCAAGGACAAGTGAAAAACACCCATCATGAGAATAACCCACTTAGCATGGAAGACACTAACCACCTCGTCACTCCATGAGCGGTACGGGCACACAAAACAGATGTTTATTTGAGGACTTTAGAGATGGCACATGCAAATTTACTTGGAACGGCAGGGTAATACTATATATAGGTAGGTATGGTGGACACTCATGAAAGAAACTTGGCTCAAGGATTTTGGATGCACAAGCAGTATTCCCGCTTAGTACATATTTTTTTGGCTAGCAAAGATTCTAAACAAGCACCACATGTTGGAGGATCCATAACGAATTAACTTCTATGCAAATATGCCCAAACATAACTCATTATGTTGTCTTCCTTGTCCAACTTCAACTAATTCAGTCAAGTTCGAAAATAATTAATGGGTAATCACAATCATAAAAGATGTCCAATGTAATATATTTGTATGTGAAATTTCTCTTCCATACACTAATCACTCATGAATTGCTCGTATGACCAATATTGTGATTGTCAAACTTCAATAAATTTTACTTTCTAAACCCAATATGAAACTACTACTAGGCATGATAAAAGCATATGAAGCACATATAATTTCAAATTTATGATATTCAATTCATTCAACAATTTACCCTTAAGATATAAGTGAAGCACAAGAGTAAATGACAAACTACTCCAAAAAGATACAAGTGAAGATCAATGAGTAGTCAAATAATTAAGTAGCTATGTGAGGACTCTCTCTATCTCATTTAAAACTTTCAGATCTAAGTATTTTATTCGGACAACAAACAAATATAAAAAGACACTCCAAACATAGCACATATCATGTGAACAATAAAACTTAGGCTTAATGAAAACTAACCGATAATTGTTGATGAAGAAGGTGGGATGCCTATCGGGGCATCCACAAGCTTAGATGCTTGAGACTTCTTGGTATATTAACTTGGGATGCCTTGGGCATCCCCAAGCTTGATATCATGTGTCTCCTCAATTCCTCTCATATAATGGTTTCCCTAAATCTTAAAAACTTCATCCACACAAAACTCAACAAGACCTTGTGAGATCAGTTAGTATAAATCAATGAAAAACCTTATCATGCTCTACCATAAAAATACTAAAATTATAATTAAACACTACATACTAAATGGCTCTGCATATTTAATACTCATATCCTCAAATAGAATCGTTAAACAAGCAAACATATGCAAGCATAACAACAATCTATAAAGGATGAAGCAAAATTCATACTTCTTTAACTCTAAAAATTCTAAAAAAAATATTACCACATTGTAAAAAAATTATCATATCTTACTGTGTAAAAGTTTCAAGATTTTATCGTGTTCTGACTATTTAGGATTATTCAAGACATAACATAAAACTTTCGGTTTCCAAACAGCAACATATAGACTTGCAAATTGTGCATGGTAATGGCTATACTTGTAACTTTTATTGAAACATAAGATACAAAAAATATTATAAACATCAGCAAGAAAATACTAATGAGATAAAATGATGCTCAAAGCAAAACTCGTACCATGTGACGAATAAAAATATAACTCTAAGTGAGGTTACCGACAATGTTGAAGACGAAAGAGGGGATGCCTTCCGGGGCATCCCAATCTTGGACGCTTAGGTCTTCCTTGAATATTACCTTCGGGTGCCTTGGGAATCCCCAAGCTTAGGGTCCTGCCACTCCTTATTCTTCCTCATCTCGATATCTTACCCAAAACTTGAAAACTTCAATCACACAAAACTTTAATGAAACTTCATGGGATGCGTTAATATAGTAAAACAAATCATTCACTTGGGTATTGTCAAAACAAGGTTCATAATTGTTTCCACGTTATGCCTACTGTACTATATCATTTCCACAACTATACAACAAGCAAACTCTGCATTGAAAATAGAATCTATCAAAAACAGAACAGTCTGTAATGATTTGAACAAACACCATACTTTTGTAACTCCAAAAATTCTGAACAATAAGTAAAATGTAGGAAATTTGTATATCAATCATGTGTAAAAAAATCAGAATTTTGTCACATCCAAGTGAATTATAGTAATTGCAGCACTCGGTGCAAAAGTTTCTGTGTTTGCGCAAAATGAAGTCAACTATCATCCACACTATCCCAAAGGCTTTACTTGGCACATTATTGAAACAAAAGCTATAAAACATGATTACTACAGTAGCTTCATCATGTGAACACACAAAAATAGTAGGCATAAGTATTGGGTTGTCTCCGAACAAGTGCTTTTTAATGTCTTTTAGCTAAGCATGATGATTTCAATGATGCTCACATAATAATAGGAATTGAAACATATAGAGAGCATCATGAAACATATGGCAAGAAAATTTAAGCCTAACCCACTTCTTATGCATAAGGATTTTGTGAGAAAATAATTTATTGGAGCAAGAATCAACTAGCATAGGAAGGCAAAACAAGTATAACTTCAAAACTTTCAACACATAGAGAGGGAAGTTGATATTATTGAGATGCCTACAAGCATATGTTCCTCTATCATAATAATTTCCAGTGCCATCATGAATGAATTCAACAATATAACTTTCACATAAAGCATTCTTTTCATGATGCATAAGCATGCAATTTTTATCACCCGCCACATAAGCAATTTCCTTCTCATTCGTAATAGTGGCGGCAAACTCAACAAATTAACTATCATGAGATACTTGATTTACATAATCAATTTGAGCATTAAACCCATGATGAAAAGTTTCATGGTTATCATTACTCTTTATATTATAAGTGTTCTCACAATAATCATCATAGATAGCAACTTTCTCCTAATACTAATCAATTGAAACTTCTTCCAAAGTAGTGGATTCAACATTAAATAAAGTCATGACCTCTCCAAATCCACTTTCATAATTATTACAATAAGATTCAACACGCTCCAAAATAGTGGCATCATTACTTCATAGAGTTGACACTCTTCCAAACCCACTTTCATCATTGTAATCATCATAAATAGGAGGCATGCTATCATCATAATAAGTTTGCTCATCAAATGGGGGACTAAAAATATCATCTTATCAAAATAGCATCTCAACCTTATGGTTTGCATGTCATTAGCATCATGGATATTCATAGAAAGCATACTAACAACATTGCAATCATGCGTATCATTCGAAGATTTTATGCCAAACATTTTATTGAATTCTTCTTCTAACACTTTGGCAAAAAAATGATCCATCATTTTCAAGAAAGACATCTTAGAGATAAAGCACCTAATGCAACTTCAATTCCATTTTTTGTAGTTTTCTTTTACAAACCAAACTAGTGAATAAGCAAAGAACAAAATGATTCAATTGCAAGATCTAAAGATATACCTTGAAGCACTCACCCTCCCTAGCAACAACGCCAGAAAAGAGCTTGATGTCTACTACGCAACTTTATTTCTTGTAGACTCTGTTGAGCCTCCAAGCATAGAGTTTTGTAGCATAGCGGCAATTTTCCCTCAAGTGGATGACCTAAAATATATCAATCTATGGGAGGCCTGGGATGAAGATGGTCTCTCTCAAAAAGCTCTCCAATCAAATACAAGAGATCTCTTGTGTCCCCAACACACCCAATACAATGGTAAGTTGCATAGGTGCACTAGTTCGGTGAAGAGATGGTGATAATAGTATAGTGTGGATAGTAGATATATGTTTTTGTAATCTAAAAAATAGCAAGGTAGCAAGTGATAAAAGTTAGCACAAATGGTATTGCAATGCTTAGAAATGAGGCTTAGGGTTCATACTTTCACTAGTGTAATATCTCAATAGTGCTAACATAATTGAATCATATAACAACCCCTCACGTGCGATAAAGAATAACTCCAAAGTTTCTATCAGAGAAAGCAGGAAGAAACGTGTATCAACCCATGTGCCTAGATTATCCCAATGTCAGCACGGGAATCCGCAAGTTGATTGTCAAAATGTATATCAAGTGACTCAATAGAATACCCCATTGTCATCAGGGTATCCACATGCAAGACATACATCAAGTGTTCTCAAATCCAAAATATTCAATCCAACATAGCGAAACCTCAAAGAGCAAGACTCAATTCATCGCAAGAAGATGGAGGGGAAAAACACCATATGATCCAACTATATTAATAAATCCCATGGTACATCAAGATCGTGCCAAATCAAGAACAAGAGAGAGAGAGAGAGATCAAACGCATAGTTACTGGTACATACCCTCAGCTCCAAGGGTGAACTACTCCGTCCTCGTCATGGAGACCGCCGGGATGATGAAGATGGCCTCCGGTGATGATCCCCCCTCCCGGCAGGGTGCCAGAGAAGGCTTGTAGATGATATCACTTCTGTACACAGGCTCGCGGTGGCAGCGTGTAAGTTCTAGATTTCTTTTTGGGGTTTTCTATATTTATAGGAATTCTTGCATCGGTTTCACGTCAGGGGGGCCCCACGAGGGACCAACAAGCTCGGACGTTGAGGCCTATCCCCTAGGGCCTGCCCCATGAGCTTGTCGCTCCCTTGGACTTTGTCTGGTCCACCTTTCAGGCTTCAAGGGTCTCTTTTGGTCCATAAAAAATCACCGTAAAATTTCAGCCCAATCCAAGAACTTTTATTTCTGCACAAAAATAACACCATGGTAGTTCTGCTAAAAACATCATCAGTTCGGCTTAGTTTCATTCAAATCATATAAAAAGTGTACCAAAAACCATATAAAACTGTTGTAAACATGGCATAAATACTTCATAAAGTATAGTTACGTTGGAGACGTATCAGACGCGCCCCCATCTCCCTTGCCCTCTGCCTCTCGCGAAGGGCGGTGTGTGCCTCCGACTCGAGAGTCCGCATCCGCGGCGCTAGCGGAGCTGGTACTAGAACCCATCAATGCCCGTGCAAAGCAGTGGCCGGAGCTGGAGGAGGTCGTTGGGTGGTCGGCGCCGATTGGGCATGGCTCGCAGTTCCGCGCACGGGGCGGGAAGGGCTGGCGTCGGCGCTGAGGCGACAGGCCCTGACCCGGAGTCGCTGCCCATATCGATCCGTGAGCACGATACGGAGCGCCAGCTCGTCCTCGTCTCCGGAGCTACCATTGGAGTGGCTGCTGGTGCTGGACATGCTCATCGGCGCTAGAGATTGGACTGATTGGGGAAAGGGGAGTGCCGGGAAGTGGAGCGGAGTGATGTGAGCTAGGGTTTGCTCTAGAGGGGAATTTTGTGGGGTTAGGGTGTGTCGTGGTTCTAAGTCTGACAGTAGAATGGGGGGTAGGGATGAAGAGGCAAGATCCTAGCTATGGAGGAGTTGTACACGCAAGTTTTACGAGTTCAGGCCCTTCTCGGAGGAAGTAACAGCCCTACGTCTCGGAGCCCAGAGGCGGTCAACTGGATTATATGCGTGTGAGTTAAGGGGGTGTGAACCCTTGTCCCTGAGGAGGGGGTGGCTTATATAGAGTTCGCCAGATCCCTCTCGTCCTCAGTTACCAAGGGTTTAAGGTACATAAAGATGAGAACGTTACTGGTAACTCCTGTATTTAAGTGCTATAAATGACAATTAAGCCTACAAGTAAATGCTCGACCGTTGTTCATGTAGAGTGGCTTTAGCTCTTCTGCCTGTCGAGTGACTTCTGTGACGGTCGAGTGACATTGATTCTTCCGAGTGGAACATCTGTGGTCGAGTGGATGATGGTACTCTTTGAATGATCCTGGCTTTAGGGTAATGTCCTAGGGGAGGATGTCTAGGATAGGTCCATGACCCTACCCTAGGTACATGGCTTCATCATTAGCCCCCGAATGGTTCAGGGTTCGAGTGGAGAAGGAGTTGATTACCCCTTCGATTCAGTTTTTGTGCTTTGAGAATATCTCGTCCAGAGGTCGAATGAACTTTCATGATGGCTTCAACTACTTGTTCAGTCGCCTTGATCCACTCTTGGTTTTGTCGAGTGAACTTTCATTGTTAAGTTTTGAGTGTTGATATGGAAAAAATCTTCCGTCTGGCGGGTTGTTCTGCCATCTGCGGATTTCACGGGATTCGAATTTTGGGAAGCGCACCGGGCGGGGGAGGCCGTGGTAATCGGAACGGATTAGGCAGGTCGCCTCGATCCCCGTGCCACCTTTTTTGCCACGTATCATGCGCGCGACTGTTGCGGGATTTGATAAGATCGTCCGGGCCTACAAGTCAGTCACTCGGAAGTGTCCTTATATAAGGCACCGGACCGGGGCTTTTGAACAATGCGCCCCCATTCCCATTCCTCTTCCTCAGATTTCTCTGCTGCGCCTACTTCTGCTCTCGGCGTCGTAGCTCCGTTCGGACTCGATTCGCTGCCATGGGGAAGGAGAATACGGTGGCATTGGAGTGTGCAAAGAAGGCGACGGCGAAGGCGAAAGGGAAGAGGACCAGCCGGGGCGGATCCTCGTCGAGGTCCGGCCTGCCACCTGGCTAGATCCAGGGCGACTGGATCCGCTCAACGATCAGCCAAGATGACATCGACGATCTGGTTGAGGGGGACTGATCCCCCATGAATCGGCACGGCTCCTGGGGAACAAGACTGAGCCGCAGCCGTGGGAGGGTGAGTGCGTTCTCCTTGCCACCCATGTCGACCACGGGTTTTCTCTGCCTCCCCACCATTTTTTCGCGAATTCTTGAACTTCTTCGGGGCTCAACTCCACCACTTCTCTCCACACACCATCGTGTACCTTGCTTCTTTCATGTCCATGTGCGAGAACTTCTTGGGTTGTCGACCACACTAGGGCCTCTTCAAGCACATATTCACATGTCGCTCCCATACGGTCAAGAAGGCCAACCCGAGTGACGAGAGGACGCACGTGATACAGATGTGCGGGGGTCTGGGAATTCAAATAAGGAACAAAAGTACCTTCCCAGCTATGATCCTTCCTGACTCGGTCCGGGGCTGGCAGTCGACCTAGTTCTACTACAAGGACCAGCCGACCCCAGGCCAGTCGACTGGAGTTCCCCCCTTTTCCATGGATCGAGTGGAGAACCCCTCCTCCTTGAGAGTGATCCCGGAGGAGAAGGCGCAGGTGAAGGTGTTGGTCGAGCGGGTTTTCCAGCTTGTCCGCGACGGAGTGACTGGTATGGATCTGCTGGAGGTCTTCCTCAGTCGACGCATCCAACCACTCCAAGCTCGTGACCATCCGATGTGGATGTACTCGGGACTCGGGGATTCCACTCGGATCCACCCGGAGGATGTTAGTGAGGACACGGTGGAGAAGTGGCTGAGAGGAATCACCGGCAACAACGATAATCCCCGGGGGTCCAGGAGGGTGGTTCCATTCGACCATTTGCGCCAGCTGGAACAGGTACGATTCTAGATTGTCGAGTGTCTTCTTAATTTACTATGTAGCATCTTGTTGATGATCGACTATCTTTCATTTGTTCATTATCTTTTCAGGCTCTTGTTGATATGTACTCGATGCCCAATGGAGTGCAGGAGAAAAATGTCAAGGGAGAGGCGAGCGGGTCGAGAGTGGCGAGTGGCACTCGGATGCAAAGGAGGACGAGGAGAGCGACGATCCGAGCAACGAAGAAGAGGTCAACTCGCCTCCTCGCAGAGAAAGGAGGTCCAAGCACGCTCACGACCCGGCAAGCGCCCCTGTCCTGGTGGCGGCACCAACTGGGCAGTCTTCAAAGCGCCCTCAGACGTCTTCTCCAGTGCCGACTGGGAAGGCATCGAAACAGCTCAAGACTGCGCCACCTCCCGCGCCGAAACCATTGAAGGTCAAACCGCCGAAGGCTTTGCCCAGAATCAAAGTGACCATTCCCACCATCTCCGGGTAATCATCTGATCCGATCTTTTGGTCGACTCGAGTAATAGTACATAACCGACTGAATGTTGACATTTGCAGTGCTGCTACCTCTGGAACTTCTTACCGCCAATACCGAGACGAGGAAATGGAAGACGCGGTTACCTCCAACCCACGTAAAATTCTCGTGATCTTGTTCTTGATTATTTGGTCGATTAAATTCTAGCGATTCACTGGGGGTCGACTGATTTATTTGTAGCCCCACCCAATGTTATCGAGCTTCCGGATGATGATGAAGATGTGGCCTCTAGGTCTAGAAAGAACAAAAAAGTAGCAGCTGGCAAGACATCTCGGTAGGGACTGACGACAGAACCGACCGACCAGCAACCTGAGGATGCGGGTGGGGCCTCAGTAACTTTTGTTGTCCCATTGTCGAGTGCGTCCCGCACCGTCGATTGTACCAGTGTTTCCTTCAGCCGACCAACCTCGCGCCTCGGAGCTCCAAGCTGCCCCATTTGCGCCGTCTGTCCCCTTCTTCACCAGCTATCACGTTCCGGAGAACCAGTCGGACGCCGCTGTGGAGGCCATCCATCAGGCTGGTTTGATGATGGAGCGAATGAAGGCGGTGCACGACAATAGCCAGGCTGCTTATGATGCCAGCGCGGCTCTTCAGGCCAATGTCCAGGTGATTTGCTTTTCGACTAGTCTTGTTCTGTTAGGATATGTTGCCTGAAATATCTTCTTTCATACAATCTCTTATTGTTTGCGTCGAATCTGTACACCCACTGGGTGTTTTGTTGTCTTTAGTATTTGCACTCTTCCACTCGGTCTGGTCGAGTGGGATCTGAACCAGTGGGGGCACGCTAAGTGCATCCATTGGGTGTAGTCCCCGAGACTGTAGTCAACTGCGGGCAGTCGGCTGGGGTCTAAATGCTTCTTGCACTTTCCTTTCTTCCACTCGATCTGGGCGGACTGGCCGAGTGGGATCTGAACCAGTGGGGGCACGTCAAGTGCACCCACTGGGTGTAGTCCCCGAGACCGCGGTCGACTGCTGGCAGTTAGCCGGGGTCTGAATATTTCTTTCACGTCTTTTTTTACTCGGGCGGACCAGCCGAGTGGAATCTGAACCAGTGGGGGCACGTCAAGTGCACCCACTGGGTGTAGTCCCCGAGACCGCGGTCGACTGTGGGCAGTCGGCTGGGGTCTGCGTCATGTTTGAAGTTTTATTCACTCGGAAGTAAACAATCTTTGATCTTGTCAATTGATGTGTCTTTTACTCTCTGTAGAAATCTTGTACTCTTGTTGCTAAGTTCGCCGAACTTGAGGAGAAGCAGAGGCAACTCAACCTTGACTTGGAGTTGGCTCAACAAAAATTGAAGAAAGCTCAAGATGAAGTTGCTGGTATGGAAGGTAACTGCCTGTTAACTGCTCACGTCGATCGTCTTTTAAAGTATTTCTTCGATCTCTTGTTTGATCCGATTGCTTATTTTGCAGAGAAAATGAGGTTGGCTCTGGAGAAGAAGGACTCGGACCTTGCGGCTGCGTAGAAGGAGGCTCAAGATAAGACTGCCCTTGCTTACCAGAAGCTGGCTTCAGTCGGAGTGCTGGAAGAAGAAGTAAGCAAGCTGAAGTCCTTTCTTACTGAATCCAACCGAGAAGCAACTCATCTGAAGAAGGATAAGGTGGCTCTGAATGAGAAGCTGGAAAGCATGACTCACAGGGGGAATGATTTCGAGGCTTATCTGAAAGCTCTCGCCAAGAAACTCTTCCTCATGCTCGAAGGTACCTCTTCTGACCCGACTGTTTGCCAGTTAGTCCCGACCAGTCGACTCACTAACTTCTTGACTCTACAGACTTCTGCCAAAACTTTGAGGAGGAGACTGGACGGATCGAGACGGGCATGGACCCTATTCTTTCTCCAGTCGGCGACGAGGCTGCCATGAATGTACTTCGACTGGAGTCCCGCGTCACCAACATCACAAGTTATCTAGCTCGACTGAAGGTGGCAGTTTCACGGATCGACTCATCACTCTGGCCGAGGGCAATGCTTCAAAATGATCTCGAGTCACTGATGGCTCGACTCAACGAGATCCCTGGTTGAGTGCAGGAATGGAAGAAATCCTCCGCGCGGTGCGGCGCTGACATGGCATTGTCACTGGTAAGTGTCCACTGCAAGGAAGCCCGCGAAGATAAGTTGGCAGCGATCAAGGTCGCCAACACCAAAAGGCATGATTTACAGTCCTTTATGGAGACTTTCATCGCTGCTGCCACTCGGATTGCAGATGGAATTGACTTGGACGAATTCGTTGAGCCTACCAGCCCTCCTCCTGCCGAATGAACAGACTTGAGATTTAAACTTGCCTTAAATTTGCCTCGGAATGCCGAGTGGTTGCTGTAACTGTTAAACTCCTTCGGGCTCGATGCTCGAATACTTTTGATCTGTCGCCTGGAACTTTTTAGGATCTATTTGAACTTGGTTTATTTCTGAATATGCTTGTATTTGCCTTCGCGTTGAATTTGCTCTTTGAGATGTGTTCTTGAAGTGCAGACTTCAATCGACCTGCGCCTCGTCGTCCGTTGTACTTGTGACGTAGCTCCTAAGGAGAAGGTTGCAGTTGACTTGCACCTCGTCGTCCTTGCGGATGGGGATGGAGCGCACCTTGAATTTGCGGCACAGCTCCTAAGGAGAAGGTTGCAGTCGACTTGCACCTCGTCGTCCTTGCAGATGGGGATGGAGCGCACGTTGTATTTGTGGCGCAGCTCCAAAGGAGAAGTTTGTAGTCAACCTGCACCTCGTCGTCCTTGCAGATGGGGACGGAGCGCACGTTGTATTTGTGGCGTAGCTCCAAAGGAGAATGTTGTTGTCGACCTGCACCTCGTCGTCCTTGCGGATAAGGACGGACTTTAAACCTTAGGCGAGTACTGGACTGCAGCTAAGCCTCCGAGTGGGAGGGTTGCTCACTACTCGGTAGGATTTTATAAACTTAGGCGAGTACTGGACTGCAGCTAAGACCCCGAGTGGGAGGCTTGCTCACCACTCGGTAGGATTTTTTAAACTTAGGCGAGTACTGGACTGCAGCTAAGCCCCCGAGTGGGAGGCTTGCTCACCACTCGGTAGGATATTTTAAACTTAGGCGAGTACTGGACTGCAGCTAAGCCCCCGAGTGGGAGGGTTGCTCACCACTCGGTAGGATTTTTTAAACTTAG
>NC_041384.1:443418991-443429511 GCF_002162155.2 Triticum dicoccoides
TGGACTGCAACTAAGCCCCCGAGTGGGAGGGTTGCTCACCACTCAGTAGATTTTTTTTAAACTTAGGCGAGTACTGGACTGCAGGTAAGCCCCCGAGTGGGAGGGTTGCTCACCACTCGGTAGGATTTTTTTAAACTTAGGCGAGTACTGGACTGCAGCTAAGCCCCCGAGTGGGAGGGTTGCTCACCACTCGGTAGGATTGTTTTAAACTTAGGCGAGTACTGGACTGTAGCTAAGCCCCCGAGTGGGAGGGTTGCTCACCACTCGATAGGATTTTTTTTAAAACTTAGGCGAAACGGATTCGCAGCTAAGCCTCCGAGTGGGAGGCTTTCTCACCACTCGGTAGGATTTTCTTTTGAACTTAGGCGAAATGGATTCGCAGCTAAGGCACCCACTGGGGGATTTCAGACGTAAATAAAAGCAACCACAATCGTTTACGAGGACTGTAAAGCTCTTGTCTTTGATAAGCAAATTACAAATGTATTTCTTATTACATTTTATTCGAATGAGTACTTAAGTGTAAAAGGGGCGGAGCAACTCCGCATTCCAAGCCCGTGGCTCGTCCTTCTTATGCTCGACATCATAAAGGTGGTACGCTCCGTTGTGGAGCACTCTGGTGAAAATGAAGGGGCCTTCCCAAGCAGGAGCGAGCTTGTGTGGTTTCTGCTGATCCACTCAAAGAACCAAGTCTCCCTCTTGAAAAGCTCGACCTTTCACATTTCTGGCGTGGAATCGACACAAGTCTTGCTGATAAATGGTTGACCGGATTAGGACCATCTCTCTTTCCCCCTCTAGGAGGTCGACTGCGTCTTGACGGGCTTGTTCTACTTCATCTTCAGGGAAGAGTTCGACTCGTGGTGCATTATGAAGCAAATCACTCGGTAGAACAGCTTCAGCTCCATAGACCAAGAAGAATGGAGTTCGGCCAGTCGACCGATTGGGAGTTGTCCTCAATCCCCAAAGAACTGATGGAAGTTCATCAACCCAGGCACCCGCTGCATGCTTGAGGTCTCGCATCAGTCGAGGTTTCAACACTTTGAGAATTAGGCCATTTGCTCTTTCTGATTGTCCATTCGACTGAAGCATAGTCGACTTGTGTGCCTTGGGAGGCGCAGAAGGCTCTGAACTCATCTGAATCGAAGTTTGATCCGTTATCAGTGATGATGCTGTATGGAACACCATATCTGAATGTTATCTCTTTGATGAAACTGACAGCAGTACTGGCATCGAGATTCTTGATAGGTTTGGCTTCAATCCACTTGGTGAACTTGTCGACTGCTACAAGCACATGAGTGAATCCACTCCTGCCGGTTCTCAAAGGTCCGACCATATCTAATCCCCAGACGGCAAAAGGCCAGACGAGTGGAATGGTTTTCAGGGCAGAAGCAGGCTTGTGAGACATGTTGGAGTAGAGCTGACAACCTTCACATTTGTCGACTATTTCTTGTGCCATCTCATTTGCTCGAGGTCAGTAAAATCCCGCTCCGTATGCTTTGGCCACAATGGTCCGAGAGGACGCATGGTGACCACGGGTCCCCGAGTGGATATCATTAAGGATCACTCGACCTTCTTCAGGTGTTATGCATTTCTGGCAGACTCCAGTCACACTTTCTCTGAACAACTAACCTCTTATCACGGTGAAGCATTTAGATCGACGGACGATCTGTCGAGCCTCTTCTTCATCTTCTGGGAGTTCTCTTCTAAGAATGTATGCGATGTATGGTACCGTCCAATCGGGGGTGATGACCAAAACTTCCATGATTAAGTCGATCACGGCTGGAATCTCAATTTCAGTCGGATCGGTGGCACTCTTCGGCTATGGGGGCTCTTTAGTGAAGGGATCTTCTTGAACTGAAGGTGCATGAATATGCTCCAGGAACACATTACTGGGAATGGCTTCTCTCTTGGAACCTATCTTTGCTAAATCATCGGTTGCTTGATTTTTCAGTCGGGGTATATGATGGAGCTCTAACCCCTCAAACTTCTTTTCCAACTTCCTCACCGCGTTGCAGTAGCCAGTCATGGCTGGGCTTCTAACGTCCCACTCCTTCATCACTTGATTGACTACCAAATCTGAGTCGCCATAGACCATGAGGTGACGGACGCCGAGTGAGATGGCCATACGTAACCCATACAAGAGCGCTTCATATTCTGCTTCGTTATTGGAGGAATCAAAGTGAATCTAGAGGACATATCTGAGCTTGTCTCCTCGGGGGGATACCAGTACCACCCCGGCATCGGAACCATTCAACATCTTGGAGCCATCAAAGAGCATGGTCCAGTGCTCCGAGTGAACTTGAGTCGGAAGTTGCTGTTCGATCCACTCGGCGAGGAAATCTGCTATTGCTTGAGACTTGATAGCTTTCTTTGCCTCGAACTTGATATCTAAGGGAAGGACTTCAATCGCCCACTTTGCCACTCGACCAGTTGCATCTCTATTGTTCAGAATCTTTGATAATGGAGCGTCACTGACGACTATAATGGAGTGGTCAGAGAAGTAATGTGCAACCTTCTTCGTGGTCATATCAATCCCATAAACAAGCTTCTGATAATGTGGATATCTTTGCTTTGATGGAGTCAAAACTTCAGAGACATAGTATACTGGACGCTGAACTTTGTAAGCTTTTCCTTCTTCTTCCCGCTCGACCGTAAGTACTGTACTAACGACTTGTCCAGTGGCTGCAATGTAGCAGTAAAGGCTCTTTGCTGATTGGAGCAGCAAGCACCGACTGGGTGGAAAGCAGAGCTTTAAGCTCTGCAAATGTTGCATCAGCTTCAGGAGTCCACTCGAACTTATCTAACTTCTTCATCAGTCGATAGAGAGGCAGTGCCTTTTCACCAAGGCGAGAAATAAATCGACTTAGGGCGGCCAAACAACCAGTAAGCTTCTGGACATCATGCACACGCACAGGGCGTTTCATCCAGAGTATGGCACCCACTTTCTCTGGATTAGCGTCGATCCCTCGTTCGGAAACGAGAAAACTGAGTAATTTTCTGCCTGGAACTCCAAACGTGCACTTTGATGGATTACGCTTGATATCATACCTTCTGAGGTTGGCAAAGGTTTCAGCAAGGTCAGACAGTAGGTCAAAACCTTTTTGTGACTTGACCACAATGTCATTCATGTATGCTTCCACATTCCGACTGATCTGAGTGAGTAAACACTTCTGAATCATCCGCATGAATGTGGCTCTAGCGTTCTTCAAGCCGAATGGCATAGTGACATAACAGAAGCACCCAAATGGGGTGATGAAAGCTGTTTTTATCTCATCGGGTCCATACAGACGGATCTGATGATACCCGGAATAAGCGTCCAAAAAGGACAAACGCTCACACCCCGCAGTCGAGTCGACTATCTGGTCGATGCAAGGGAGAGGAAAGTGATCTTTCGGGCAGGCCCGATTGATATGTTTGAAGTCAATGCACATGCGTAGTGAGTCATCCTTCTTTGGGACCATGACAATATTAGCTAACCACTCGGAGGGGTAAATCTCTCGGATAAACTCAGCTGCTAGAAGCCGAGCCATTTCTTCACCAATTGCCTTTCTCTTCTATACGGCGGACCGTCGAAGATGTTCCTTGATTGGTTTCACTTTTGGGTCGACTCACAAACGATGCTCAGCCAGTCCCCTGGGAACACCTGGCATGTCAGAAGGTTTCCATGCAAAGATGTCCCAGTTCTCACGGAGGAACTGGATGAGCGCTTCTTCCTATTTGGAGTCGAGTGTTGTTGAGATGTGAGTCAGAGCAGCATTGGGATCCGTTGGGTGAATGTGAATCAGCTTCGTTTCACCAGACGACTGGAATGCTGAATCTGTGGCAGGCTTCTTAGCTCGCAACAAATCACTCGGATCTGCATTTTTTGATATTCCTCTAATTCCACCACTACCATCTGTGCATCGGCGATCTTTGATCCCTTCTGGAAGCACTCATCTCCCTTCTTGCGATTGCCAGTGATAGTGATCACACCTTTAGGACCAGGCATCTTCAATTTGAGGTACACGTAACATGGTCGAGCCATAAAACGTGCATAAGCTGGCCTGCCCAGAATAGCATGATAAGCACTCTGGAAATCCACAACTTTAAATGTCAACTTTTCTTTGCGGTAATTCTTGGAATCACCGAAAATTACATCAAGGGCGATCTGGCCGAGTGATGCAGCCTTCTTGCCAGGAATAACTCCATGGAAAATCATATTGCTTTCACTGAGTCTGGACATCGGAATGCCCATTCCTTTCAACGTCTCTGCATATAGTATGTTCAGACCACTGCCACCATCCATCAGAACTTTAGTCAGTCGAGTGCCTTCGACTACTGGGTCGACCACCAGCGCTTGCCTCCCAGGGGTGGCTATGTGCGTTGGGTGATTGGACTGGTCGAATGTAATGGCAGTCTGAGACCACTTCAAATAACTAGGTGTCACCTGAGCGACCATGTTCACTTCTCTGTTGATGACTTTCAGTCAAATCTTACTTTCAACATCAGCGAAGATCATCAGAGTGGAATTGACGTGGGGGTAACCATCATCGTCCTCTTCCTCATCCTCAACTTTGTCCGCTTCCTTCTCCTTTTCCTCAGGCTGTTTCTCTCGGAATTGCTGGATTAGGAGTCGACACTGTCGAGTGGTATGCTTCGGGTAAATGAAATTACCCTCTTCATCTTTCTTGGTGTGGATGTGGCATGGTAAATCTAGCACATCATTTCCATCTTGATCTTTTACTTTCTTGGGGTTCCACGGTCCTTTGGGTTTCCCTTTGAACTTTCCTTGAGTCACGGCTAAGGCTTCTCCAGGAGCAGCTGGCTCGACTTTGCGCTTCTGCTTCCGACTGGAGTTCCCTCCTCCGGTTCATGGGCTGCTTTGTGCTTGCCACTCCGGAGTCGGTCTTCTTCTTCACCATTGGCGTACTTGGTGTCAATCTCCATCATCCGAGTCAGAGTCATATCTCCTGTCCGACCGAATTTCATATTCAACTCCCGATACTTAACGCCTTCTTTGAAGGCACAAATTGCTTGGTGATCTGACACATTCTCCACTGTGTGGTGCAACGTGATCCATTTTTAAATATAATCTCTCAAAGTTTCATTCGGACCCTGAACGCAACACTGTAATTCTGTCAGCCCTGCTGGCCGTTTGCAAGTACCTTCAAATGTTCTGACAAATACTCGGGCGAGGTCTTCCCAAGTATAAATACTACCGGTCGCTAACTGATTCAGCCACGCTCTGGTCGAGCCCTCTAACATCAAAGGGAGATGCTTCATGGCAACCTCATTGTTGCCACCACCAATCTGTACAGCCACTCGGTAATCCTCAAGCCAAGTGTCAGGCTTGGATTCACCAGTGAATTTACTGACTCCAGTCGCCAACCTGAAGTTGGGAGGAATCACCGCAGCCCTGATGGCTCTGCTGAAGCACTCTGGACCTAAGACATGCACTCTGCTGCTGGTTGGAAAATCCCTGTCGTGGCCTTCTCTGTGAGCTCTATTTCTGTCGACCAGACCCTAAACGAGAATAGATCTTGCATCAAAGGCCGGTTCCCTAGGGTCGACTGGAATCCTTCACCCACCACTGTGAGGACGTCTGTCATCATGCTGCCGAGGCACATATGACCCACTCCTTGGGGGAGGCGTGGGCACTCGACGGCGATCATCGTGATCGAGTCGGTGATCATACTGTTTGCGGTTTCTGCACTGATCTCGCCGGTCTCCACGTCCCTCACGCCTCGGGGGCGATCTTGGGCTGTGAGCCGACTGGACTGTGTCTACAACCACAGATCTGCTATGGATCCTATTCCGTGACTGGGATACCGCTGTATTCTGCTCTCCCGCCGCTTGGAGTAAAGCCCAGATCTGCACCAAACCTCGACCAGCTTCTGACTGGGAAGGTTGAATTGACTCCGCTATTCGGGCCGCAGCTGCGAGATTCTAGACTGGAGTTCGGTATACCTAAGTCGGAGGCAGAAAAGGCTGGCGTCGACTGGACTCGAGGTTATGCTACCGAGCGCGCTCGTCGAGTGCGCGCTGGAGGTTCTCCAGTCGAGTGCGTTCAGCCAAGTTGGCCAGGCGCGCCTCCTCCAAGGCCTGGGCCTCAGGGGTTTCTCCAACGATAGGAGTGTGGAGTGCATCCATGTTCTGGCAGCGAAGTTCTTCCCTCCGCTGTGAAGAGAGGGGTTCGGGGCGGTACTCTTCGCGAGCACGTGACGGATCGCCGCCCCCACCGCCCCCGTCTTCACGGGCGAAGCCAGGAGGACTGCGTGGTCCATTGACCATCAAAACTTCAACCGCAGGGTCGCTGCTGTCGCACTCGGATGCAGTCTCTACGGAGCCAGTCGACAGATCGAACAGGCCGTAGAGAGTTTCATCGGGCTCGATTGCCGCGACTTGGGGGGTGGCCGACTGGCGAGCCACCGCATGCCTCACCCACCGTTAAAGCCTCGATCGACCGGAACGTTTGCTCCGACGGGCTGCAGGGAGGGAGGTCAGTACATGAGCCGACCGATACTGAGTCGATGGCTGCCGTAGGAGGATGCCACGAACGCACGCGCGAAAGTGCGTCGCCCCGCGGACGGGGAGCGCCTCGACGTCAAGTGGTGCTTCTTGGAGCCAAGCGGAGTCGTCGGCGACGAATACGAGCGCGCCGAGACGGATCTCGCCGCCCTCGGCCAAACCTCCACCTGAAACCATGTTGATGGGGATCGGAAAAATCGCAACTTCTCCAACAAGTCGCTAAGACACCGGCCCCATGGTGGGCGCCAACTGTCATGGTTCTAAGTCTGACAGTAGAATGGGGGGTAGGGATGAAGAGGCAAGATCCTAGCTATGGAGGAGTTGTACACGCAAGTTTTACGAGTTCAGGCCCTTCTCGAAGGAAGTAACAGCCCTACATCTCAGAGCCGAGAGGCGGTCGACTGGATTATATGCGTGTGAGTTACAAGGGGTGCAAACCCTTGTCCCTGAGGAGGGGGTGGCTTATATAGAGTTCACCAGATCCCTCTCGTCCTCTGTTACCAAGGGTTTAAGGTATATAAAGATGAGAACGTTACTGGTAACGCCTGTATTTAAGTGCTATAAATGACAATTAAGCCTACAAGTAAATGCTCGACCGTTGTTCATGCAGAGTGGCTTTAGCTCTTCTGCCTATCGAGTGACTTTTGTGACGGTCGAGTGACGTTGATTCTTTCGAGTGGAACATCTGTGGTCGAGTGGATGATGGTACTCTTTGAATGATCTTGGCTTTAGGGTGATGTCCTAGGGGAGGATGTCTAGGACATGTCCATGACCCTACCCTAGGTACATGGCTTCATCAGGGTGGGCCAGCGATGGGCCAGGCTAATGTGACGGTCGCGTCCGAGCCGCCTCATATCCACCCTACATTTGAGCTGGATATGAGGGGTGTTGGTCAGGCCGTGCGTTTGTCCACGAGGCGCGTCCATACCACCTCATATCCATCATACATTTGAGCTGGATATGAAGGGTGCCGGTCAGCCTGGGTATTTATCCACGGTTTGAGAGCTTTGATTGGGTTAGTGACCGAACGGCCTGCACGGCCGACGTGTCGAAGAGGTCCGTCTGTCGATGCTCAAAATGCGAGGAAAAATGGATGGCTCTGGTGTGTCGTGTGGCGTGGTGTCCTATGTAGGTGTACTATGGATGAATGGAGACGAATACGCGACAATGTGATCCGTACATACGCGCACTGTGTGTGGCCGCCGACGCCGAGCGATGGGTGTGGGTGAGGCCAACTCCACCGCTCGACCCTATTCTGTTCAGTCCCATCCGTTTGGGATAAAAGGGACAAATCGGTCGGCCCACTGCGTGACTACCTGGACCCATCTGGTCTGTTTTGTGTTCGGGCCGACCCATTTCAAGCGTAAACATGCGTCGGGTTTGGGCCGCGGTGGACACCAAACGGACGCGCGCCTCGTCCGCGTCAGGACCGCGTGGCAGGCGGCCACCTAGCTCCCACCCGCCCACATAAATGCGCACGCGCGGGCGGCCCCGCCTGTCATCCACCCAGCCGAACGGTCGCGGTCCTTCTTAAATGGGGAACCCGTGGACCGGCCGTCGTCCACACTCCCACTCCACCCGCGGTCTCCTCGAAACCCGACAGTGCCAAAACCCTAGCCTCGAACTCGCCGGCCGACCGCCTGCAGCCATGGGCTTCTGAAACCACGGCCGCAAGGGGAAGCACGATCGCGAGGCCGGCTCCTCCTCGGGACGCCGCCGCGGCTCCGTGAAGAAGGAGGAGCCTGCATCACCGCCGCGCACCTCCCGTCGAGCCCCCGCACCTGCCCCCTTCACCATCGCCCCTAAGGCCGCCGGCGAGCGTGACCGGCAGTACCTGGTTGTGGACGTATGCCGGCGGTACTGGGAGACGAGGACGCCGGTCCTGTGAAGCGACATGCACCTCCCCAACAATTGGCACCTCTCCGCCGACCGGGTCCCGATCCCGCCGGTGCCGGTGAGCGGCCGTGCGCGGCGCAATGAGATCGAGCGCCGCCGCCGCCTCCTCCCCAACGACCTCTACTACGACGAGAGGTACGTCCTTGACTCCGTGCTCTGGGACACGTGGCTCCAGGACGAGCACGACGTGCGGCGCGCGTCCTACTTCGCCGGCACGGTGTCAGGGCCGCGGCGGCCACGTCGGGAGATGCGCGGGCGTACGCGGGTGCGCGGCCTCACGCCCACGCCGTCGCCTTCCCCGTCTTCGTCACCACCTCCACCTCCTCGCATGACAGTGGAGGAGGAGGCCCGTCTCATGGTGCGTGTCATGAAGGACTCCATGTGCACGCACGACGAGCGCCAATGGGAGGGCCTCGAGGAGATGACGGCCCTCTCCGCGGCCAGCGACATCGCCATCCTTGAGCGGGAGATGGTGGCGAAGGAGGAGGTGATGGAGGAGCCGCCGGTGGCCGCGTTCCACCCGGCCCTGGTGGGCCAGCACTAGAGCTGGTCGTGCACGGCTCTAGAGATGGCGGACGCCGTGGGGGGCGTGAACTGGTGCCCCACCCCACGCCGCCGCGGTCACCAGAGCGGGACGCCTTGCCACGGGAGGAGGTGGTGCAGGCACTAGCCACCTTCCGGCCCGCCGGCCCACCTCTGGACGCCGCCGGACTACGTCGACCTCGTCAGCGATGACGACGACACCGCCGGCCACTGAAGACGGCGACGACCACGGCATCGACGGGCACGTCAGGAGCGCGCTGGCGGCGTTTTTTTTTCATTTTTATGTTAATTATGGCACTGGGCCATTAAATGAACCGTGGAACTGCGCCGTTTTGTGGCCATGACCCCTTAAATTATGTTTTAAGTTTTTTTAACTGCCGTTTATTTATTTTTTAAGTCATTTTATTTTAGTTTTTTTGTTTTTTTATCACGTCCAACACGGACATGATTTGAGGTGTGGCCGCGCGCTGGTCACACCCACAAGCCAACGGACAGAGACGGACATGGACGAATCTATTAATGTCACAAAGGAACAAAATCCAGTTAAACCGGACGTTTGTTTGGAGTCGTTGCGGTGGAGTTGGCGTGAGGTTGGGCTGAGCAGGGTAGCGTGGACTGCGGATGTAGACAAGTGAGCGCGGGTTTTGTCGCGTTAGGGTACGCATCGAATCATGTCGTTTGTCATTTTTTGCTCCATGGAACCACACACGCTGCGTTTCTTCCTTGCTTGCTGCCTATTCTGTTCGCCGGGGGCAGGCCATGTGCATCGCGTCAATCTGTCTGTTTGTCTGATGAATCCCTGCAAAGAGGCAATCCTTTTGCCAATAAGATTTTGTATATCCTCTTAGTACCTGCACGGCTGCACCCCCATCTCTCTCTCTCTCTCACACACACACACACACAGAGATTTCACTCGCCTCCGGTGGCCTCTTTTTTCTTCGGAAAAAGAAAAGGTGGCCTTGGGTCATTGTTGTGTTGCTGCCATCCATGTCTTGAACAGGAAGCATGCAACTTTCTCTTTGGATCTCCACAAGCAGAAGTTTTCAACGACCAATCTTGGCCGGGGCACTTTGTGCAATGGCCGAAACTGCAGGCAGAGATATGAATGCAGGTGCATGTGCAGTGGCCGCACTCATGAGCTCCACATCTGCGCGCATGCACCTACATGGACCGGAAAGACTGGCCTAGGCCGGCGTAGCTGCGAGGCTAGTCCTAGTCGCGCCTGAGCATGCGGTCGGCTCCTCTTCCTCCGCCCTGCCTCTGCCCCTGCGGCCGGCCGGTGCTGGCTGGCTTGCGGTTTTTCTACGTACGTACGGCCCATGCGCCCATCACGGTGTGCTTGCTAGCTAGTGCCCTGAGTCTGCATGCTTTTCCTGCTGCCTTCCCTTCCTTCCATGCTGCTTGTTTTCACTGCTCTGCGTGCACAATAATGCCTGCCTCGCCTCGCCTCGGTGAGCACTGCCCCGCACACCGACCCTGCACCGGCACCGCATCCACATGCATGCATGCATGCACGCGCTTGCCCCCACTCGATCCCCCCCCCCCCGCAGGCTTGCGATGCACCTGCTGCTCGATGT
>NC_041384.1:443429723-443430729 GCF_002162155.2 Triticum dicoccoides
GTCACGCAAGTACTCGTCGCCTCTTGTCTCTCTCTCTCTCTCTCTCCCTCTCCTCAGTGAAGTATCGCATGCACTTGGACTGGTCGCTGAGCAAGACTGGTCATGCTTTCTATTTCTTTTTTTTGAGCAAAGGTCATGCTCTTTTCCGTTTCCGTAGGTAAGGAAGCGTAGCTTTTTCGATCGAAAAGAAAGTCCGGAAGCGAACCTTACAAACATGAATAATTTGTCAAATCTAGAGGTAAAGCTGGGAAAAACACATGAGCATGTCCCATTCGGTAAAATTTGACGCAACTGTTTTCGGTCAAAAGAAAGAAAAGAAGGCCAAGGCAACCAGGCCGGCCGCGGGCAACGGCGTCTTGTGCATGCATGCACGCATGCAAGTCTTACTAGGTGGCCCCTACCGTACTTCGTGTGGTTTTCAACACGGTACTGAATTGGAGATCATGGACGCCTTGAAACTTGAGGTTTCGGAAATCATTGCCAGGAAACACATAGAGTACGTACGGGGCACTAGTATACGTTTTTTTAGGGATGCAGTAGTATACGTGTCATCGTGGGAGGTCAGGCGCATCATAATGAAAGACGTAAACTAATAATGTTCCCTTCCCCTCGAAAAAAATGTTGCAAAAAAAGAGCTAATAATGATTCTGGAGTCCCCTTCGTGGGTCCCTGCAAATCGTACTTGTTGTACGTATGCGACCCGGCCTGCATCTGCAGTTGGCAGTGGGGTGCCGCCGTGCCGGAGAGGAGCATAGTTTTTTTTTTTTTGAGCGATTGGAGACGAGCATAGATGGAAGAGGGGTGCTTGAGGTTAAGCTTACAATTAGGACCCCAAGTGCTATGTTGGGACGTTCCAGGCTTCAATGATCCAGCGAAGAAGAAGGCGGTGAGGGAATTTGTGACATTGGTGCGCGTGAACTTGGTGTGCCTACAAGAGACCAAACTAGATGTAATTGACCGCTTTTGTGTTATACTGTTATGCAATGTTTGGGGTCGTCGTTTGATG
>NC_041384.1:443430981-443454997 GCF_002162155.2 Triticum dicoccoides
GGGTTGCTCCTTGCTTGGGACACTAATTCTCTCACGGAAATGGTACACAGCAAGGACAGGGCTCAATGGTGAATCTTGGTGGTTTATGGCCCCCAAGGAGATGAGCTCAAAACTAATTTCTTGATGGAACTAAGAGCTAGAAGGGAAGGCTGTTTGGGGCCATGGAAAACACGCCAATCTGAACAGAGCGATGATGCGCAAGTTCAGGGATTTTGTGGACGAACATGAACTAAAAGAGCTATATATGCATGGTAGGAACTTCACCTGGATGAACGAGCGGGACAACCCGGTTATGACCAAAATCGATAGTCATGGTGTCGGTGGACTGGGAGCTGCACTTCGCAGACTGTTTGCTCCAAGCTCTCTCGACTAACGTGTCAGATCATGCGCCGCTTCTGCTTTCCACCCCGGCGACTTTCTGCCCCAAAAAGAGGTTTAGATTTGAGCTTTTCTGGACCAAAATTGACGGGTTCTTGGACATGGTGCAGGATGCTTGGGTGTGCGATGGGAATGTTACGGATCCTTTCAAAAGGTTGAATGAACTGTTGCGGAACACGGCACGGGCACTCCAAGCTTGGGGTCAAAGGAAGGTGGGCAATATCAAGATACAGCTGTCGGTGGCTAACTATGTGATCCTAAGGCTTGATAGAGCTCAGGAGCATCGAGATTTGACTAGAGAGGAGCTCTGGCTTAGGAGGACGCTGAAGTTGTCCCTGCTGGGACTAGCCTCGCTATAGCGCACTATAGAAAGGCAGCGGTCATGGTTACGATGGATTAAAGAGGGTGATGCGAACACCAAGTTGTTCCAACTGGTGGCGACTGGTAGGCAGTTGAATTTTCTTATCCCATAGATAAGCGCTGATGGAGAAATCATTACCGAGCAAGCACGCAAGGAAGGGGTGTTCACAGAGGCATATAAGCAACTACTTGGCAAGGCTAACTCAAGGGAAGCCACCCTGGATCTGAACGTCCTTGGTGTTCAAGCTTGCGACCTCCACGAGCTGGAGGAAAAGATATTTACGGAGGAGGAGGTGTGGAACACGATAAAGGAGATGCCACCGGATCGTGCACCAGGGCCAGATGGGTTCATTGGCGCTTTCTATCAGCGCTCCTGGCCGATCATCAAGCAGGATCTCATGGTTATTATGTTTAAACTATACGTTGGCGACGGCCGTGGATTTGGTAACCTCAGCCGTGCACACATCGTACTGATCCCTAAGAAGCCGGACGCGGTTGAAGTGGGGGACTTCCGGCCAATTAGTTTGACTCACAGTGCAACCAAGATCTTTGCTAAGATGCTTGCCAATAGAGCAAGGCTACAGATGAAGCATGTGGTCGCAGCAAATCAATCTGCCTTCATCAAGACGAGGAGCTTACATGATAATTTGTTGGTCGCCCGACAAGTCACACGGAAGATACATAGTCGTAGGGAAGCTGGACTTTTCCTTAAGCTTGACATCTCGCGGGTGTTTGATTCGCTATCGTGGCCATTCCTATTTGAGGTCCTGGAAGCCAAGGGTTTCGAAAATAAGTGGATTGGATGGATCTCCATCTTGTTGAGAATGGCATCCACGCGTGTTCTGGTCAATGGAGTACCTGGGGAAGCTTTTACACAGGTGTGTGGAATGAGACAGGGCAATCCTATATCACCGCTCCTATTCGTTATATCCATGGACATACTAACTTTGATGATCACTAAGGCGGCAGAGGAGAATGTGGTCAGCTCATTTCATGGCATTAAGGCGGTGCAGAGGATATCTATCTACGCCGACAATGTTGCGCTTTTCATCAAGCCCTCAGTGGCTGATATATGATAACCCACAAGTATAGGGGATCAATTGTAGCCTTTTTCGATAAGTAAGGGTGTCGAACCCAACGAGGAGCTAAAGGTAGAACAAATATTCCCTCAAGTTCTATCGACCACCAATACAACTCTACGCACGCTTGACGTTCGCTTTATCTAGAACAAATATAAAGTAGAAGTACTTTGTAGGTGTTGTTGGATAAGTTTGCAAGATAATGAAGAGCATGTAAATAAAAAGTAGGGGCTGTTTAGATAAAGACACAACTAAGTTAGGTTTAGTAGAGAGCTTTTTGTTACGAGAAAGTTATTTGTCCCTAGGCAATCGATAACTAGACCGGTAATCATTATTGCAATTTTATTTGAGGGAGAGGCATAAGCTAACATACTTTCTTTACTTGGATCATATGCACTTATGATTGGAACTCTAGCAAGCATCCGCAACTACTAAAGATCATTAAGGTAAAACCCAACCATAGCATTAAAGTATCAAGTCCTCTTTATCCCATACGCAAACAACCTACTTACTCGAGTCTGTGCTTCTGTCACTCACACCACCCACCATAAGCAAATTATGAACATATTGCAAACCCTACAGCAGGAATCCCTCACGCTTGCGTGACACGGAGAGCACCATAGGACAGCACCAATAATAAAACATGCAACTCAAACCAATTACGATCATCAAATAACCCATAGGACAAAACGGATCTACTCAAACATCATAGGATAGCCATACATCATTGGGAAATAATATATAGCGTTGAGCACCATGTTTAAGTAGAGATCACAGCGGGTAAAAGAGGGGTTACACCGCTGCATAAAGGGGGGAGAGTTGGTGATGATGGCGGTGAAGTTGTTGGTGAAGATTGCGGTGATGATGATGGCCCCCGGTGGCACTCCGGTGCCACCGGAAGCAAGGGGGAGAGAGCCCCCTCCTTCTTCTTCCTTGACCTCCTCCCTAGATGGGAGAAGGGTTTCATCTCTGGTCCTTGGTCTCCATGGCATGAGAGGGGCGAGAGCCCCTCCGAGATTGGACGTGTCTCTCTGTCTCTCTCTGTTTCTGTGTTCCATGATTCTACCCTTTCACCGTTTCTTATATTCCTGGAGATCCGTAACTCCGATTGGGCTGAAATTTTAACACGATCTCTATCCGGATATTAGATTTATTACGGCGAAAGAAGGGCATCAACCGCCTTACGGGGTGTCCACGAGGGTCAGGGGCGCACCCAGGGGTGGGACGCGCCCCCCTGCCTCGTGCCTACCTCGGGTACCGTCTCGCGTGGATTTTTCTTTCGAAAAATCACATATATTCCAAAAAATATCTCCGTCAGTTTTTATCCCGTTTGGACTCCGTTTGATATGGATATTCTGCGAAACAAAAAACATGCAACAAACAGGAACTGGCACTGGGCACTGGATCAATATGTTAGTCCCCAAAAATAGTATAATTTTTTTCCAAAAGTATATGAAAGTTGTAGAATATTGGCATGGAACAATCAAAAATTATAGATACGACGGAGACGTGTCAGCATCCCCAAGCTTAATTCCTGCTCGTCCTCGAGTAGGTAAATGATAAAAAAGATAATTTTTGATGTGGAATGCTACCTAACATAATCTTGATCACATATCTAATCATGGCATGAATATTAAGATACGAGTGATTCAAAGAAATAGTCTATCATTTGACATAAAAAAATAATACTTCAAGCCTACTAATAAAGCAATCGTGTCTTTTCAAAATATCATGGCCAAAGAAAGTTATCCCTACAAAATCATATAGTCTGGCTATGCTCCATCTTCACCACACAAAATATCCACATCATGCACAACACCGATGACAAGCCAAGCAATTGTTTCATACTTTTGACGTTCTCAAACCTTTTCAACTTTCACGCAATACATGAGCGTGAGCCATGGACATAGCACTGTAGGTGGAATAGAATGGTGGTTGTGGAGAAGACAAAAAGGAGAAGATAGTCTCACATCAACTAGGCGTATCAACGGGCTATGGAGATGCCCATCAATAGATATCAATGTGAGTAAGTAGGGATTGCCATGCAACGGATGCACTAAGAGCTATAAGTGTATGAAAGCTCAGACTGAAAACTAACTGGGTGTGCATCCAACTTGCTTGCTCATGAAGACCTCGGGCGTTTGACGAAGCCCATCATCGGAATATACAAGCCAAGTTTTATAATGAAAATTCCCACTAGTATATGAAAGTGATAACTCAAGAGTCTCTCTATATGAAGAACATGGTGCTACTCTGAAGCACAAGTGTGGTAAAAGGATAGTAACATTGCCCCTTCTCTCTTTTTCTCTCATTTTTTTGTTTTTTTGTGGGCTTCTTTGGCCTCTTTTTTTATTTGGGCTTCTTTGGCCTCTTTTATTTATTTTTAAAGTCTGGAGTCTCATCCCGACTTGTGGGGGAATCATAGTCTCCATCATCCTTTCCTCACTGGGGCAATGCTCTAATAATGATGATCATCACACTTTTATTTACTTACAACTCGATACTAGAAAAAGATTTGACTCTATATGAATGCCTCCGGCGGTGTACCGGATGTGCAATGATCTAGCATAGCAATGACATCAAAAAACGGACAAGCCATGAAAACATCATGCTAGCTATCTTACGATCATGCAAAGCAATATGACAATAAATGCTCAAGTCATGTATATGATGATGATGGAAGTTGCATGGCAATATATCTCAGAATGGCTATGGAAATGCCATGATAGGTAGGTATGGTGGCTGTTTTGAGGAAGATATAAGGAGGTTTATGTGTGATAGAGCGTATTGTATCACGGGGTTTGGATGCACCGGCGAAGTTTGCACCAACTCTCGAGGTGAGAAAGGGCAATGCACGGTACCGAAGAGGCTAGCAATGATGGAAGGGTGAGAGTGCGTATAATCCATGGACTCAACATTAGTCATAAAGAACTCACATACTTATTGCAAAAAATCTATTAGTCATCGAAACAAAGTACTACGTGCATGCTCTTAGGGGGATAGATTGGTAGGAAAAGACCATCGCTCGTCCCCGACCGCCACTCATAAGGAAGACAATCAATAAATAAATCATGCTTCGACTTCATCACATAACGGTTCACCATACGTGCATGCTACGGGAATCACAAACTTCAACACAAGTATTTCTACAATCTACAAATACCCACTAGCATGACTCTAATATCACCATATTTATATCGCAAAACTATTGCAAGGAATCAAACATATCATATTCAGTGATCTACAAGTTTTATGTAGGATTTTATGACTAACCATGTGAATGACCAATTCCTGTCATCTCTCTAAATAGATATAAGTGAAGCAAGAGAGTTTAATTCTTTCTACAAAAGATATGCCCACTCTCTAACAAATATAAGTGAAGCAAAAGAGCATTCTACAAATCGCGGTTTTCTATGTGAAGAGAAACAGGCAATCCAAACTTCAAATGATATAAGTGAAGCACATGAAGCATTCTATAAAGCCATACTCAAAAGATATAAGTGAAGTGCAATGAGCATTCTATAAATCAACCAAGGACTATCTCATACCAGCATGGTGCGTAAAAGAAAAGTGAAAACTAAATGCAAAAGACGCTCCAAGATTGCACATATCACATGAATGAAACGAATCCGAAAACATACCGATACTTGTTGAAGAAAGAGGGGATGCCTTCTGGGGCATCCCCAAGCTTAGACGCCTGAGTCTCCTTGACTATTTACTTGGGGTTCCTAGGGAATCCCCAAGCTTGAGCTCTTGCCTCTCTTCCTTCTTCTCATATCGAGACCTTCTCGATCATCGAGCACTTCATCCACACAAAACTTCAACAGAAAACTCGGTAAGATCCGTTAGTATAATAAAGCAAATCAATACTATAAGTACTGTTGCAAACCAATTCATATTTTGTTTTGCATTGTAGCTACTGTAGTATAACTTTTCCATGGCTTAATCCACTGATATAATTCGATAGTTTTATCAAAACAAGCAAACTATGCATAAAAAACAGAATCTGTCTAAAACAGAACGGTCTGTAATAATCTGAACATTAACCATACCTATGGTACTCCAAAAATTCTACCAAAATTAGGAAAAATAAACAATTTGTATATAAAGACAGTGCAAAAAGTTTAAGAACCGTTTGACGTTCCAGTAAAAAATGTAAGATCGCTCACTACAGCCAAAGTTTCTGTCCTGCACCGTACAAACCAACAAGCAAAGTAAACATCCTAAAGGCAAATCTTGGCAAATTAATTTTATAATACAATGGAGTTGTACAAGGGGATAATTATTTTTGTTGAAAAGTTTCTGTAATTAAGATTCACAAAGTTTCCATGGGCATGAACAAAGTTCATGGACGTCCCCCACTTTCACAATGCTCGTCTATCTCACTTTCACTTTTCTTTTTGAAAAGTTTTGGGTTCCCCTCTTTATTTTTTTTGTTTTTAAACTATATAAAAGCACTCAACATAAATAAATGACTCTCTAAAACTTCCGGGTTGTCTCCCTAGCAGCGCTTTCTTTAAAGCCATTAAGCTAGGCATATAGTGCTCAAGTAATGGATCCACCCGGATCCCAAGGTATATCAAAGCCAATTTTAATTAACAATGATTTGTAATTTAGTAGTGAGCACAAGGTAACATATATCATGTAATGACGAAGTCTAACTCTCTTCCTATGCATCGACATGTCATAAAAGAACAATTGATGCACACATAGTAAAGGCCAATGCATAGTATAAATAGTTTCTTGCAATTTTTTCGTGTGGGAAACATAGAGAGGTGGAGATGTAGTTCCTCTCTCATAATAATTGCAAGTAGGAGTAGCAAGCACATGCATATTATATTCATCAAAATCATCATGTGTAATAATAAAATGCAACCCATCAATATAATCCTTAACAAGAGTAAACTTCTCCGATATAGTGTAGTTGGGACAATTCAAAAAGATAATAGGACTATCATTCGTCGGTGCAATAGCAACAATTTCATGTTTAACATAAGGAACTATAGCAAGTTCATCTCCATGAGCATAATTTATATTGGCATCTTGGCCACAAGCATAGCAAGCATCATCAAAAAGGGATATTTCAAGAGAATCAAGGGGATCATAACAGTCATCATAGCAATCATCCTTCAGTAAGCACGAAGGGAAATTAAACAATGTATGACTTGAAGAGTTACTCTCATTAGAAGGTGGGCACGGGTAGCTAATCTGCTCTTCCTTCTTTTGTTCTTCGCTCTCCTCATCATCTTTTTCATCCAATGAGCACACAGTTTCATCAATTTCTTCTTCCATAGACTCCTGCAAAATATTAGTCTCTTGTTGGATAGCGGATACTTTCTCAATAAAGGCATCAATATCGGCATTGAATTCATAATTCTCATAGCAATATTTAAGGATAACTAAATTTTCAGGTCTATAAACTGAATCATCAAAATTTTCACACTCTTTAAACAAAGATTCAATTTCATAAGCACCCATAAAAGCAACAGATTCTTCTATTTGTTCCACATCATAGTAATCATATATACCATTAGCATAAGAAGCCAAGGTTTTATCATCATTAAATTTGCATGAAAAGGGAAGGTGTGGAGCCTTCATCCTAGAGCAACAAGTATAATCATATCTCAAGCATAGTTGCCTAGCATACCAATACAACATATAAATTTGATCCCATAATAGTTTCCCTTTTTGTGTCAAGCGATAATCCCTAAAGTATTTACGTTGATCCAACGTGTCTCCCATAACATAATTGAATGGGGTTTTCTCAGGATTATCAAAGTAGTACATAATCTCTTTCACATAATGAGCATCGAGGGTTTTAGGAGGTTCCTCATCTCCATGAGTAGCAAGTACACCTATTTTTTTTGGTATTTTGTGTTCCATATCCATAATAAAGATAAAGAACAACTTAGAACAGTAAATAAAAATTACTTAGTGATAAAGAAAACAAGCACACACGAGAATATTCACCCCACGCTATGGCTCCCCGGCAACGGCGCCAGAAAAAGGTCTTGATAACCCACAAGTATAGGGGATCAATTGTAGCCTCTTTCGATAAGTAAGAGTGTCTAACCCAACGAGGAGCTAAAGGTAGAACAAATATTCCCTCAAGTTCTATCGACCACCGATACAACTGTACGCACGCTTGATGTTCGCTTTACCTAGAACAAATATGAAACTAGAAGTACTTTGTAGGTGTTGTTGGATAAGTTTGCAAGATAATAAAGAGCATGTAAATAAAAAGTAGGGGCTGTTTAGATAAAGACACAACTAAGTTAGGTTTAGTAGAGAGCTTTTTGTTACGAGAAAGTTATTTGTCCCTAGGCAATCGATAACTAGACCGGTAATCATTATTGCAATTTTATTTGAGGGAGAGGCATAAGCTAACATACTTCCTCTACTTGGATCATATGCACTTATGATTGAAACTCTAGCAAGCATCCGCAACTACTAAAGATCATTAAGGTAAGCCCCAACCATAGCATTAAAGTATCAATTCCTCTTTATCCCATACGCAAACAACCTACTTACTCGGGTCTGTGCTTCTGTCACTCACGCCACCCACCATAAGCAAATCATGAACATATTGCAAACCCTACAGCGGGAATCCCTCACGCTTGTGCGACACGGAGAGCACCATAGGACAGGACTAATAATAAAAACATGCAACTCAAACCAATCACGATCATCAAATAACTCATAGGACAAAACGGATCTACTCAAACATCATAGGATAGCCATATATCATTGGGAAATAATATATAGCGTTGAGCACCATGTTTAAGTAGATATTACAGCGGGTAAAAGAGGGGTTACACTGCTGCATAGAGGGGGGAAGAGTTGGTGATGATGGCGGTGAAGTTGTTGGTGAAGATTGCGGTGATGATGATGGCCCCCGGTGGCACTCTGGTGCCACCAGAAGCGAGGGGGAGAGAGCCCCCCTCCTTCTTCTTCTTCCTTGACCTCCTCCCTAAATGGGAGAAGGGTTTCCCCTCTGGTCCTTGGTCTCCATGGCATGGGAGGGGCGAGAGCCCCTCCGAGATTGGATATGTCTCTCTGTCTCTCTCTGTTTCCGCGTTCCCTGATTCTATCCTTTCACCGTTTCTTATATTCCCGGAGATCCGTAACTCCGATTGGGCTGAAATTTTAACACGATCTCTATCCGGATATTAGCTTTCTTGCGGCGAAAGAAGGGCATCAACCGCCTTACGGGGTGGCTACGAGGGTCAGGGGCGCGCCCCCTGCCTCGTGCCTCCCTCGGGCACCGTCTCGCGTGGATTTTTCTTCCCAAAAATCACATATATTCCAAAAAATATCTCCGTCAGTTTTTATCCCGTTTGGACTCCATTTGATATGGATATTCTGCGAAACAAAAAACATGCAACAAACAGGAACTGACACTGGGCACTGGACCAATATGTTAGTCCCCAAAAATAGTATAAAAAGTTGCCAAAAGTATATGAAAGTTGTAGAATATTGGTATGGAACAATAAAAAATTATAGATACGACGGAGACGTATCAATATGCATTTTGTTTGCTATGCACTCGACGCATTCGGGGAAGCCTCGGGTCTTCGAGTAAACTACATCAAGTCCCCGGCCATCCTGATACGTGGTAGTGAGCATGACAAGACTAGGGTGGCCACGATGTTATAGTGCGATATGACGGAGTTTCCTTGCAAGAACCTTTTCTTACAATTGGCGATCAAGCAACTTACAAGGCATGAGTGACAGCCGATGCTTGTCGCGCGAAGAAAGTGGTTTCGGCTTGGCAGAGAGGATTCATCTGAGGCTTGGTAGGCTGATTCTTGTGAAGTCGATCATGTCGGCGAGGCCGATACATCACTTCTTGGTGATTAACGCGCCATTATGGGTATATGAGGACCTTAACAAGTGGATGAGAGCCTTTTTTGGACTGCCAAGGAGAAAGTAAATGGTGGACAATGTATGGTGGCCTGGAATAACATCTGTAGGCCGACATGCTATGGTGGCCAGGGAGTAAAAGATTTGCAAATCCAAGCCCTTGATCTACGGGTTATATGGGAATGGTTGAGGAGAGTTGACCAAGAGAGACCATGGCAAGGAATTCCTCTGATTGTGGACAAGGAGGCCAGACAGGTGTTTGATAGTTTGCTTAAGATTAAGGTCGGGAATGGATCGAAGGTTCTGTTTTGGCGAGATAGATGGATTCATGGGTTTGCCGCCTCTGATATCGCTCCATTGGTGGTCTGCACGGTGGAGAAATGTACAAGGAATAGACAGACAATTCAGCAGGCCCTAATGGGTACAACATGGCCGTTCGACGTGCGCGGAGAGTTGTCCTTCACAGCCCACATCCAACTCCTGCATCTGCAACAGGCGATCGCCAGGTCCAGCATGATCCGATAGTGGATGATGAGTTCACCTGGCCTTGTGATGCGTCAGGAGCCTACACTGCTCGGTCGGTCTATGATAGATTGTGCCTAGGATTGCAGCATGTCCCCTTTGATACCTGCATAAGGAGGAACTAGGCCCCACTCAAGTGTAAGATTCATGTTTGGCTGACAGTGCAATGATACGTCTCCAACGTATCTACTTTTCCAAACACTTTTGCCCTTGTTTTGGACTCTAACTTGCATGATTTGAATGGAACTAACCCGGACTGACGCTGTTTTTAGCAGAGTTGCCATGGTGTTATTTTTGTGCAGAAATAAAAGTTCTCGGAATGACCTGAAAATCAACGGAGAATATTTTTGGAATATATAAAAAATACTGGCGAAAGAATCAAGGCCAGGGGACCCACACCCTGTCCACGAGGGTGGGGGCGCGCCTACCCCCCTGGGCGGGGCCCCCTGCCTCGTGGGCCCCCTGATGCTCCACCGACCTCAACTCCAACTCTATATATTCACGTTCGGGGAGAAAAAACAGAGAGAAGGATTCATTGCGTTTTACGATACGGAGTCGCCGCCAAGCCCTAATCTCTCTCGGGAGGGCTGATCCGGAGCCCGTTCGGGGCTCCGGAGAAGGGAATCTGTCGCCATCGTCATCATCAACCTTCCTCCATCACCAATTTCATGATGCTCACCACCGTGCGTGAGTAATTCCATCGTCGCTGGACGGTGATGGGTCGGATGAGATTTATCATGTAATTGAGTTAGTTTTGTTAGGGTTTGATCCCTAGTATCCATTATGTTCTAAGATTGATGTTGCTATGACTTTGTTATGCTTAATGCTTTTATAACACCCTCGATGCGACTATATCTCCCACGTGTCGAGGCACGACTTAGAGGCATAATCACATTGAAGGCATATGTCGCAAGTTAGGCAATCTTCACAACATCCCATGTAATATGAATAATGAAGGGGAGATAACATAGTTGGCTTACACTCGCCACGTCAATCAAGTACATAAATAACATTACATCATCCAAACACTCATGGCCCGACTATGGCGGCAAAATAAAAGAGAACCCAACATGCGACACGGTCCCAATCACCCCCAACTGGGCACCACTACTGATCGTCGGGAAAGGAAACATAGTAACATTGAGAGTCTTCGTCGAACTCCCACTTGAGCTCATACGCGTCTCCTGGAGCGGAATCATCAGGCCCTGCATCTGGTGTAATAGTAATCTGTGAGCCACAGGGACTCAGCAATCTCGCACCCTCGCGATCAAGACTATTTAAGCTTATAGGTAAGGCAAGGTAAAATATGAGTGGAGCTGCAGCAAGCGACTAGCAAGTATGGTGGCTAACTTATTCGCAAAAGAGAGTGAGAAGAGAAGGCAAAGCACGAGCGAGAAACTAGAGAGCAACCTGCGCAAACATTACTCCAACACCGTGTCCACTTCCCGGACTCCGCCGAGAAGAGGCCATCACGGTAACACACTCAGTTGATTCATTTTAGTTAAGTTAAGGTTCAAGTTATCTACAACCGGACATTAACAAATTCCCATCTGCCCATAACCGCGGGCACGGCTTTCGAAAGTTCAAATCCCTGCAGGGGAGTCCCAACTTAGCCCATGACAAGCTCTCACGGTCAACGAAGGAATAGACCTCCTCCCAAGACGTTCCGATCAGACTCGGTAGCTCGGTTACTCAAGACACTTCGACAGGTTAAAACAAGACCAGCAACACCGCCCGAATGTGCCGATAAATCTCGATAGGAGCTGCACATATCTCGTTCTCAGGGCACACTCAGATGAGACTAGCTACGAGTAAAACCAACCCTCAAGTTTCCCCGAGGTGGCCCCGCAGGCAGCTCAGTTTGGACCAACACTTAGAGGGAGCACTGGCCCGGGGGGGTTAAAAATAAGATGACCCTTGGGCTCCGGTAACCCAAGGGAAAAAGAGGCTAGGTGGCAAATGGTAAAATCAAGGTTGGGCATTGCTGGAAAAGCTTTAATCAAGGCGAACTATCAAGGGGTTCCCATTATAACCCAACCGCGTAAGGAACGCAAAATCCGGGAACATAACACCGATATGACGGAAACTAGGGCGGCAAGAGTGGAACAAAACACTAGGCGAGAGGCCGAGCCTTCCACCCTTTACCAAGTGTATAGATGCATTAAGATAACAAGATAATATGATGATATCCCAACAAGAAAATAAATATTCCAATAAGGAACGGCCTCCGATCTTCACCTGCAACTAGTAACGCTATAAGAGGGGCTGAGCAAAGCGGTAACATAGCCAATCAACGGTTTGCTAGGACAATGGTGGGTTAGAGGTTTGACATGGCAATTTGGGAAGCTTGAAATCAAATGGTAGGCATCGTAGCAATGGCATAGCAAAAGAGCGAGCAAACTAGCATAGCAAAGATAGTATTGATTTCAAGGGTATGGTCATCTTGCCTACACAGTTGTCAGAGTTGACTGGATCCTCAAAAGCAAACTCAACGGGCTCCTCGTTAGCGAACTCGTCTCCCGGCTCTACCCAAACAAGACAAACAAGCAACAAGGATACAATCAACCACGTGCAAGACCAAGCAATATGATGAAATGATGATATACTATGCGGAGTGTGATGCGGGATGCAAAATGCAAGATATGATAGGAAATGCATGAACCAGGCCTCAACTTGGAAATCCAAGTGTGCCACTGAAAAGATGAGATGAAATCGCTTGAAAACATATAAAGAACGCCGGAATCCGAGTTACGGTTTGGAAATGGCAAGCGATTTAAAAATGACACCGGTCTGCGATTTACAGCAAGTAGGCATCTAAATGCAACGCAATGAACATGCTACAGCCACCAAATATGACAACAAAATACATGGCAGGGATGCACACAAGATGCTTAACAAAAGTCTAGCACTGAGCTACGGCCAAATCATCCATTAACAGGTTCAAACAAGCATGGCAAAAATGCATATGACAAACAGTTCTCGGACTTAGTGAAATTAACACTTGTCTGGAATTTCAGACCAGGTAGCCCTCTTCGGAGCAACAAAACTACATGCTACAGGACCTGAACATGACAAAGTAAAGCATGGCATGGAGCTACTCAAAGAGCTTAACAAAAGTCCCTTAGTGACCTTGAGCCAAAAGGGATCAGAAAATACAATTGCAAGCATGTGAATATAGCAAAAACATAATCAGTTTTCAGACTTAGTGAAAACTGACACAAGCTGAAATATAACTCAAGTAGGCATGTTTACGAGCTCGATGCACTCACTACGGTGCAAGTCATGGCAATACAAGCATACCTCCATCAAGAAGGCATAAAATGCAAGCTAGACATGGCAAGAAGAATAGCATAGCATGCACGGATCAACTACAACATCACCGGCAAAATTGCAAACAAGTTGACAATCTGCCCAGATTCACAAAGTAGCAAAAGTAGAGCTCGATTGACTCAAGCTAAAGTGCTCCACAATTGCAAAAAAAAGGCATGGATGGATAGAGCACTACAATATTAACAAAACATCCTTACTGATCATCCTCAAAAGAGGCACTGATCACTAGGAAACAACAAGAACATATGGCATCATGAGATAAACCACTCCAGGACTTAGTGAAATTACTAAGTCCCTGAAAACAGAATTAGCAAGTGCACTACTTTGCAAGCTTGCACTAGTCACCACACACATACTAAAAATACATGGGTTGCACCTCTAGAGAGATGACAAAACCCTTAACAAAGCATATGTAGAACTCACGGGCATATCATGCACACAATAATCATGGCAAAAATGACAAAACTGCTAAACGGAGTAGCAGATCTGACAATTAACTCAAGTAGCCCTCTTCTAACAGCATTTCGGGCATCAAGATGGGCTCAAATAAAAATGATGCAATGGAATGAAATGATGTACTCTCTGAGATGAACATTTTAATATGATATATGCATGAATCGGAGCTACAGATGCAAGTTACGGAGCCGCGAACATGAGCACTTGGATCTGCAATTTCGGGACTTAGACAAAAAAATCAACCTCTAGGGTTTACTGTTCATCCGAATCAGATCTGGGCGCGGCATGCGGATTGAGGTCCACCGGAGCTCTCGCCGGAGCTCCTGCTCACCGGCGCCAAAGGGAGAGGCAGAGGCGAGGGGCGAGGCCGGAGGCGGCGGCCGGGACGACGAGCGGCCCGCGGGGCGAGGCGGCGCGCGGCGGCCGGGGCCGGTGGCGGCTACGGCGGCCCAGGCGACGAGGTGGAGACGGCGGCGGCGGGGCGGACCGCGGCGGCGCGGCGCCGGAGGCGGCGGAGGCGGTGTCTTGGCGCGGGCGGCGCCGGAGGGAGAGGCGCGGGGCGCGCGGCCCGGGTGGCGGCGGAGAGGGCCCGCGATGGGCCTGGGCGGGCTGGCGCGGTGGACGGCGGCGGGAGGCCACGTGGCGCTTGCCTATTGGTCCGGGGCGGCGGCGGGGCGTCCGGCCGGAACGGACATGTCCGGTGCGCGCGAGGGGATTTTTAGGGTTTCGGAGGTAGGAGGAGATCCGAAAATCGGGGGGCCTTTAAATAGGCATAGAGGGAGCTAGGAGAGTCCAAATGAGGTGCGGTTTTCGGCCACGCGATCGTGATCGAACGCTCTAGATGATGGAGCAGAGTTAGGTGGGTTTTGGGCCAAATTAAAGGGGTGTTGGGCTGCAACACACACGAGGCCTTTTCGGTCCCTCGGTTAACCGTTGGAGTATCAAACGAAGTCCAAATGGTACGAAACTTGACAGGCGGTCTACCGGTAGTAAACCAAGGCTGCTTGGAAAGTCTCGGTCCAATCCGAAAATGTTTAATCCCCACACACGAAAGAAAGCTAGAAATGACCACCGGAGGAGAACGAAGCGCCGGAATGCAAAACGGACAACGGGGAAAATGCTCGAACGCATGAGACGAACACGTATGCAAATGCAAAGCACATGATGACATGATATGAGATGCATGACAACGACAACAACACACGGAGACAAAACCCGAACCCGAGGAAATAAATATAACTTAACGCCGGAAACGGCAAGAGTTGGAGTACAAATAGGGAAAGTTACATCCGAGGTGTTACAACACTCCACCACTACGAAAGGATCTCGTCCCGAGATCTAGGACTGAAAGAACGCCGGGTACTCAGAACGGAGGTGATCCTCGCGTTCCCAGGTAGCTTCACGGTCGGAATGGTGTGACCACTTGACTTTGAGAAATTTGATCGGCTTTTTGCGAGTCTTGCGTTCAGTCTCTTCAAGAATAGCAACTGGGTGCTCACGATAAGAAAGATCTTCTTGGAGCTCAATGTCCTCGAAGTTGACGGTGCGGTCAGGAGTCTTGAAGCACTTTCGAAGCTGAGAGACATGGAACATGTCATGAATATTTGCAAAGTTTGAAGGAAGCTTGAGTTGATAGGCGAGGTCGCCTCTCTTGCTGACAATCTTGAAAGGTCCCTCGTATCTGGGGGCAAGCTTCCCTTTGATACCGAAGCGACGAGTACCTTTCATAGAAGAGACGCGGAGGTAAACATGATCTCCGATCTCGAAAGCCAAATCGCGGTGCTTACTATCATAGTAGCTCTTCTGACGGGATTGGGCTGCTTTGAGATTATCTCGAATGACTTTGCACATTTCTTCTGCCTCTGTGATTAAGTCATTACCCAAAAGCTGACGTTCACCAGTTTCAGACCAGTTGAGAGGGGTACGGCACTTCCTGCCATACAGAATTTCAAATGGGGCCTTGCCCGAACTTGCTTGAAAACTATTGTTGTAGGAGAATTCAGCATAAGGAAGACAATCCTCCCATTTCATGCCGAAGGAGATCACACAAGCCCTGAGCATATCTTCAAGAATCTGGTTGACACGCTCGACTTGACCGCTAGTTTGAGGATGGAAAGCTGTGCTGAAGTGGATGTTGGTGCCCATGGCCTTCTGAAAAGAATCCCAAAACTTCGAGGTAAAAATGCTGCCACGGTCTGAAGAGATCACTTGTGGAATGCCGTGCAGAGAGACAATACGAGAGGTATAGAGTTCCGCCAATTGAGCTGCAGTGATCGACTCTTTGATAGGCAGAAAGTGAGCCACTTTGGTGAGTTTGTCGATGACAACGAATATAGCGTCATTGCCACGCTTGGACTTTGGAAACCCAATCACGAAGTCCATTTCAATGTGGTCAAACTTCCATTCTGGAATGGCAAGAGGTTGGAGGAGACCTGCTGGCCTTCGGTGTTCTGCCTTCACTCTTCTGCAGACATCACATTCATTCACGAATTGAGCAATCTCGCACTTCATTCGAGTCCACCAATACGCTTGCTTGAGGTCTTGATACATCTTCGTGCTCCCAGGGTGGATGGAGAGGAGAGAATTGTGAGCCTCGTTCAAGATCACTTTACGGAGGTCACCTTTGGGTACAACAATACGATCCTCGAAGAAGAGAGTGTCCTTGTCATCAAGGCGGTAGCACTTGTACTTGGACTGACTCTTGGCAATCCCAATCTTCACCTTTTTCACCATAGCATCAAGAAGCCGGACTTGGCGAATCTGGTCTTCTAAGGTAGGAGAGACTTGAAGGTTGGCAAGGAAACCTTGAGGAACAACTTGCAGATTAAGTTTGCGAAAAGCTTCACAAAGCTCGGGTTGATAAGACTTGAGAATCAGACTATTGCAGTAAGCTTTCCTGCTCAAAGCGTCAGCAATCACATTGGCCTTGCCTGGAGTATACTCAATACTCGGATTATACTCTTGAATCATTTCGACCCATCGAGTTTGTCTGAGGTTGAGATTAGGCTGAGTGAAGATGTACTTGAGACTTTTGTGATCAGTGAAAATGTCCACTTTTCTTCCCAATAGAAGATGTCTCCAAGTCAAAAGAGCATGCACAACTGCCGCCAACTCGAGATCATGAGTGGGGTAGTTCTTCTCATTAGGCTTCAATTGGCGAGAGGTATAAGCAACAACTTTCTTCTCTTGCATCAATACTGCGCCAAGACCTTGGAGAGAGGCATCACAAAAGACCTCGTACGGCTTGGATTCATCAGGCGGAGTCAGAACTGGAGCAGTGATCAATTTATCTTTCAAAGTGTTGAAAGCAATATCACACTCCGGAGACCAAACGTACTTGACGTGCTTCTGGAGAAGATTTGAGAGAGGCTTCGCGATCTTAGAAAAGTTTTCAACGAATCTTCGGCAATAGCTTGCGAGACCGAGAAAACTGCGGAGTTGCTTCACGTTCTGAGGAGGTTTCCAATTCACAATTGCAGACACCTTCTCAGGATTCACGGCAATGCCCTTGGCAGAGATGATATGACCAAGATAAAGAACCTCATCAAGCCAAAATTCACACTTGGAGAACTTGGCGTAGAACTTGTGTTCTCTGAGCTTATCAAGAACCAAACGCAAGTGCTTGGCATGATCTTCCTTGTTCTTCGAGAAAACCAGAATGTCGTCGAGATAGACCAAAACGAAATCATTGGTGTAGGCGTTGAAGATGAAATTCATCATGCGAGAGAACGTCGGAGGAGCGTTGGCAAGGCCAAAAGACATGACAGTGTATTCATATGAACCAAAGCTTGTTCTGAATGCTGTCTTGGGAATATCTTCTTCACGAATGCGAATCTGGTGATAACCCATACGGAGATCAAGCTTGGAGAATACTTGGGCACCTTTGAGTTGTTCGAACAGCTCATTGATGTTGGAAAGTGGGTATTTGTTCTTGATGGTCTTCTTGTTCACTGGACGGTAATCAACACGAAGTCGGTCCGTTCCATCCTTCTTCTTCACAAAAGGAACACCACAACCCCACGGAGAAGAACTAGGCCGGATGAGACCCATTTTCTCTTGAATATCGAGTTGCTTCTTCAGCTCCTTCAACTCTTCAGGTCCGAGCTTGTAAGGACGCTTGCACATAGGTTCCGTACCAGGCTCAAGATCAATAACGAATTCAACTGGTCGGTGCAGAGGCATTCCTGGAAGCTCTTCTGGAAAGACGTCTTGATATTCACAAACGACTGGAATTTGAGAGATGGCATCCAATTCACCCTTCTCATTGAGAGAAAACAGACGGATGGTATTATCCCGAGCGGCAAAGACAATTACATCCTCAGACGAATGAGTCAATTGAATCTGCCTGGCTGCACAATCAAGCTGAGCCTTGTGCTTAGAAAGCCAATCCATCCCAAGAATAAGACCAATATCTGAGTTACCAAGAACCATTGGAGAAGCCAGAAACTTGAAATCACCCATCAAGATAGAAATATCCGGAACCATCAAACTAGAACTCAGACGCTTAGCCGGAGAGACGACTTGCATAGCTCTGGGTAAAGCCTTAGTACTAAAATTGTTCTCCGATGCAAATGGGAATGACATGAAGGAATGCGATGCACCAGAGTCAAAAAGTAATTTTGCGGGAATATCATTAACAAGAAGGTTACCCATGATCACATCTGACGAGTCCTCTGCCTGAGCTGCATTCATCAAATTGACCTTGGCATGCTTGGGGTTATGCTTGACCACGGCTGTACTTGCCGATCTGACAGGAGGGGGAGGAGGAAGACGCCTCTGGTTGAAACACTTGTTGGCATAGTGACCCTTCTGTTGGCACTTGTTGCACGTGACCTCTGAAAGCGGACGGTGATACAGAGCACTCGATCTTGGAGCTTGAGACGAAGTCTTGTTCTCAAAGCCAGGGTTGGGTGGGTGGGAAGAACCACTGCCACCTTTACTCTTCTGCTGATACGGCTGACGGAACGGAGGAGGAGGAAGCTAATACTTCTGCTACTTGGCCACTTGAGTAGAGGAAGAAGGAGTAACATCTCTGACTCGCTTCTTGGAAGCATCACACCTCAACTGAGCAGCCTCTTGCTTCAGTGCCATGTTGTAGAACTCATCGTACATCAAGGGCTCAAAGAGAACAAGAGTGAGCTGGATATCTTCTCTCAGACCACCCCTGAATTGGTATATCATGCTCTTCTCATCAGGGACGTCCTTCTTGGCAAAGCGGGCGAGCTTCTGGAACAACTTGTTGTAGTCATAGACAGACAAAGAGCCTTGCTTCAGATTGCGGAATTCCTCACGCTTGCTTTCAACCACGCTCTGCGGAATATGATGAGCTCGGAAATCTCGACGGAAATCATCCCAGGTGATAACACGTCCACCTCTGGAATCATTGTACTGCTGGAACCATTCTGCAGCTTGATCTTTGAGTTGGAAGGAAGCGAACTTAACAAAGTCCTCAGGCCTGACGTTACTGCACTCGAAATGCTTACACAGGTCCACAAGCCAATCGTCAGCATCGGTTGCCTCAACACAATTGCTGAAAGTCTTTGGCCCATTAGCAAGGAACTGGTTGAGTATAGCAAAGTGACTCTGATTGCTGCCTTGATTCCCTTGGTTGCCTTGATTGCGCTCTTGGAGAATTTGCATGATCAACTGTGTGTTTGCATTGGTTGCGGCCATCACAGCTTGCCATGCCTCCGGAGGAGGTGGAGGTGGTGGCGGATCAGGATTCGGAGTCGTGCGCGTTGGAGGAGCCATCCTGAAGAGGTTGACCACCATTAGCACATTGACAGATAAATATTGAAGCTGAATCCAACGGAATGAAAATTGCAACATATAGTCTTCACATCCGAACAAAATGAACGAATGCATTCCTCTTGAAATGGTCAGATATCCATAAATTGAGAAGCCACGTAGAATTAAGGTAGAGAAATAAATCAACAAGGTACGGATCAAGAACGAATAATCGGTAAGAAACCCCAATCTCAAACCAATATCCGTGGAAGAAGAACTAGAGCTACTAGAATTTCCACCTATGAAACTCCCGAACCTTTCTGGTTATGCAATCAGGTGTTGGGGATACAGGGGAAGCATAATATCTCACCCAAACTAGCAAATCCTACATCCAGCTGTATCCATCCTTCAACACATAACCAAGAAACCTTCGGAAACCATCTACCTCAACCTTTGAAAAGCATCCGTTATACAAGTTATGGCGATACTCCCGAACTCCCGCCCTAGTACTGAGTGGCGTCGAGGTTATCTCACCAACGAACTTCATAAAAGAGATTTTCGATGTCGGCGTACTAAACTCAGGTATTCCAGAACTGCAACGATAAAATTATGATGACAACACCTCAGAGCTCAACTCACCGGGACACTTCCACTAAACCCCTGACAGGAGGCACCAAGACAATGTTCTCATCATAAAACCATCGGAATGATTCCTAGATACCCGCGTGATCCTAAAAAAAATAGTGAAATTTGAGAAGAGAAAAGTCAAAACTCTACGTCAGGATGCCTTACCAGAGCGATGAGGAGACTGGGAAGTAAAAAGAATTCCTAACTCTCCTATATATAATTCCTAAAAGACTCAAAACATTTTTCTAGACACAACTCGGCCGCTAAAAACGATCAAGCAATGGGGCTCCTAAGGTCGGGGAAGGCTCTGATTACCAACTTATAACACCCTCGATGCGACTATATCTCCCACGTGTCGAGGCACGACTTAGAGGCATAATCGCATTGAAGGCATATGTCGCAAGTTAGGCAATCTTCACAACATCCCATGTAATATGAATAATGAAGGGGAGATAACATAGTTGGCTTACACTCGCCACGTCAATCAAGTACATAAATAACATTACATCATCCAAACACTCATGGCCCGACTACGGCGCCAAAATAAAAGAGAACCCAACATGCGACACGGTCCCAATCACCCCCAACTGGGCACCACTACTGATCGTCGGGAAAGGAAACATAGTAACGTTGAGAGTCTTTGTCAAACTCCCACTTGAGCTCATACGCGTCTCCTGGAGCGGAATCATCAGGCCCTGCATCTGGTGTAATAGTAATCTGTGAGCCACAGGGACTCAGCAATCTCGCACCCTCGCGATCAAGACTATTTAAGCTTATAGGTAAGGCAAGGTAAAATATGAGTGGAGCTGCAGCAAGCGACTAGCAAGTATGGTGGCTAACTTATTCGCAAAAGAGAGCGAGAAGAGAAGGCAAAGCACGAGCAAGAAACTAGAGAGCAACCTGCGCAAACATTACTCCAACACCGTGTCCACTTCCCGGACTCCGCCGAGAAGAGGCCATCACGGTAACACACTCAGTTGATTCATTTTAGTTAAGTTAAGGTTCAAGTTATCTACAACCGGACATTAACAAATTCCCATCTGCCCATAACCGCGGGCACGGCTTTCGAAAGTTCAAATCCCTGCACGGGAGTCCCAACTTAGCCCATGACAAGCTCTCACGGTCAACGAAGGAATAGACCTCCTCCCAAGACGTTCCGATCAGACTCGGTATCTCGGTTACTCAAGACACTTCGACAGGTTAAAACAAGACCAGCAACACCGCCCGAATGTGTCGACAAATCCCGATAGGAGCTGCACATATCTCGTTCTCAGGGCACACTCAGATGATACTAGCTACGAGTAAAACCAACCCTCAAGTTTCCCCGAGGTGGCCCCGCAGGCAGCTCAGTTCGGACCAACACTCAGAGGGAGCACTGGCCCGGGGGGGGGGGGTTAAAAATAAGATGACCCTTGGGCTCCGGTAACCCAAGGGAAAAAGAGGCTAGGTGGAAAATGGTAAAACCAAGGTTGGGCATTGCTGGAAAAGCTTTAATCAAGGCGAACTATCAAGGGGTTCCCATTATAACCCAACCGCGTAAGGAACGCAAAATCCGGGAACATAACACCGATATGACGGAAACTAGGGCGGCAAGAGTGGAACAAAACACTAGGCGAGAGGCCGAGCCTTCCACCCTTTACCAAGTGTATAGATGCATTAAGATAACAAGATAATATGATGATATCCCAACAAGAAAATAAATATTCCAATAAGGAACGGCCTCCGATCTTCACCTGCAACTAGTAACGCTATAAGAGGGGCTGAGCAAAGCGGTAACATAGCCAATCAACGGTTTGCTAGGACAATGGTGGGTTAGAGGTTTGACATGGCAATTTGGGAGGCTTGAAAGCAAATGGTAGGAATCGTAGCAATGGCATAGCAAAAGAGCGAGCAAACTAGCATAGCAAAGATAGTAGTGATTTCGAGGGTATGGTCATCTTGCCTACACAGTTGTCAGAGTCGACTGGATCCTCAAAAGCAAACTCAACGGGCTCCTCATTAGCGAACTCGTCTCCCGGCTCTACCCAAACAAGACAAACAAGCAACAAGGATACAATCAACCACGTGCAAGACCAAGCAATATGATGAAATGATGATATACTATGCGGAATGCGATGCGGGATGCAAAATGCAAGATATGACAGGAAATGCATGAACCTGGCCTCAACTTGGAAATCCAAGTGTGCCACTAAAAAGATGAGATGAAATCGCTTGAAAACAATATAAAGAACGCCGGAATCGGAGTTACGGTTTGGAAATGGCAAGCGATTCAAAAATGACACCGGTCTGCGATTTACAGCAAGTAGGCATCTAAATGCAACGCAATGAACATGCTACAGCCACCAAATATGACAACAAAATACATGGCAGGGATGCACACAAGATGCTTAACAAAAGTCTAGCACTGAGCTACGGCCAAATCATCCATTAACAGGTTCAAACAAGCATGGCAAAAATGCATATGACAAACAGTTCTCAGACTTAGTGAAATTAACACTTGTCTGGAATTTCAGACCAGATAGCCCTCTTCGGAGCAACAAAACTACATGCTACAGGACCTGAACATGACAAAGTAAAGCATGACATGGAGCTACTCAAAGAGCTTAACAAAATTCCCTTAGTGACCTTGAGCCAAAAGGGATCAGAAAATATAATTGCAAGCATGTGAATATAGCAAAAACATAATCAGTTTTCAGACTTAGTGAAAACTGACACAAGCTGAAATATAACTCAAGTAGGTATGTTTACGAGCTCGATGCACTCACTACGGTGCAAGTCATGGCAAGACAAGCATACCTCCATCAAGAAGACATAAAATGCAAGCTAGAAATGGCAAGAACAACAGCATAGCATGCACGGATCAGCTACAACATCACCGGCAAAATTGCAAACAAGTTTACAATCTGCCCAGATTCACAAAGTAGCAAAAGTAAAGCTCGATTGACTCGAGCTAAGGTGCTCCACAATTGCAAAAAAAGGCATGGATAGATAGAGCACTACAATATTAACAAAACATCCTTACTGATCATCCTCAAAAGAGGCACTGATCACTAGGAAACAACAAGAACATATGGCATCATGAGATAAACCGCTTCAGGACTTAGTGAAATTACTAAGTCCCTGAAAACAGAATTAGCAAGTGCACCACTTTGCAAGCTTGCACTAGTCACCACACACATACTAAAAATACATGAGTTGCACCTCTAGAGAGATGACAAAACCCTTAACAAAGCATATGTAGAACTCACGGGCATATCATGCACACAATAATCATGGCAAAAATGACAAAACTGCTAAACGGAGTAGCAGATCTGACAATTAACTCAAGTAGCCCTCTTCTAACAGCATTTCGGGCATCAAGATGAGCTCAAATGAAAATGATGCAATGGAAGGAAATGATGTACTCTCTGATATGAACATTTTGATATGTTATATGCATGAATCGGAGCTACAGATGCAAAGTTACGGAGCCGCGAACATGAACACTTGGATCTGCAATTTCGGGACTTAGACAAAAAAATCAACCTCTAGGGTTTACTGTTCATCCGAATCAGATCTGGGCGCGGCACGAAGATCGAGGTCCACCGGAGCTCTCGCCGGAGCTCCTGCTCACCGGCGCCGGAGGGAGAGGCCGAGGCGAGGGGCGAGGCCGGAGGCGGCGGCCGGGACGGCGA
>NC_041384.1:443455216-443473058 GCF_002162155.2 Triticum dicoccoides
ATGGGCCTGGGCGGGCCGGCGCGATGGACGGCGGCGGGAGGCCACGTGACGCTTGCCTATTGGTCCGGCGCGGCGGGGCGTCCGGCCGGAACGGACATGTCCGGTGCGCGCGAGGGGATTTTTAGGGTTTCGGAGGTAGGAGGAGATCCGAAAATCAGGAGGCCTTTAAATAGGCATAGAGGGAGCTAGGAGAGTCCAAATGAGGTGCGGTTTTCGGCCACGCGATCGTGATCGAACGCTCTAGATGATGAAGCAGAGTTAGGTGGGTTTTGGGCCAAATTGGAGGGGTGTTGGTCTGCAACACACACGAGGCCTTTTCGGTCCCTCGGTTAACCGTTGGAGTATCAAACGAAGTCCAAATGGCACGAAACTTGACAGGCGGTCTACCGGTAGTAAACCAAGGCCGCTTGGCAAGTCTCGGTCCAATCCGGAAATGTTTAATCCCCACACACGAAAGAAAGCTAGAAATGACCACCGGAGGAGAACGAAGCGCCGGAATGCAAAACGGACAACGGGGAAAATGCTCGAACGCATGAGACGAACACGTATGCAAATGCAAAGCACATGATGACATGATATGAGATGCATGACAACGACAACAACACACGGAGACAAAACCCGAACCCGAGGAAATAAATATAACTTAACGCTGGAAACGGCAAGAGTTGGAGTACAAATAGGGAAAGTTACATCCGGGGTGTTACAGCTTTTCACTAGGGCCCGAGTGCCATGATTTCAGATCTGAATCTATTATGTTTTCATGAATATATGTGAGTTCTTGATCCTATCTTGCAAGTCTATAGTCACCTATTATGTGTTATGATCCGTTAACCCCGAAGTGACAATAACTGGGATACTTACCGGTGATGACCGTAGATTGAGGAGTTCATGTATTCACTAAGTGTTAATGCTTTGGTCCGGTACTCTATTAAAAGGAGGCCTTAATATCCCTTAGTTTCCGATAGGACCCCGCTGCCACGGGAGGGTAGGACAAAAGATGTCATGCAAGTTCTTTTCCATAAGCACGTATGACTATATTCGGAATACATGCCTACATTACATTGATGAACTGGAGCTAGTTTGTGTCACCCTATGTTATAACTATTGCATGAGGAATCGCATCCGACATAATTATGCATCACTGATCCATTGCCTACGAGCTTTTCACATATTGATCTTTGCTTAGTTACTTTTCCGTTGCCACTGTTACGCTTGCTATAAAACTGCTACTGTTACCTTTGCCACCGTTACCACTACTATCATATTACTTTTCTACTGAATACTTTGTTGCAGATATTAAGTCTTTCAGGTGCGGTTGAATTGACAACTCAACTGTTAATACTTGAGAATATTCTTTGGCTCTCCTTGTGTCGAATCAATAAATTTGGGTTGAATACTCTATCCTCAAAAACTGTTGCGATCCCCTATACTTGTGGGTTATCATGCAACACCGGATATGGACATCGGACCGCAGAGCTAGGCACAGTTTGCAGGAGGCCCCATCGGCGTGCTATACTTGCCTCCAAGATGAGGACAACGCAGAGCACATCCACATTCAATGTGGTTACGCAAGAGACATTTGGCATCGATGCTTAACGGATCTCAACATTACCATGCGACGACCCAATAGGGATGACACTTTACTTGATTGGTGGCTCTAGGCTAGGGAGAGTTTTCACGGCGCAAACAAGAGAGGGTTCGACACTTTAGTCACGGCAGTTACTTGGGAACTCTGGAAACAAAGGAATGCTAGAGTGTTCAACCGTGCAAATCAAGTTATGACGGTGGCACAACTGCACAGGCACATCTTCGATGAGATCAAGGCGTGGAAAGAAGTTGGTTTGGGCGTTGGAGTACTCCACAGATTTGTGAGAGAGTAGGCTTAGGATATAGGTGTTGGTGTGGGTTGTATCCTTCTGGGGATGTTCGCATCCTACGCAAGTTCTTATAAATGTTTTTCTGCCTTCTATAAAAGTAAGATATGTCATTGACATACTCTAAAGAAAAGACCCCAATATCCTGGAGGAGCCTCCCTCCAACGAATTCATTCGCTATGATGAGGTCCTCCAGCGGACGTTTCCCTCGTTCCCTAGCGGGGAGGGCCATAGCGATCCTCCATTTGGCCCAAAGGCATATTAAATATTTTTTAATAGAATGTCATGAACAAAATCAGAAAAATGGAAAAATGCGAGAAAAGTTGGCATGTTCCTACTCATCACCCAAAATCTCATGTGCAAAAGAAAAGGTGAGAATGAAAAAATGGCACCTATCAATATTAAAAATGCCATCCTCTCAATAATAAAAATACAATCCTATTATAAATTAAAAAAAACCATGGTCTTATTAATAAAATTGTCGCACCATTAAAAAGAAAAATGGCATCCTCTCATTATTAAAAATGCCACCAGCTTAATGATAAAAAAATTCGTCATCACATTAATAAAAACATCCTATTATTAATAAAATGTGATGCTCTTATTAATAAAATTGTCATGTCATTAAAAATAAAAATGCCATCCTCTCAATTAAAAAAAATGCATCCTCTTATAATAAAAATGCCATCCTATTAATAATAAAACTGCCATGTAAGAAACTAAAATAAAAAATAAGGATGGTCGAATGATTACACAAAAAATGCCAAGTTATATATAAATATTAGTTTCCTGCAAAAAATAATATTATAAATACCAGTTTTAACACGAATACTACCCCCCCCCCCTCCAACCCAGTGGAAAAAAGCCCCACGCTCTCACAAGAGGTCACAGTTCAACATCTCGGTCACACAATTTTTGGATAAAATGAGAGTTTGCCAAGAATCGGTGGACATCGAACGGCTCTAACCATCCGACGTGGTAATACCCCAGCATCAAGATTCATGCAACGGTGGGGAGGGCGTTCGCCAGGGTCGCCTTCTGGGGGAACATTCGCCAGTTACTATTTTCTTTCAATTGAGAAGGGGAGATGATTTGATCCTAAGAGCATCTACAACCACCCCCCGCCCCAATACATCTGTCCGGACAGCCGGGTCACTGACCTGTGACAAAATCCCCATCCAGACGGGTGTCTCTGACCAGCCCTACATATCGGATCTAACCAACACCCCTCATATCTAGCACAAATCTGGGGTGGGCGTGAGGAGGCCCGGATGTACCCGAGCGCGTCCCCCATATTAGATATGGTTCACACTGGCCCATCCTGACCCCATACATATTCGTTACCATCTGCATCCCGCACAAAACCCTAGGCACTCCACTCCACCCCCAAGCCCCTTTCGATGATCTCTGACCTTCTCCGGCATGGCCGGCAACGAATTTGACCCCGAGCTCTCCTGATTTGTGGAATGGGAGCTCTTCCCATGTACGCCTGAGGAGGGGATGGCCATCTGTGTTGCTCTCCGCCGCTCTCGGGAGGAGTCCGCCCGACAGCGGTTGGACTCGATCCGGCGGGAATCCATTGCATCCGCACAAATGGCTACAAGATCCATTGGGCATGATGGTTGGGGGCGCTTGAGCGCTGCATCGCCGAAGGCGGTGCATCCTTCTGGCGCTCCAACACAGTAGCGGCGGCGCAACCCCTTCGGCGGCGCGTCTTCCTCGTCGCGTGGGGCTCAGAGTCAGAGGCAAACACCGACACTACTTATGGCTCGTCCGCTAATATGGTGCGGTGTGCCCGCCATGCGGGGCACAAGACGCGGGAGGCCGCGGAGGTGTAGTCGCACGCCGCATCAGAGCCAATATGTGTGACCGGCAGCCCTTGGGGCCGCAAACCGTGTCGTGGTGCAGGTGTCGTGTTCCGAGCACGAGGGGTCTATTGTGGACCTAACATCAACCGGCGATGTCCAGGCCACGGGCTCCTACGAGGAAGAGTAGGGCTTTGGAGACGGTGGTGCCTCGAGTCCCGTGAGTTGGTCTGTGTCTCATGTCCTACTCTTCCTCGCCAGCGACCACACGTTCACTCTGAGGGCTCAGCCGGACACCGGACATGGAGGTGAATGAGCGCCGGTGAAGATTTAGACTGGATTTTACGTTGCATATGATTTTATGAATTTGAGGATTTGGTAATGAGGTACTTGATTGTAGAAGAGAACGTTTAAGATGTGAACGGTCACTGTACACGGACGTTTACGGGACCGGATTAGCTACATGTGCTGGGAGCAGGTGAATGTTTGAAACCGACCCTTTTGCGCACGGGGGAGGGACCAAACCTGGACGATCCTTTGAGCGTGCGCTTTGGCTTGGGTCTTTTCGGGATCTGCTACGCCTTCGAGGTAGTGCACGGTCAAAAAGCGCACAGCACAGGGCATGGGTCAGGATCGCAATGCCATCCATCCACGGTCGAGATCGCAGCTCCCACGTCTAGGCGACGCGCTGGTGATGACTCCTGTCCTCGAGTACGTGTGTTCTTGGCACTATGATGGCGATGCTTCTTTGCCTGCAATGCAAGTAAACCTTGTACTGTGCGATGCACGTGAACAACGTTGTCACCTACGTCCCGGCCGGCCCGCCCTGTACACACCCCTCTCCCAACTCCCGGTACAGTAAAGGCCTGTTCGGCATCCCTCCGACTCCACGCTCTCGCTCCTGGAGCTGGCAGAGCTGAAGGTAAAAAGTACGGAGTGGGGGGACAGGTGCTCCGCAGATCCTTGAATTTTAGTAAGTACTCCTTACTTGCTAGCATTGGCAGAAATGAGGAGAATCAAGTCACCTAGTAAGAAAACATTGCACGAGTAATAAGAAGTCGAGTCATGTACTCCAGTATATGTTGTTACATTCTACACTCTGTTGGTTACATCCTAAACTCTACTAGTTACATAATGGGAGCATCGATCAAAGTTGCGCCCAAAAAATTGAAATAAATCCTATGCTCTGCTAACCAATGAGATGACTATCCGGTATCGGCACCGGCACCGGCACCAGTGTGGTTCATCGATCTGATTCGTGCGCTCGGGATTCTGAATTGAAGCTCCCATGGATCGGACGTGCTTCTGTCTTCCCTGTGCCATCACAAACTTTTGAGTTGAGCAATCCTTTTCGGTTCCTAATCAGATGCTTCATACATATACTCAGACATAGATTCCTCCTGCAAAAACAAAGGAGCACACATAATTTGATTGATAGCAAGTTATCCAAGTTAGAGGGGCCATTACATCAGAGAATCAACTCGTAGCGTGGAACTTCAATGTGTTCACTCAATGAATCACTGGATTCCAAGGACTTATAAGGCATGTTCTGAAAGCGGCTAGGGTACAATTGGACCCCTTGTAGAGAGGTATACTGTCTGCCCTCCACGACAGTTTGGTCTGAGAAAAAGAAATCCAACCAACATGCACAGAAGTTCAGCTTATCTATACATAATGAGCTTTATTTAAGCTTTAATAGACTCAAGCATTTTTTATATCAGTTTCTCAACCACCTACATTGACACTGGAACTATTCCGTACTCGGTGACTCAATGTTGCCTGATTTCAGAAATAGGAATCGCACATCACACAGCTTTTACCATACCCATGTTATTTAGGAACTACTCCCCCCGTTCCATAATCCTTGTCGTGGTTTTAGTTCGAGGGAGTGGTAGACAATCGAGCCTTTAACTCTTCACCTAAAAGCATCGTGTTCTATATCGCATTTGCATTAGACAATCGAGTCTTTAACTCTAGACAAGAATTTTCTCAATATAACTCTGACGTTAGATTTATAGTACTAAAAATCTGACGTCCTCAAGTACGTCGGATCCCGATCGAACACATGGCAATCAATCGTTGCACCATGGCAATTTTTCTGCGGCTTTTTATGCTACACATGGCAATTTGCACTGTAGAACAATGGCAAGTCTCCTTATACTAAAGCATGGCAATTTTATCTGTTTTCGCATGGCAAATCTGATCGTCAGATTTTTAGCGCTAAAAATCTGGTGTCGGGCTTTTAACATTTCCTATAATTTTTGGCCAACTTTCAACATTGATCCAGTTTGGTTATTAATATAAAAAAAGGTCAACTCAACATATTTGGTTTTGTTAATAGTTTTAGGGAGGTAATGCTGTCGCGGCACTTACATCTTTTTCTTGCTTTTCTTTGACGACGATGCACTTGGAGGCACCGATGCTTTCGCTCTTCAAGAAGTTTCGAGTATTCAACAGTGGCTTGTTAAGGCCATCCGTCACCGATGTGTGACCTGGTAGCTCATCTACATGCAATTTTATACAGTAGTCTGCATTTGGCTTTTCAGGCTCATCACTGCTGCCGATAACTCTTTCCCTGAGATAAGATGGAGGATATATTAGTTCAAGAGACATGCACATATTTTTACTGAAGAGAAGCATTATAGTTTACTAAGCTGAAGGTATTGCCTTGGTAAGGAAGCATGCTGCCGCAGCTGCGGGCTAGTCTTTTCACCCTTAGCACCGATTTCTTCAAGATGAACAAATTGGCTCTTGAAACGATCCACCCCACTGGCAATAATATATCAGTTAGTATACTGGCAATGTCTTAACCAATCATAACTGTGGTTAAAGAAATGGTGTTTCTTTAGTATGACATATTTGAATGAGGTTTACAATAGCATGAATTCTTATTTAGGGAAATTAAAAGCATATTTTTACAATGAAAAGATTGTACATCAAAATCCAAAGGGACAATTGTTTAACACAAGAAAAACGTCATTAGCGCATCGCAACTGATTATGTTAAACAGCTTCCACATATGCAGTTGCTTGATAATGATATTCAATGATTATAAAAATAATATTTTAAGCTACACATTGCTCGTTACATTCATAGGATCATAATGTACACTGGTATGCTTTTCTGTCTCACCTCCACTCAAGTTGTACCATGCAAAAGTTCAACGAATAACACCTACTGAAACATATGCCTATCATTGTCAAAAGCAAACTTTACTAACTGAACAAAACATTACATAGATAACACATGTATATTATTCTTCTTGTAACAAGAAATGGTGGATTAAAGCATTTTTTCCAAACTCACCTTGGGTAAAGAAAGTTTGCCTGATCTCCACCACGAAGATAGTCATGCAACATCTGAGGATGGTACTCTAAAATCTAGAGATACTTCATGCATTAGTAAAGACTACTACCACAATGCCCACCGTACAATTGACTAACATTACCTCTCTGTAAATTAATTCACGTAAATCCTCTCTGGCCAGCTTCCTTCTCTCAAACTCAAACTCAAGTTTCGAGATGGGTTGCGCTGTGGGTTCGAGTTCAGAATTTGCCAATCCAGTAAAGTATGGGTCTGCCAAGGCCTTGAATTACATTGATATCATATCAGTATCGAGAATAACAAAAGAAACAAGCTTTTTGAGCTAAGATTCTTGTTGTTTATATTTCCTACCTCTGCAGCAGTTGGCCGATCTGCGGGGTCAAAAGCAAGAAGACGCTCAAGCAAATGGAGTGCCATGGGGTCTACACCAGGAAACTTCTGAGAAAAAGGTATTGGATGCTTTTTTTTCATGTTTCCCAAATATCGTCGAGCTTTTTCGTTTCGAACCTATATGCAGTACAAATAGGCAACAGATGCAGAGTTTAAGAATCATTTCTGAACGTGATTTATCACCTAAAAAAATACTTAGCAGAACAAACAAGAGTGCGGCTATTTGGCTCCCGGGCTCATCTACTCCCATGGTGAACAGTAAATTAAAAAAAATACTAGAAAATTTTCAAAAAAATTCCGATTTTTTTGGAATGGAAGATGCTTAGGTGCGTGAGGTTCACTCCAAAGTTCAACTCATTTGGACATCTGAGTATCTCTTGGCAAAAAAAAAACAAATTTGGGGTCTGTGAAACAGAGTACTGTTCATGTACTGTTTTGACCCAATTTGTCTTTTTTGCTGAGAGCTACTCATATGTCCAAATGACCTGAAATTTGGAGTGGAGCTCACGCACCAAATCATCTTCCATGCAAAAAATATTTTAGTATTTGTTTTGAATTTTCTCTTAACCGGGTGCAGATGAGCCCGGGCTCAGAAATGGATATTTTTCGAGAAAACGCAAAAGCTTTGCGTTTCTTTTCATTGAAAAGGAGAGATTCAGAAATGGATATTCGAACAAATATAATTTACTATCTGTGTTGTTACTTTGTTTTAATATATTTGGAAAAAATATCAAAGTAAAGATGATCACAAAAATCATAGTACAATAACCAAAAGACTGAAGCATTAACCAAAACCTAGGCCACAAATCTTCCTTTGGCAGTTGACCCATGGCTGCTTGCCTTTGAGTGACCAGGTTCTCAAGCGCCACGGCCTGTCCAATGGGACCTGTGCACTCTAGGGAATTTGAAGACGCAAACTGGAACCTTAGGTGCTTCGTGCAAGCTTCTCAATCATATCTAGGGGGTTTCAAGTTGCATTTCTAGGGACATTTGGGTCGCCTTTGCAGCTCAGAATTGTGCACTCTAGGACACACGCAACAAACTCAAAATGGAGTGGGTTATCCCCAAACATCCATCTTTCCCTTCGAAAAGGAGGTTAAACCCCCGGAATCTGCAACCTATGATGCACAACCATCTTAATTAAAGTACCGTGACCAACATCCAAAAAAGTTTAACAAGTGAAAGCAAGGCCCAATCACAACTGACCAATAACAGGATTACATCACTCAGACACATAACCTATTACTGTACCGCCATGCAAAACTGCTTGAATGAATCCCGTGTTATCGTCTCCCAATGGTTGCCCCCAAAGGCCATAGCTGCACCCAAACATCCATCTAATTGTTTGTTCAAAATGATCATTTTTTGTTTGCAGCTCGTGATGCCATCATCAAAGGAGGACATGGAGGAAACTTCACGTGTCGCCCTTTTTGCTATCTCGGGAGTGGCTGGGGTGTTTTGTGTGCGAGTGTTTGTGTTTGTGTTGTAATTGTGCTATGCAACTTCTTTAAGGAATCATGAGTATTTGTGGAACTTCTGTACTCATAGCCATTTGTGGCTGTATCTATAAAGGAGGGTGAAAGCCTTTTGTCCAGAAAAAATGTTTACATCCACAGCTATTTCCATAAGAATAATGTTCAAAAGATAACTCCCTTATCCTTAGATAGAGCAAGCTCATTGCTTGTCATGAATCATTGTTAAATATCAATTGGCGTTCATATTTTTTTAGCACAATGGTGACCAGATATCGTGTTGGCCCTTTCCAGAAATTGGATTACAAACTACACAGATCAAGCAAATATATGGTCAATGTGAGTGCGGGGCTTTCTGAGACAACATGCCTATTCAGGTAGTGAATTATTTGACCAAAACATCACTCTGAATGCCTTCCATGCAAAAAAAAGGTTTACAACCACAGTTATTTTCTGTAAGAATAATGTTCAAAAGATAACTCCCTCAGCCATAGATGGGGCAAGTTTAGTTGTTTGTAAAGCATCATTGTTAGATATCAATTATCGTCCATATTTTTTTCGATACCTCGTTTGCCCTTTCCAGAATTAGGGATTACAAGGTATACAAATCAAGCAAATATATGATCACTGGGAGTGTGGGACTGTCTTAAGACCAGATGCCTGTCCAGGTAGTGAATTATTCAACCAAAACATCACTCTGAAGTTTCTTATGATAAGCACAAATTAAACAAAGCATGAATTTTTACCCTTTTGCTGTCGGGTAGTTATTTAAAATGCAGATGCAGAGCCACCGGCTGTTGAAATATGGGGTGGGCTTTAGGCCCATCTAACAATTTCAGAAAATCTCTAAGGGCCCAAGTGGATTATATGGCACTAGGTGTAGTGGGAAGTTTAGTCCCACCCCGCTAGTGGAGAAGGAGTTGGACCTCTTTATAAGGGATTCTCTTCCACATGCTATTGGAGCTTGAGAATAGAAGAGGCCCTCGCGCACTCCTTCGCCGCCGCCCGCCTCGCCTCAACTCTCCACGCGGACGCCACGCGGCTGCGCCTATATATGTGTGAGGCGTCTCCCAACCAGCCGTCACGTGAAACAGATCGCATCTCTGCCTCCACGCCCACTGTCGTTCCTTGGCTGCTGCCGCCGGCGACTCCACCCCGTCTGCCGCGTACACGGTCGACGGGAGAGCAGGTCTCCGAAACTCCGCCTCTCTGGATCCTGTACGGGAGAGGGGCGATTAGGTTTTTGGGAAGCAACTGCTCGCCTCTGTTCGTCTACTTCCTCTACGTTCGTGTCGCCCTCGTCATCACCATGTCCACCGACGCTGAACGTGCCGCCGCCGAGAAGATCGAAGCCGACAAGAAGGCCGCCGAGGACGCCGCTGCTGCCACACCGCCGCCGCCGCGGCTTCCTGGCCTACTGGAGGGTATAACTCGTTTATCCCGCTCCTATTGTTTTCTGTTTTAGCCATGCTAGCATTATATATAGATCTGTCTGCAATTAGCGTAGTATGAGCTTGCACGATTGAATAGTATGTGGTTATTTCTGTCAATGCCATGCTAGTGATTCATTTTTGGATTAAATTAATCGGAAAATTGCCTATTTATTGAACAATCCAAAAACCTAATGTGTGTAGGAATTTTTCGGCAAGTGGCTTTGCCGCTGCACTGAAACCGGATAAGTTTACCGGCACGTACTTTAAGCGTTGGCAGACTAAGACCACTTTATGGCTCACGGCTAAGAACGTGTTCTGGGTCACCGGTGCCTCTTCCACAGGAACGATTGCTCCTGAACAGGAGAAGGCGTTCAGGGAGGCCACCGTCGTATTTCTCGGAGCAGTTCTTAGCGTGATCGGTGATAAGTTGGTTGACGCATATTTGCATGTGCATGTTGCCAAGGACTTGTGGGAAGCGCTCAAATCTAAATTCGGGGCCACCGATGTTGGGAGCGAGATGTATATTATACAGCAGTTCCATGATTACAAGATCGTTGAGAACTGTCCTGTATTGGAGCAGGCTCATGAGATAATATGCATCGTTAAGGAGCTTGAGCTTCTTAAGTGCGATTTACCGGGCAAATTTGTCGCGGGATGTATAATCGCCAAGCTCCCTAATTCGTGGAGAAACTTTGCTACCACTCTGAAACATCAGAGGCGTGAATTCTCGGTAGAGGATGTCATCGGCCATCTGAATGTTGAGCAAAATTCAAGGGCAAAGGACTCGCACGGAAAAGGGACCGAAGGAACTTCTGTCGCCAACATGGTGCACCAGAGGAACTTCAATTCCCACAAGCCCAAGGGAAAGAACGGTGTCCAACAGAATACCGACTTTAAGAAGAAGGGTAAGACGACCTTCAAGAAGAACAAGAAGGATGAGGGTTGTTTCACTTGTGGTTCGGTTGAACATTGGGCCAACAAGTGCCCAAACAAGTATAAGAAGCCAGGGCAGAACTCCAAGTCTGTCAACATGATTGTGGGCAACAATGAGAATGGTGCATCTGGGTATGGTAATTTATTTACTGTTTTTTCAGTGTTCAGTCCATCGATTGGTGGGTGGATACAGGTGCAGGTGTTCATGTGTGTGCTGACATTTCATTATTTTCTTCTTACCGGGTCACAGGCCACGGGTCTGTATTGATGGGGAATGGCGCGAGTGCTTCTGTTCATGGTGTTGGCACGGTCGATCTGAAGTTTACTTCAGGAAGGATCGTGCAGCTGAAGAACGTGCAACATGTCCCCGCCATCAAGAAGAACCTCGTTAGTGGCTCCCTTCTATGTAGAGAAGGGTTTAAATTGGTCTTCGAGTCTAATAAATTAGTTGTTACAAAATATGGACTCTTTATTGGAAAAGGTTATGAGAGCAGAGGGATGTTCCGTCTTTTCCTCGCAGATTTTTGTAATAAAGTCGTGAACCATATTCATTGAGTGTTAATGAATCTAAAGTTTGGCATTCACGTCTTTGTCACATTAGTTTCGGTGTTATGACGCAGCTAGCTAAGTTGAATTTAATCCCAAGTTTCATTTTAGCCAAAGGTTCTAAGTGCCTTTCATGTGTGCAAGCTAAGCAACCTTGCAAGCCTCACAAAGCTGCGAAGGAGAGACACTTGGCACCATTAGAACTCATACATTCTGATCTTTGTGAGATGAATGGTGTGTTGACTAAAGGTGGAAAGAAATACTTCATGACATTGATAGATGATTCCACTAGATATTGCTATGTGTATCTGTTAAATACTAAAGATGAGGCTCTACACTCCTATAAAATCTATAAGGCAGAAGTTGAGAATCAACTTGAAAAGAAAATTAAACGAGTCCGGTCAGATCCTGGTGGAGAGTACTTCTCGAGTAAGTTTGATTCTTTTTGTGCGGAACATGACATTATTCATGAGAGGACGCCTCCCTATTCACCCAGTCAAACGGGGGTTGCCGAGCGGAAAAACCGTACTATAACTGATTTGGTTAACGCCATGTTAGATACATCGGGTTTATCCAAGGCATGGTGGGGGGAGGCTATATTGACGGCATGTCATGTCCTGAATAAAGTTCCAACAAAGGATAATGAGATCACTCCCTATGAGAAATGGGCGAAGAGAAGGACAACACTCTTGTACTTGCGTACTTGGGGCTGTTTGGCGAAAGTCAATGTGCCGATCCCCAAAAAGCATAAGCTTGGAACAAAGGCTATGGATTGCGTTAATTTGGGCTACACTAAGAATAGCGCTGGCTATAGATTTCTAGTAGTGAAATCTGAGGTACGTGACCAAAAGGTCAGTACAATTATGGAGTCTAAGGTGCTACATTCTTCGAGGATATTTTTCCTATGAGATATGCAAAGCACTTCTAGACAGGAATCTGAGGAGACTCCTGAGCCTGCCATTCCTATGGAATATTATGAACAAACACATGATGATAATCCTGAGGATGACGAGGAAACCCTTGGTAGGGATAAGAGACAAAGGACTGCAAAGACCTTTGGTGATGATTTCTTTGTGTACCTCGTGGATGATACTCCCACTTCTATTTCAGAAGCGTATGCCTCTCTAGAAGCGGACTACTAGAAGAATGCGGTCCGTAGCGAGATGGATTCCATCATGGCTAACGGGACATGGGAGATTACTGAACGTCCCTATGGTTGCAAACCATTGGGATGTAAGTGGGTGTTCAAAAAGAAGCTTAGGCCCGATGATACAATTGAAAAGTACAAGGCTAGGCTTGTGGCCAAGGGCTATGACTAGAAAGAAGAGGAAGATTTCTTTGATACTTATTCACCTGTGGCCAGACTGACCACCATTCGAGTACTACTCTCGTTGGCGGCCTCGCATGGTCTTCTCGTCCACCAGATGGATATTAAGACGACTTTCCTGAATGGAGAGCTAGACGAGGAAATCTACATGCAACAGCCAAATGGCTTTGTGATAGATGGTCAGGAAGGAAAAGTGTGTAGGTTGCTGAAATCTTTATATGGCCTGAAACAAGCACCTAAGCAGTGGCATGACAAGTTTAATACAATACTGACATATGTTGGCTTTATTGTGAATGAAGCTGACAAATGTGTATACTATAGCCATGGTGGGGGCGAAGGAGTTATACTGTGCTTGTATGTTGATGACATACTGATATTCGGAACCAACCTCAAAGTCATTGAGGAGGTCAAGTCGTTTCTATCTCAGAACTTTGAGATGAAAGACCTTGGTGTGGCTGATGTTATCTTGAACATCAAGCTACTCAGAGATATAATGAGGGTGGGATTACACTTCTGCAATCCCATTGTGTTGAGAAGGTGTTGAGCCGTTTTGGATATTCGGACTGCAAACCATCTCAAACACCATATGATCCTAGTGTGTTGATTCGAAAGTTCGAAGGCACGGCTAAAGGTCAATTGAGATACTCTTAAATCATTGGTTCACTCATGTACCTAGCGAGCGCAACGAGGCCTGACATCGCATTTGCTGTGAGCAAACTGAGCCGATTTGTTTCCAAAACAGGTGATGTACATTGGCATGCTGTTGAAAGAGTTATGCGCTATCTGAAAGGTACTATGAACTATGGACTTCACTATACCGGATACCCGTCGGTACTTGAAGGGTATAGTGATGTGAATTGGATCTCTGATGCTGATGAGATGAAGGCCGCAACCGGGTATATGTTTACTCTTGGAGGTGGCGTTGTTTCCTGGAAGTCTTGCAAGCAAACGATTTTAACAAGATCGACAATGGAAGCAGAATTAACAGCGTTAGACACGTCTGGTGTCGAAGCAGGATCGCTTCGAGATCTTTTGATGGACTTGCCATTGGTTGAGAAGCCGGTTCCGGCTATCCTTATGAACTGTGACAATCAGACTGTTATCACCAAGGTGAACAGTTCAAAGGACAACATGAAGTCCAACAAACATATAAAAATGAGATTAAAAGCTGTCAAAAAATTAAGAAACTCCAGAGTGATAGCGTTGGATTATATCCAAACGGCTAAGAATCTGGCAGATCCCTTTACAAAAGGACTATCACGTGTTGTGATAGATAATGCATCGAGGGAGATGGGTATGAGACCCACGTGAGTTGCCATGGTGGTAACCCAACCTATGTGATCGGAGATCCCGTGAAGTAGGACCTGAGAAAACAAGCCAATGGTAAACTGAGGAGAGTAACTTTACTAACCCACTCCATTGGAGATGCAATACTTTCGGATACTGTATGGTAGGATGACTACTGTGTTAATGTGTTCCAAAGCTTATGTAAGCAAGATGCTATCCTACAAAGCGATCTTTGGAGGAACACACCTATATGAGCCTGACTGTTGGTCACAGTCTATGAGATTGGGGTGATCTCTAGTAAACTTATGAATAGGCTAGGAGTGTGACTTATATGCTCCACCCTGAGGGGTCAGCCTTCGGCAGCCTAGTACTAGTAAGACATGTGGGAAACTTCTTTACACCAAACTGACAATTCAAGGCATAGTCCATTGTTTAGTTGTGAAGGAGTGTAGCTGCTTGCTCTAGGTGAAGTTCAACCTTAACGTGCCTTCACTGAAACACTGGTATATCGAAACAGCAATTGGAACAGAGGCCGCAATGGGCCCTCGAGATCTGGTGGGGAATTGTTGAAATATGGAGTGGGCTTTAGGCTCATCTAACAATTTCAAAAAATCTCTAAGGGTCCATGTGGGTTATATGGCACTAGGTGTAGTGGGAAGTTTAGTCCCACCCTGCTAGTGGAGAAGGAGTTGGACCTCTTTATAAGGGATTCTCTTCCACATGCTATTGGAGCTTGAGAATAGAAGAGGCCCTCGCGCACTCCTCCTCTGCCGCTCGCCTCGCCACGCCACGCCTCGTCACGACGTGCCGCGGGTTGCGGGAATGAGCCGAGCCGAGCTCACACCTATGCCCTTATTTTTGCCTGTCAGTAACGGAGAGTTTTTGACAGCTGGGCCACGATCTGAGACGTCGAATCGTGGGCTGTCACGGACTCGGACATGGGTCAAGCCCATGTCTCTCCACGCGGTTGCGCCTATATATGTGTGAGGCGTCTCCCAACCAGCCGTCACGTGAAACATATCGCATCTCTGCCTTCATGCCCACTGTCGTTCCTTTGCTGCTGCTGCCGCCGGCGACTCCCCCGTCCACCGCGTACATGGTTGACGGGAGAGCAGGTCTCTGAAACCCCGCCTCTCCGGATCCTGTACGGGAGAGGGGCGATTAGGTTTTTGGGAAGCGACTACGCGACTGCTCGCCTCTGTTCGTCTACTTCCTCTATGTTCGCGTCGCCCTCGTCATCACCATGTCCACCGACGCTAAACGTGCCGCCGCTGAGAAGATCGAAGCCGACAAGAAGGCCGCCGAGGACGTCAATGCTGCCACCGCTGCCGCCGCAGCTTCCTAGCCTATTGGAGGGTATAACTCGTTTATCTCGCTCCTATTGTTTTCTGTTTTAGCCATGCTAGCGTTATACATAGATCTGTCTGCAATTAGCGTAGTATGTGTTTGCATGATTGAATATCGGTATGTGGTTATTTCTGTCAATGCCATGCTAGTGATTTATTCTTGGATTAAATTAATCGGAAAATTGCCTATTTATTCAACACCGGCCACACAGGAGTGGCGACAGCTGTGGAGCCGAGGCAGGAGACGTTGCCAAAGTGGTTAGGGGGTTAGGGTTGTGCGTGTCATGGAAGACGTTGGAAACCCAAGCCAAAGGTGAAGAGAATACAGGTGGTGGACCGCGAGGCAGGGAAGTTGTCGACACGCAGGGGATACCTTGGCAGAGGGTTTAGGGTGAGGATAAAGGTGAGAAAGAAGACAGGTGTCCGGAGGTTGAAGAAGTAGAGCGAGCTGTTGGATCTAAATCCGGTGGTTCAGCAAAATCAACTGCCCCTATGAAAATAATCAGGCGTTTGCGTTCTAGGCAGTCCCTTACTTTTAGGACATAATGCAAGAATTAGTCTTAGCAGTATGTATATAACAGCAGGGCCAGTTATAGCAGTAATATTTCAGTAGTTTGAACTTCAGATAGATAGTTCCATGCTGTAATAACGGAGATCCAAGTGATAACGGAGATGATAACCACCATCACAAAGAGTTGGTAAGGCAATCACATTGGAGGTAGGTCTCTTAACTGTTTTTATCATTTTTAGAAGCAGGGAAGTGAACTCACCCTGGAAATAGATTCTTCTGAAGGAGTGCCAAGTAGATCAGTCATGAGATCCAATTGATGTACCACGTTTTTGCCAGGAAAGAGCGGCCTCCCTGTAAGCATTTCGGCAAATATACATCCTATGCTCCAAATATCAATTGCAGGAGTATACTGTAAAAGGAAATACTAACTTCAGTATAGTGAAACCCGAATTATACAATGTGGTAACATGTGCATTGACTGCCAATAATCAAGTGTACAAGAAAACTCGGATTTATAAACAAACTCGACAACATCAACGAGGATATTGATGCTCACATATGAATTATCACGGATTCACGGTCTCTAATTTGGTTAAGGTCAAATTTTGTCGAGATGAAGTTTTCTCACCTTTGAAAAGAAGGAGCCACATAATTCTGGAGCACGATACCACCTTGTTGCTACATAATCCTGGGACAAATGGCCACGCGAGCATAAAAGTCTAAATTTTGGTTGGCTGCTTACATAATACACATAATCTGTGGTAAGCTTTTATTAGAGTATAAACTACCTACCGTCCAGAATATCGCGGACGGGGTGTCATTGAAGGAAACCCGAGAAAGGCCGAAGTCGCAAATCTTGAGCTTGCAATCGGCATTGGCTAGAATGTTCTTGGGCTTGAGGTCCCGGTGGAAGACATTGGCAGCGTGCATGTACTTCATCCCGCGAAGCAGCTGGTAGAAAAAGAACTGAAAGTGCTCCGGGCTGAGGTCGTCGTTGGCCTTGATGACCTGGTGGAGGTCGGACTCCATGAGCTCGAAGATAATGTAGATGTCACGAAACTCGCGGCGCGACGGCGGGAGCATGATATGCTTGATCTCGACGATGTCTGGGTGGCGCAGAAGGCGGAGAAGCTTGATCTCGCGGAGAATGCGGGTGGCGTCGGCGACATGCTCGAAGACGTCGTCGATCTTTTTGATGGCGACGCGCTCGCCGGTGTGGGTGTCGACGGCAGCCGCCACGACGCCGTAGCTGCCTTTGCCGACCACTTCGCCGATCTCGTACCGGGTCGCCTCGCCGTACTCCGTGAAGAACCCCGCCTTATCCGAGCCCTGGAAGCGTATGAGTCAATCCCGCAATCGGATACGCATCAGGCGAGGCACAAAATGTCAACTAGGGTGGTTCACATGCGCGCCTTTTTAGCCATGGCGCCCGCCGCGCCAGTCGCCCCGTGCTCCGGAGTGATGTACTGCTACCCCGCGCCGTCTCCCTTCGCCCCGGATCCACTCCTCCGATCCGCTGCGGCGCCCTCGTGCGCGCGGTGTGTCGTGCCTCCGCCGGTGCTGACGGTCGGGGATGAGGGAGGGGGGTGTGGAC
>NC_041384.1:443473410-443482282 GCF_002162155.2 Triticum dicoccoides
ATAGGAGCGGGAACAGAGGCCATATTCGTACGGCGAGGGAAGGTGCGCGACTGGGCAGTGGACGCCCGATCGCCGCGGTAGCGCGGAGCGCGGCCAGGGATATGGGGGCAGGTGCTCGTGCGGGCACGGCACGTGACTCGACGGGGCGCAGATGTTGGAGTGACACGGGGGCTGCGCCGCTGCCGGAGCACGGCGCCGGCCGCCGGCGAGGGAGAGTCAACCAGATTCTCCGACTTGCTGTGGTGAAGTCACACGTGAACAGTACGTCTAACTTTGCTCCTTTTCCTAAAAAAACATTGCTCCTTTTCGGCCGCTGGATACAAAATTGACGCTCTGGATTAGTTGCAACAGAATACTTCGAATGGTACTTTGATCCCCGACACGTAAGTTCAAAATGGCATAATGGAACCAGCAACCAGTATCAAAGTTCAAAAAAAAAACTATATAAGTGCATTTTGCAGATTCCATTATGCCATCAAACACGTATTATGTTGCAAGGCATCCCACGAACGTTCACAGTACGGACCGCCTATTATAAGAAATGAATGACATATATGATGATAACACTATGAGTCGCTACGGTGGTTCTCGACCACAACTGGTATGGGAGAAAAATTTAGAGTTTGAAACAACAGATTTTTTTCCCTATGGAGATGCCTACACATGTTTTTTGCATTCTAGCAAATCATCACATCGAAAGTATTTCTCGATGTCCAATATGCCAAGCGGCAGCGGAGAAGCACACCTTATTTATGTGCGAGAGAGCAATGACAGTTTGGACTGCGCTTGGGACCGGGAAGATGGTGAAGGATGCGTCGCTTGTTGACCGCTTAGGGTCCAGTGTGATGGAACTTCTCTGGTGTGATTCTTCTGCGCAATACATATATAACGATTCGATAGAACTCCCACAGTTAATCGCTACGGCGAGTTGGTTCATTTGGTGGCAGCGCAGACAACATGTTCGAGGTGAGATCGTTCAGACCACTACGACCGGCGCCGACTATTCGTGCTTTGGCTCTGAACTTCACACGGGCGGTGGGGAAAGAAAATCCTACACCTAGACGGAACACTTGGCCTGTTGTTCTGGCATCGCAGCAAGTGTTACATGTTGATGCTTCATTCAGTAAGGATCTTCACTCGGGATCATGTGGAGCTATAGTTAGAGACCATAGAGATAATTTCATTGTTGCGTCTACCTCTAGCCCTAAGCACGTGGTAGATATCGTCTCCGCGGAAGTAGCAGCACTCCTTGAAGGGTTAAAGTTAATTCAAAGCTTGGGGTGCAATAATGCCTAGGTGAGGATGGACAACATTATTGTGGTCGATGCTCTACTTCAAAATGAAGGCCATTTTGTGGTGTCGGTTCCAGTTTTAGATTATTGCAATGAGTTATTGAGAGAGTTCGGGAAGGTTACTACCGAGCATTGTAATAGAGAGCCTACTGTTGCTGCTCATGGTCTAGCTGAGTGGGGGGCGTGCAAACACTCCGTTTGTATGGGTGGATGCGCTTCCGGTTTTACTGCTAAAATTTTAGTAGATGATGTAAGCCTTATTTGAGTTTTAATAAAGCTAACCATGAAGGCCTTCTCGTAAAAAGAACACTATGTGTGCCTACCCTTCACCAGACAGCTTCTTCCGTGTGCGTTGCTTGTAGCAGATTTTGCCCCTTGGCTCCATTAGTTCGTCCGATCTTGATTGTTTTCACCTATTTCTTTTTTTCATGTAAATATGATTGTTGAACATCTTTCTAGACGAGGGTATGATTTGTTGTTCCTCCCTAAAAGCCCATTGGACAACCGCACAAATCCTAGGGCCCAATGATGGGGTTATGTACCTAGGGTAGGGTCATGGACCTGATCCAAGTAACTTACCCCAGGACATCCTTAGAAGAGGTCGCCTTCCAGTCGACCAACGAGGATTCACTCGACTGGCCTGAAGGACTCGACCACGAAGACTCACTCGACCACCAGGAGGTCAAGAGGCACTCTGCACTGCAACGGCCTGTAATCAAGTAGACTTTATGATAGTAAAGGCCTTTATGTGGGGCGTTACCAGTAACGCCCCAGACTTAACTCACCTTAAACCCTCTCCTACGTGGGCTGGCTGGGGTCCTGGCGCACTCTATATAAGCCACCCCCCTCCACAGGCAGAGGGGTTCGGCACCTTGTAATTCATACATTCATAATCCACTCGACCGCCTCCGGGCTCCGAGACGTAGGGCTGTTACTTCTTCCGAGAAGGGCCTGAACTCGTACATCCTTTGTGCTTACAACCTCTCCATAGCTAGGACCTTGCCTCTCCATACCTACCCCCCACTCTACTGTCAGGCTTAGAACCACGACAGTTGGCGCCCACCGTGGGGCAGGTGTTTTAGCGATTTTGTGGAGAAGTTGCGATTCTTCCGAGTACTCTCATCATGGTGTCTGCTGGAGTTTTGGTCAAGGGTCAAGAGATCCGTCTCGGCACTCTCACCTTCATCGCCGACGACTCCGCATGGCTCCAGGAGGCTCCACTTGACGTAGACGCGCTCCCCGTCCACGGTGCGACGCATTTTCGCGCATGTGTCCGCGGCGTTCTGCTGCGGCAACCGTCGACCCAGTATCGGTCGGCTCCTCCATCGTCCACCCTCCCGGTCTCCCGCCAGCGCAAGCGCTCAGGCCGGTCGAGGCTTCAGCGATGGGTGAGTCACGCGGTGGCTCGCCAATCGGCCACTACACAAGTTGCGACAATCGAGCCCAACGAATCTCTCTACGGCTTGTTCGATCAGTCGACTGGCTCCGGAGAGACTGCATCCGAGTGCGGAAGCAGTGATCCAGCGGCGGAAATCTTGATGGTCGACGGGCCCCACAGCCCTCCTGGCTTCGCCCGTGGTGGTGGAGCAGGTGACGGCGGTGACCCTGCACGAGACTACGAAGAGTACCAGCCCGAGCCACTCGACTCTCTGCAAAGAGAAGAGCTTCGCCGCAGGAACGAGGATCCCCTGCGTATTCCCATCGCAGGAGAAACCCCCGAGGCTCGTGCCTTGGAGGAGGCGCGTCTGGCCAATTTGGCCGAGCGCACTCGACTGGAGAACCTTCAGCGAGCACTCGACGAGCGCGCGCGGCAACGAGTTCCCGACACCAGTCGACGTCAATTCTTCCCGCCGACTCAGGTATATCGAACCCCAATTCAGAATTTAGCAGCTGCGACCCGTATAGCAGAGTCCATTCAGCCTTCGCAGTCGGAAGCTGGCAGAGGTTTGCTGCAAATCAGGGATCTGCTCCGGGCAGCAGGAGATCAGAATTCAGCCGTGTCTCAGTCGCGCAACAGAATTCATAGTCGATCTGTCACTGTGAATACGGTTCAGTCGGCTCACAGCCCCAAATCGCCTCCGCGGCGCGAAGGGCGTGAGAATCGGCGAGATCAATATGGCGACAGACTCGACCGAGATGATAGGCGTCGAGTGCCCTATTCCCCTCCGAGGGGTGGGTCTTACGCTCCTCGGCAGCCAGATGATAGGCGTCAGTACAGTACAGGGCGTAGGGTTCCAGTTGACCCCAGAGAGCCAGGCTTCGACGCGCGATCCATTATCGTGCAAGGGTTGGTCGACCGGAACAGAGCCCATCGAGGCGCACTCGACAGAGGTGTACCCACGAGCAGTCGAGTACATGTTTCTGGTCCTGAATGTTTCAGCAGAGCTATCAGAGCCGCAGTTATCCCCCCCAATTTCAGGTTGGCAATAGGAGTCAGCAAGTTCACTGGTGAGTCTAAGCCTGAAACTTGGCTTGAAGACTACCGAGTGGCAGTTCAGATCGGTGGTGGGAACGACGAGGTGGCCATGAAGCATTTGCCCCTCATGTTGGAAGGTTCTGCCAGGGCATGGTTGACTCAATTACCTCCTAGCAGCATTTACACTTGGGAAGATCTGTCCCGAGTGTTCGTCAGAATGTTTGAAGGGACTTGCAAGCGACCAGCGGGATTGACAGAGTTGCAAGTCTGCGTGCAGAAAACTAATGAGACTCTCAGAGAGTATATTCAGAGGTGGATCACTTTGCACCACACTGTGGAAAATGTCTCTGATCATCAGGCAGTATGCGCCTTCAAAGACGGCGTCAAGAACAGAGAACTGAGTTTAAAATTTGGTCGAACCGGTGACATGACCTTGAGTCGGATGATGGAGATTGCTACCAAGTACGCCAACGGCGAAGAAGAAGACCGACTCCGAAGCGGCAAGCACAAGCCGAGTCAGTCGGAAAAAGGAAACACCAGTCGGAAACAGAAGCGGAAGGCTGAACCGGCAGCTCCTGGAGAGGCTATGGCCGTGACTCAAGGAAAGTTTAAAGGGAAACCAAAAGGATCCTGGAACCCCAAGAAGGTAAAGGATAAAGAAGGGAACGACGTGATGGATATGCCGTGTCACATTCACACAAAGAAAGATGAAGAGGGGAATATCATTTACCCAAAGCACACCACTCGCCAATGTCGACTCCTGATCCAGCAGTTTCAGGGGAAACAGTCTAAGGACAAGGAGAAGGAGTCGGACAAGGCCGAAGACAAAGAGGACAGTGAGGGAGGATATCCGCATATCAACTCCACTCTGATGATCTTTGCAGATGTGGAAAGCAGAAGTCGACTGAAAGTGATTAACCGAGAGGTGAACATGGTTGCCCCAGCAAAGGCAAATTATCTGAAGTGGTCTCAAACACCCATCACATTCGACCAATCTGATCACCCGACTCATATTGCCACCCCCGGGAGGCAAGCTTTGGTGGTCGATCCAGTTGTCGAAGGCACTCGACTGACAAAGGTGCTGATGGATGGTGGAAGTGGGCTGAACTTATTATATGCAGACACATTGAAAGGTATGGGCATTCCGATGTCCCGACTGAGCACTAGTAACATGAGCTTCCATGGAGTTATACCAGGGAAGAAGGCCGAGTCACTCGGCCAGATAGCTTTGGACGTAGTGTTTGGTGATTCGAAGCATTTTCGCAAAGAAAAGTTGACGTTTGAGGTCGTGGATTTTCAAAGTGCATATCATGCCATTTTGGGGAGACCAGCCTATGCACGGTTCATGGCTCGACCATGTTACGTGTACCTCAAATTGAAGATGCCCGGTCCCAAAGGGGTGATCACTGTCACCGGTGATAGGAAAAAGGCAGAGGAGTGCTTTCAGAAGGGCTCCAAGATTGCCGATTCCCAAGTGACAGCGGTCGAGTTCGAAGAATACAAGCAAAACGCAGATCCGAGTGACTTGCTACGATCCAAGAAGCCCGCCACAGAGTCTGCATTCCAGTCGTCCGGTGAGACGAAGCCTGTTCACATTCACCCGACCGACCCCGAAGCAGCTCCGACCCGCATCTCCACAACGCTCGACCCAAAATAGGAAGAAGCGCTCATCCAGTTCCTCCGTGAGAACTGGGACATTTTTGCATGGAAGCCCGCTGACATGCCAGCTGTTCCCAGGGGACTGGCTAAGCATCGCCTAAGAGTCGACTCGTCTGCAAAACCAGTCAAAGAGCATCTTCGGCGGTCCGCCGTCCAGAAGAGAAAGGCCATCGGTGAAGAAGTGGCTCGACTGTTGGCGGCAGGATTTATCCGAGAGATATACCACTCCGAGTGGCTCGCTAATGTCGTCATGGTTCCTAAGAAGGACAAGTCGCTCCGAATGTGCATTGATTTCAAGCACATCAACCGGGCCTGCCCAAAAGATCACTTTCCTCTCCCTCGCATAGATCAAATTGTTGACTCGACCGCGGGATGCGAGAGGTTGTCTTTTTTAGATGCTTACTCCGGGTACCACCAGATCCGTCTGTACGGGCCCGATGAGGTAAAAACAGCTTTCATCACTCCATTCGGGTGCTTTTGCTATATCACCATGCCATTCGGCCTCAAGAATGCCGGAGCCACATTTATGCGAATGATTCAGAAGTGTCTACTCACCCAAATCAGTCGGAATGTGGAAGCTTATATGGATGATATTGTTGTCAAGTCACGAAAAGGTTCCGACCTGCTCGCTGACCTCGCCGAAACATTTGCCAACCTCAGAAGGTATGATATCAAGCTCAATCCATCAAAGTGCACATTTGGAGTTCCTGGTGGCAAGTTGCTCGGTTTTCTCGTTTCCGAACGGGGAATCGACGCTAACCCAGAGAAGATTGGCACTATTCTCCGAATGAAACGCCCTGTGCGAGTGCACGATGTCCAGAAGCTTACTGGATGCTTGGCCGCATTAAGTCGATTCATCTCACGACTCGGTGAAAAGGCACTGCCTCTTTACCGACTGATGAAGAAGGCTGACAAGTTCGAGTGGACTCCAGAAGCTGATGCAGCGTTTGCCGAGCTAAAAGCTCTGCTCTCCACCCAGCCGGTGCTTGCTGCTCCAATCAGCAAAGAGCCTCTGTTGCTCTACATCGCAGCCACAGGACAAGTCGTCAGTACTGTGCTAACGGTCGAGCGGGAAGAAGAAGGAAAAGCTCTCAAAGTTCAGCGCCCAGTGTATTATTTGTCTGAAGTCTTGACTCCATCCAAGCAGAGATATCCTCATTATCAGAAGCTTGTGTATGGAATATACATGACCACAAAGAAGGTTGCTCATTATTTCTCTGACCATTCCATCACAGTCGTCAGCGACGCTCCACTATCAGAGATTTTGCACAACAGAGACGCAACTGGTCGAGTGGCCAAATGGGCGATTGAACTTCTTCCCCTTGATATCAAGTTTGAGGCAAAGAAAGCCATTAAGTCCCAGGCGATAGCAGATTTCCTCGCCGAGTGGATTGAACAACAGCGGCCGACTGAAGTTCACTCGGAGCATTGGACCATGTTTTTCGATGGCTCTAAGATGTTGAATGGTTCCGGTGCTGGGGTTGTCCTGGTTTCCCCCAGAGGAGATAAGCTCAGATATGTGCTCCAGATTCACTTTGATTCCTCCAACAATGAGGCAGAATATGAGGCCCTCCTATACGGGTTGCGCATGGCCATTTCACTCGGCGTCCGTCGCCTAATGGTCTATGGCGACTCGGATTTAGTGGTCAATCAGGTGATGAAAGAGTGGGACGTGAGAAGCCCAGCCATGACTGGATACTGCAGTGCAGTGAGGAAGCTAGAGAAGAAGTTCGAGGGGTTGGAGCTCCATCATATACCCCGACTGAAAAATCAAGCAGCTGATGATCTAGCAAAGATAGGTTCCAAGAGAGAAGCCATTCCGAGTGGTGTGTTCTTGGAGCATATACACACTCCGTCAGTCAAAGAAGATCCTTTCACCGAAGAAACTCCGCAGCCCAAGGGCGCCACAGATCCGACTGAAGTTGAAGTCCCAGAAGTGGTCGACTTGATCATGGAGGTTTTGGTGGTCATTCCCGACTGGACGATTCCGTATGTCGCATATATCTTGAGGAAAGAGCTTCCGGAGGATGAGGAAGAGGCTCGACAGATCGTCCGTCGATCTAAGGCCTTTACCGTAATCAAAGGACAATTATACAGAGAAAGCGCGACTGGAGTCGGTCAGAAGTGCATAACACCAGAAGAAGGTCGACTCATCCTCAATGATATTCACTCGGGGACCTGTGGTCATCATGCGTCCTCTCGGACCATCGTGGCCAAAGCGTACCGAGCCGGATTTTACTGGCCCAAGGCGAATGAGATGGCAAAAGAGATAGTAGATAAGTGCGAGGGATGTCAGTTCTACTCGAATATGTCGCACAAGCCTGCGTCAGCTTTGAAGACCATCCCACTCGTCTGGCCTTTTGCAGTTTGGGGGCTGGACATGGTCGGTCCTTTGAGAACAGGACGAAGTGGCTTCACGCATGTACTGGTGGCAGTCGACAAGTTCACCAAATGGATCGAGGCTAAGCCAATCAAGAGCCTTGACACCGGTACTGCTGTTAGCTTCATCAGGGAACTAATATTCAGATATGGAGTCCCGCACAGCATCATTACGGATAATGGGTCGAACTTTGACTCAGAGGAATTCAGAGCTTTCTGCGACTCCCAGGGCACACGGGTCGACTACGCATCAGTCGCCCATCCGCAGTCGAATGGACAAGCAGAGCGAGCTAATGGACTGATTCTCAAGGGGCTGAAGCCTCGACTGATGCGTGATCTCAAACACGCGGCTGGAGCTTGGGTCGACGAACTTCCATCTGTACTCTGGGGACTGCGGACCACGCCTAATCGGTCGACCGGAAGAACTCCATTCTTCTTGGTCTATGGAGCTGAAGCAGTCTTGCCGAGTGATCTTCTCCACAATGCTCCTCGAGTTGAAATCTACAACGAAGCAGAAGTTGAACAAGCGCGGCAGGACACGGTCGACCTTTTAGAGGAAGAAAGGGAGATGGCTCTGATCCGGTCGACCATCTACCAACAAGATCTGCGCCGTTTCCACGCCCGAAATGTGAGAGGTCGAGCCTTCCAGGAAGGGGATTTGGTTCTCCGAGTGGATCAGCACAAACCACACAAGCTTGCTCCTTCTTGGGAAGGCCCCTTCATCGTCACCAAGGTTCTCCACAACGGGGCGTACCGTCTTTACAACGTCGAGCATAATATCGACGAGCCCCGAGCTTGGAACGCGGAGCTACTCCGCCCATTTTACACTTAAGTTTTATCACTCGGATGAGTTGCAATAAAGTACTTCTGTAGTTCATGGACCTCAAAATAATAGTGTCATAGTTCCTCCATAATTTCTGTCACTTTTTATTTTTGTCCACAATAAAATTCCCCCTCAGTGGGTGACTTAGCCGCGAATCCGTTTCGCCTAAGTTTGAAAAAATCCTACCGAGTGGTGAGCCAGACTCTCACTCGGAGGCTTAGCTGCGAATCCGTTTCGCCTAAGTTATAAAAATCCTACCGAGTGGTAAGCCAGACTTTCACTCGGGGGCTTAGCTGCAGCCCT
>NC_041384.1:443483753-443505678 GCF_002162155.2 Triticum dicoccoides
TACCGAGGCAAATTTAAAGCGTCGAGCCAGAAGAAGTTTTTTACCCCTCCTGTGGAGGGCTGGAAGGTGCAACAAATTCATCAAGGTCAATCCCGTCGGCGATCCGAGTGGCAGCTGCAAGGAAAGTTTCCATAAAGGATCTGAAGTCGTGCTTCTTGGTATTGGCCACCCGAAGGGCCGCCAGCTTCTCTTCTCGCGCATCTTTGCAGTGGACTCGGGCCAGACACAGAGCGACATCTGCACCACACCGAGCCGAGGACTTCTTCCACTCCTGCACTCGACCAGGGATCGTGTTCAAGCGGGCCATCAGCGACTCAAGGTCATTCTGAAGTGTCTCCTCAGGCCAGAGCGTCGAGTCGATGCGAGATGTGGCGGCCTTCAGCCTTGCGAGATAGTCCACGACAGCTGCAACACGAGACTCCAGTCGGAAGACATCCATGGCAACTTCGTCGTTCACCGGAGAATTGACGGGGTCAAGGTTTGGCTCCAGTCAGCTGGTTTCTTCTTCAAAGTTTTGACAAAATTCTGCAAGGGTGATCACTAAGTCAAGGAGATAGTCGAATGGAAAAAGCCACAATTGGAAATATTTGCCAAACATGGAGGTCTACCTTCAAGCATAAGGAACAACTTTTTAGCAAGGCCACTCAGGAAGGCCTCCAGTTCAGTTTTCTTCTCAGTCAATTTGCTGACTTGGTCGGTCAGGGCAGCTTTGTCAGTTTTCAGTCGACTGACCTCCTTGTTGGCAATCCCAAGAGCAGCTTTCAGATTGGTATTGTCTTGTTCGAGCTTGGTAACTGAAGCTAACTTCTCGTCAGCAAGCTTGATCTTCTCAGCTAGCTCAAGGTCTTTCTTCTGCTGGGCCTCCCTTACCTTACCTGCAAGTTACAGCAAGATCAGATGCTGAAACAAGCAAGGGGAAAAGCAGTCGTCAGGGTCTCACCAAACATACCTTCGGTCTCCTCCTTTGCCTTTGTCAGCTTCTCCTAAACCAGCTTCAAGCTCAGCTCGACTTGAGTATGTTTTTGTTCCAGCTCTGAGTAGCGAGCCACAAGATCACAGGAGTTCTGTGAAGAACCAATCGACTAAATGTCAAATATAATTCACTTCCGAGTGAAAAAGGGATAAACACACGTTTCTAAGACTACAGCCAAATACAAGCATTCGACCGTAGTCTCGGGGACTACACCCAGTGGGTGCACTCAGCGTGCCCCCACTAATCCTGTTGAAGACAAAGTCGACCAGTCGACCTCAAAAAAAAAAGAGATGCATTCTCTAAAACTGTGATCAACTGCAAGCAGTCGACCACAGTCTCGGGGACTACACCCAGTGGGTGCACTCAGCGTGCCCCCACCGGTTTGTGAAATCCAGTCGACCAGTCGACTGGCACAAAGATTGACATTATAAAGCCTAAGACCGACTGCCAGCAGTCGACCTTAGCCTTGGGGACTACACCCAGTGGGTGCACTCAGCGTGCCCCCACCGGTTTGTGAAATCCAGTCGACCAGTCGACTGACAGAAAGATTGACATCATAAAGCCTAAGGCCGACTGCCAGCAGTCGACCTTAGCCTTGGGGACTACACCCAGCGGGTGCACTCAGCGTGCCCCCGCTAACACGGAGTTTATTCGACACACCCAGTGGGTGATTACTATAAATTCCGGAAAAGAAAAGTTTTTGGTAGCATATCCAACAGAACAAACAGCGGTCGACTGACCTGGACATTGCTTTGGAGAGCAGAGCTGGCGTCATAAGCTGCCTGGCTCGCGTCCCGGATGGTCTTCAGCTGCTCCATCATGAGTCCCGCCTGGCGTATTGCCTCCTTCGCTGCGCCAGCTTGGTCCTCTGGGACGTGGTGCGTCGTGAAGAGAGAGGGCTGCTGGGCACTCGTCAGTGGATTTGCGAAGGACAGCGTGTGTCGAGTGGTGTTCTCTTCCTCCACAGTCAGAATCTCAGGCGCCGTCACATCCTGAAGCACCTTACTGGCGGACGCTTTCCGACTCCTCCTGCGTGCCAGTGGTTCTTCATCCTCGTCGTCGTCAGGGAGATTGATAACAGTGTTGGGTGGAGCTGCGGAGAAGAATCAGGATCAGAGATCGCGAGTCAGTCGACTAAGAACGGTGTTAAGAATACAATACCTGGGTTCGAAGTTGCTGCATCCTCCATCTCGTGGTCATCAGCCCGGGCCGAGGTCTCAGAAGTAGCAGCACTGCAACTCCAAAGGATCAGTCGACTAACTTCAGCGTCGACCAGAGATAAAGTTCGCACAGAATAAGAAAATATGAGCAGCACAATTACCCTGATATGGTGGGGATGGACACCTTCATCTTCGGCAGGAGCTTGGTCGGCTTTGGCGGAGCCCCCCTAGGCTGCTTCGACGCCTTTTCAGTCGGCGCTGGAGAAGTGGTCCTAGGGCGCTTGGTCGACTGCGTCGCAACCCCCTTGCCACGTTCAGTCGAAGGGTCGTGGACGAGCTTCGACCGCCTTTCCGAGCGCGGTGGCACGACCTCCTCCTCTTCCTCCTCGTCTTCGGCGTCATCATCATCGCCGTCATCATTATCATCGTCGTCGTCGTCCCCTGCAACGTCCGAGTCCCATTCCTCCTCGTCCTGGCTCTCGCCCCCACTCGCCTCACCCTCCTCAGTCGGAGTTTGTGCCCCATTGGGCATCGAGTACAACTCGGTGAGGGCCTAGCAGATATCAAGACAATGATCAGTCGACCAGTCGGCAGAGTGGACAGAGATGAATGCGACAAGAATGCAGTGGAGAGCAGGGCAAGTGTACCTTATTTGGATCACTGTTGTGGTCGAGTGGAGGAATCCTTCTGGCTCCGCGTGGGTTGTCCTTGTTTCCGGTGACGGCTGCCATCCATCTTTCCAGAGTGACATCGTCGACTGCTTCTGGATGGACTCTAGTCTCGTCTTCGGTCCCACAGTACAACCACATGCAGTGGCTCCGGAACTGGAGGGGCTGGATGCGACGCCTGAGGAAGACCTCCAGGAGATCCATGCCCGTCACTCCCTCCCGAACCAACTGCACCACGCGCTCCATCAACATCTTCACATCAGCTTTCTCCTCCGGGATCAACTTCAGAGAGGAGGGCTTGTTCACTCGGTCCATGGTAAACTGTGGGAGTCCACTCGACTGTCCCGGCGTCGACTGGTCCCGGCAGTAGAACCAGGTCGACTGCCAGCCTCTGACTGACTCGGGAAAGGTCATGGGCGGAAAGGTGCTCTTGTTCCTCACCTGGATGCCCAAACCCCCACACATTTGGACGACTCGGGTCTTTTCGTCGCCTGGACTCGCCTTCTTCACGGTCTGAGAGCGACACGTGAATATATGCTTGAACAAACCCCAGTGCGGTCGACAGCCCAAGAAACCCTCACACATGGACACGAACGCGGCAAGATAGGCAATGGAGTTTGGGGTAAAGTGGTGGAGCTGCGCTCCGAAGAAGTTCAAAAAGCCACGAAAGAAAACACTCGGTGGCAAGGAAAACCCGCGATCAACATGGGTAGCCAAAAGCACACACTCACCCTCTTCTGGCTGGGGCTGCCACTCCTTCCCCGGAAGCCTCGCAGCTCCGTAGGGGATCAAGCCCTCGTTGGCCATGTCGAGGAGGTCATTCTCCGTGATGGTCGACTGGATCCAGTCTCCTTGGACCCAGCCCTTCGGCAGGCGGGATCTGGACGAGGACCCTCCGCGGCTGGTGGATCTTCCTTTTGCCTTCTCCGATGCCGACGCCTTCTTTGCGCGCTCCAGCGCCGCCGTCTTCTCCTTGGCCATGGTCGCCGGCGAGATGCGCAAAGGGAAGTGGTGCGGGGGCGAGAGCGAGCACGCTGGGCAGGGAGGAAGGAAGCAGAGAGAGGGGAAGAATGCTAAGGCGCAGCACAGAAGTCCTCGCCGGGCACATTTATAAGGTCCCTTCCGAGTGGATGACAGGTGGGCCCGGTCGATCTAATCATATCTGGAACAGTTATGCAGACGGAATACGTGGCGAAAAAGGCGGCGCGGAGATCGAGGCGTCCATGCCCCGTCCCATCCGAACGCCGCGGTCCGCCCCGCTTCGCGCGCGCCCCAAAATTTCGCATCCCGCGGAATCCGCGAGCAACAAATCAGTCTGTCAGGCGCGGTGTTTCCGGCGATCCGTCGCTCGGAGATCGTCGAAGCCTGAAAGATCACTCGACGCAAAAACAGAATGGATCAAGTCGACTGAAGGCAAGTTGTTTCCTGTCGACAAAGGGATTCTTTGGTCCAGAACAGCGCACAACCGGAGCACAAAGATTAATCGGAAACGACATCAACTCCTTCTTCACTCGAAGCCTCAATCCATTCGGGGGCTAATGATGGGGTTATGTACCTAGGGTAGGGTCATGGACCTGATCCAAGTAACTTACCCCAGGACATCCTTAGAAGAGGTCGCCTTCCAGTCGACCAACGAGGATTCATTCGACTGGCCTGAAGGACTCGACCACGAAGACTCACTCGACCACCAGGAGGTCAAGAGGCACTCTGCACTGCAACGGCCTGTAATCAAGTAGACTTTATGATAGTAAAGGCCTTTATGTGGGGCGTTACCAGTAACGCCCCAGACTTAACTCACCTTAAACCCTCTCCTACGTGGGCTGGCTGGGGTCCTGGCGCACTCTATATAAGCCACCCCCCTCCACAGGCAGAGGGGTTCGGCACCTTGTAATTCATACATTCATAATCCACTCGACCGCCTCCGGGCTCCGAGACGTAGGGCTGTTACTTCTTCCGAGAAGGGCCTGAACTCGTACATCCTTTGTGCTTACAACCTCTCCATAGCTAGGACCTTGCCTCTCCATACCTACCCCCACTCTACTGTCAGGCTTAGAACCACGACACCCAATACACAGCCGCCGCATTGCATCCTCGTCACCACAGTCGCAATATCCCTCACGTGCTTGAGCCAGGAAAATCCTATATAACGCATGTTGCGCCAGGTTGCCGGTTTTTGACATCAACATTGGTGCTTTCGTTAAGATCTCGTTGTTTGATCGCTAGGGATCGATAGCTCGTCTGCAGATTAACAACAGTTTTTTCTAGACAGTGGGTTCGTGTTCATGGTCCCCACATCCTTGAGCATCGCTTTGACGATTACTTCGGTGGAATTGAATCTACAACAACCCTGTAAAATTTCGTCGCCTTCCGATGGAGGAATCTCCGACAAACTCTGATCTACCAGAGCCGTGTCGAATCTGGACGAGAATTTGGACGAGTTTAGGGAGAGGAGTCCAGCGTCCAGCTCGGACATCCTTTGGAAGATCCAATTGTTCATCGGATGCTGAATTCCCATATCGACAACCCCTCAAAATTGCAGCTCGATCCGACCGCTCAAACTCCAGAAAACGCCTGATGAGTGCATCAATTTTCGAATCTGTTTTCTACGCGAAAACAAGTCCGACTCGAGTTTATATTTCTTTATGAACTGGACATTGGACATCTTTATTGAAGGAAAAGAAATTTCTAGGGTATTGTGTATTGTTCTCAAACACGTCCCACAAATTTGGAGACTTTTCCGAGGCGATCTTAACCATTGCGCCGGTGTCAAACTAGCCCAACATCGTCGCCTCATGGATTACACGGAGCGGGCACACCGACATCGTTGTGTGGTCACTTCATCAAGCCGACATCAATTGCGTCACAAATTTTGACCTGCATCAGCATCGTCGTCACCTCTTCTTCAAGCCGACGTTTAACATGCCGACCTACTTCGACACATCGGTCGACATGGATGCTTCGGCACCTCAGCTGGACCGGGGGCTTCGCCTCGACATATCGGCAAAGTTATGTTGTCACTTCATCAAGCCGAGCTCTTCGCTCCGGAACCTCAGGATCGGCTTGGAGGTAGGGACCTTGACCCACCACAAGCTCAGACCACGTCATCAACACCGAGCGCATTAACCAACTAAGTCACTTTGATGCTCAAATTCTTTAAATGTTAAATTTTTGTTCAGTCCAACCATGCATTATATTTGTTTAAACAAAGAAGCTGGTTGTTAAAAACTTAGTTTGTTAGAAACATTATTCGTTAAAAACACCTCTTTTACTCAAGTTAATTGGGGGCTCTTAAATTTTATGAGCCGTTTTATAATAAGTGTTTTCTTTCTTGCACACTACCCGTATGAGGCGTTCGAGACCCTGCCAGTATGTATGTACGTGGCCGTATTTTCTTTCTTGCATACTGGTCGCTGTACGTATGTGTACATGCTACGTGTGCGCCTCTCCTACGACACGTGCGCGCCTCTACATCGACCAGTATGTATGTACACGTTCGCGACCAGAATGACAACGCTACGTACGCTTCGACTAGGTGGGTCCCGACTGTCAGGCACTTCCTTGCCTGCGAAGATGTAACTGGTGGGTCCCAGCAGTCAGGGGGGTGAATCGTTTTTTTTGCCCGGACGCACTTCCTTGCGTGCGAAGATGTAGCTGGTGGGTCCCAGCAGTCAAAGAGAAACGTTTTTTTTTGTGAAATACGGTGGCCCGTCCAGTGGGTCCCTACTGTCAGGTGGAGTAATAATTATTTTGCCCGTAATAAGGAGGCACTTTCTTGCAGCTGCCGTGGACCCAGTTGTCAGCCTCTCCACGTACAGTACTCTTCCGATGGAAGTCGTTCCTTGACCATGTTGACCACGCCGCGCAGAGAGAACCAGGGCGGTGGACGACGGCGAGCAGCGAGGCCTAGGAAGGGGACGACGCGGAGCCGAGAAAGACGCGGCAGTGGAAGCCCGCACGGAGAGGAGTACAAGGGTTCACTGGTTCGGTTGCGGTGTGAGGCTGTCGTCGCTGCAGGGCCTGACCAGCGGTGGAAATAGTAGGGGGCGGTGAGGCCTCCGCGGCAGCACAGCCAGCCACAGGAGGCAGGAGCATGCAACACGACCAACGCTGCTTTGGGCGGCTGGAGGAAGAAGACCAGAGGTTGAAGAAGCACTACGGCCGTTGGATGGACATCGTACGGTCACTGGAGCTAGAATCGTTCATATTGACTAAATTGACAAAGCACTCCGTCCCCGTCAACTTAGTAGGCCCACAAGTCAGCCTCCCACCAAGGTGGGTCCCAACTAGCAGGGGGAGTATTCATTTTTTTGTGCGTAATAAGGAGGCACTTCCGGTGGGTCCGAGCTGACAGCGGGGGGAACACTTTTTTCGCGAAATACGGTGGCTCGTCCGGTGGGTCCCAGCAGTCAAGGGGGGAACGTTTTTTTGCCAAATACGATGGCCCGTCCAGTGGGTCCCTGCTGTCAGGTGGAGGAATAATTATTTTCCGCATAATAAGGAGGCACTTCCTTGCGGCTGCCGTGGACTCAGCTATCAGCCTCTCCACGTACAATACTCTTTCGATGGAAGTCGTTCCTTGACCACGTTAACCACGCCGCGCCGAGAGCACCAGGGCGGTGGACGACGGCGAGTGACGAGGCCTAGGAAGGGGATGACGCGGAGCCGGGGAAGACGCGACAGCGGAAGCCCGCGCGGAGAGGAGTACGAGGGTTCACTGGTTCGGCTGCGGTATGAGGCTGCCGTCGCCGCAACAGGGGTGTGGGTGAGTGGAGGGATGGCCTAGCCAGCGATGAGAGTAGTAGGAGGCGGTGAGGCCTCCGCGGGAGCACAGCCGGCCACGGGAGGCAGGAGCAGGCGGCACGACAGCCGCTGCTTTGGGCGGCTGAAGCAAGAAGACCAGAGGTTGAAGAAGCACTACGGTCGTTGGATGGACATCGTACGATCACTACAGCTAGAATCGTTCATATTGACTAAGTTGACAAAGCCCTTGGTACGCGTCAACTTAGTAGGCCCACAGGTCAGCTTCCGAAATGGTGCGCCCCAGATGTCAGGGGGAGGAATCATTTTTTGGGCGGGTGAAACTAGAATATCCGAGATTGAAGAAGAAGCACATCATTCTTTGGATGGACATTCAACAGTCACTGCTGCTAGAACCGTGTGTTAACTATAATAAGTTGACAAAGCCTTGCATACGCGTCAACTTCTTTTTTTAGGGACGCGTCAACTTAGTAGGCCCACAAGTGTGTGGCAGAGAACTTATAGTCATTTTTGCATTTGTAAGAATGTACAGTCCATTTTTGAATTCTAATGGAATTTACTACAGCCCATTTACAGTTTGTTAAAAGTACAACCCATTTTCTAGCTAGGATAACGATTAATAATTTCAACCAACCGTTCAAGACAGAATTCAATAAAATTTCCCATATTTTGATGGGATCCGAAATATTTTTATCCCGAAATTTCTAGTCAGATTAAATATAAATTTGTATTACATAAAAATCTAATGAAACATTGCGCGCGCAACAATTAAAAATTAAGATTTTCAAAATCCATAAATAATATTTTATAAACTAATTTCGTGCTTGGTGTATTTTTTTACTGCCTAGTTTTTATAATTACATCCCATTTATTATTTTTTTAAACTCATTTTCATGTTAAGCCTAATGCATCCCTCCTAGGAAAGATTTGCAGCCCAGCGGGGCGGAGAATAACAAGTTGATCTTGCCTGAGTATTCCTCAAATAAACGTATAGCTGGGCTAGCCATTTTCATCTTGAAAAAAAATTAATATCTGGGCTGGATATATGTCCTGGGCTAGACGGGCCACAACCCGCCCAGTTAATACCCTGCTCTCCTCTGAACAACAACGAAAACATCGCCAAGAAAAACTCTGCAGTGCTCACGCCTCAAAAACATAAATACTGCTCGTGCTGCTTGGCCCAAGCTGTCGGCCGCACCTTGTGCAATTATCTCGTTTATATTGACTATATAGGTTGACAATGGTGTGGGACTGTGATGTCAGGAAACCAAGAGGAATCAAAAAAATATAGTTGTACATAATAAGGAGGCACTTGCATACGTACGGCTATGGCCCTAGTGGGTCCCTACTGTCATCCAGTCAAAATAAAGTCATATCCTGAATCCTCATGTTCATTGACCATGTTAACAATGCTCGGCGCCACGGTGAGCGCAACAACTCAAAGGACGACGGAGAGGGCCTCACGGGCCCTACGGATGGTCTGATACAGCGCCCGCTGCTCATTCAGGAAGCCAGGATCATCGGACACCTATGAGCACCTTCGAGAGACTGAGACGGCATGAAACGGTAAGGCCGCGCTTGGGAGCTCTGGTTTATTTCACACCTGTATTAAGATACAAGTGTAATTTACTCGTCATTGGAAACAACACGTAAAATATAGGCGTAATGAAACCGAGGGCCCGAGGTCTATAAGTAAAACCGGCGGGTTACGCGTGTAATTTGAGAGACCGGTGTATATTTTACTAGTCAAAATCGACCAACCAAGCGCTTCGCCCGAGACCATCTGCTTTTATTTACAAGCGTCAGTTTTACAAGCGGTTTTGGTTGGAAAATGACGATCCAATCATGGCCTAAGATGATGAGTTGGTCGAAAGATCATATGGTTTCACGTCTAACCTACCCGACTTGTCGTATAGGCTATGAATGAAACATAAGACGATGAACTTCTTAAGCACGGAAACAACAGAAGAGGATGATCTTCCTAACAAGCAAATCACTAGCATTATTGACATGCAAAACAATACGAAGCATTATTCTCAGGAGGCACGATGAACAGCTCGTGATGCCGCATGCCACAACATTCCAAGCTCAACTTTGCAATCAAACACAAGTCCTGGCATTATATAGACAATATTCAAAACAAACTCTTAAAATATCTTACATAAGTCAACATTCATGTGACTATGCATCTCAGTAGAGTAAATATTTACTTCTAAACTGAACATAGGAATATGAAAAAACAATCGACGTTGCTCACAGCAAAGGGCGTCCCACTCAAAAATATCAAATGCATGTCTTCTGGCTAACATCAATGAGAAAAAATTGACAAGGTTTTCCAATTCCAATATATTAAACTAATGTCAACTTTGACAAGCTTTTCCCATTCAAAATATGTAATGCCTATGATTGTGGAACGGGCAGGGTTTGTTATCAGTTTGTCATTTGATAGTCCGGTGGCTCAAGGTGACGACAAATGATTAGAGAACCATTCAATGTATTGTGCATGATGTGAAGTATTATGGAGGACACGAACCATCTGAACATTTTGTGCAGTTCCACTAAAATCAAGCTGAGCATCCCTGTGGATTTCGCATTTATATGCTGCCAGAAAACAAAGACACATCAGCACACACATGAATATTGGCCCCAGTGTCAACCCACCAATCGGTGGACTAATAAACTGAAAGTACGGTAAACAGATTACCATACCCAGATGCCCCATCATTGTTGCTTAGAGTGACATTAACATACTTGGAGTCCTATCCTGGCTTCTTGGTACTTGTTTGGGCACTTGTTTGCCTAGTGTTCCTCCGAACCACAAGTAAACCAGTCATCTCTATTTTTGTCTTTCTTCTTACCCTTCTTAATGGTCGATGATGGCAGCACCATTCAAACATATAGTCCAGTGGCTCAAGGTGACGACGAATTATTAGAGAACCATTCAATGTATTGTGCATGATGAAGTATTATGGAGGACACAAACCATCTGTACATTTTTTGCAGTTCCACTAAAATCAAGCTGAGCATCCCTGTGGATGTCGTATTTATATGCTGCAAGAAAACAAAGACACAACAGCACACACATGAATATTGACCCCAGTGTCAACCCACCAATCGGTGGACTAACAAACTGAAAGTACGGTAAACAGATTACCATACTCAGATGCCCCATCATTGTTGCTTAGAATGACATTGACAGATTTGGAGTCCTGTCCTGGCTTCCTGTACTTGTTTGGGCACTTTTTGCCCAGTGCACTCCACGTGTTGTAGAGTTTCCTATGCTCTCTGCAGACTAGTCATGTCACTAGCGTCTACTAATACTCTGTAAAGCTTCTTGATCATTCCTTATGTAATGTAGCGCAAACAGTGACTGCTTCTTTCTACAAAGTGATAAGACCAACTGGACCCACTAATGCAACAGTTTGCCTTAGACACATTGGCTCCTTTTGTGCAGTTCAACTAAAATCAAAGTCGGAATAAAACCGAGCTTTAATTTTGATATCCCTAGAAGCAACAAAAGGTATAAGGGAAACAATTACTGAGAAATAACAGTTGATGACTTGTACTCCTAGAAGAAAAACATCTACTAATCTACCTTATCTTAATGGGAAACAAAGCAGGAGAGTAGCAATTCTCAATCAGTGTGATTCATTCATATTAACTGAGACATTATCTTAACAATGCCTTGTTTCAACATGTATAAAGAACGACAAAGCAAAAAAGTATCATTCCTAAAACAATGCGATTGATTCATTTTAACAGAGACATTATCTTAACAATACCTTGGTTAAACATGTAGAAAGAACTACAAAGCAGCATAGTTCCATTTGTAAAACACCGTAACTGATATATAATAACAGAGACATTATCTAAACAATACATTTCTTAAACATGTACTCCGGCCGATCCCTAACAGAAATGGTACACCCGCCGATCCCTAACAAGTGTTGCAGTTTTGAACTAAGATTCAGTAGTTAATTCTGGGGAAAGTCGGTACTGACCTTTCAAGACCAAGATTTGAAACAACTCGTGAGGAAGACGTGAGAGAGATCTCAACACATATATGGAAATCCGCTCTCATTTTGTGCAGTTCCACCAAAACTAAGCGAAGCAAAATGTCGCAATAGCAACAAGTTGAATAGATATCCCTGCTTTAACAGAGGCAAAAAAGGAATCAATTACTGGCCAATAAAGGAGGATGAAACACGCGGCCACAAAAATGGCAATCCCGCCAATCACTAACAAGTGTTGCAGTTTTGAAATAAGATTCAGTAGTTAATTCTGAGAGTGGCATTGCTTAATTTTACCAGCAGCATTAGATTAACAAAAAACATAAATAGTTTCAGGGGAGAGTGGGTGCAACAACAACATGTGCTTCCATCTACTTATAAAGGGGGTGATGCAGAGTTTGTTGTAACAAAGCAACAAGCATAATGTCTGGGTTGGTCCCATTTTTGTTCACTACTTAATGGGAAAAGACAGCAATAAAATAGCTTCAATTCAACATTTATTTAAAACAGTACCAATAAAAGGAGCACAACATCTCAAAACACACTGCACGATCATGTGGATGAAGGCAAGTACCAACCTGTCATGACGCACACAAGATCACGTACGAATCTGCCAACACGAATAGGAAATCCAATCTCGTTATGTGCAGTTACTCTGAAATCAAGTAAAGTCGACGGTGTGACATTTAAATTTGCTATAGCAACAAGTTGAATAGATATCCCTGATTTAACAGAGGCAAAAAGGAAACAATTACTGCCAATAAAGGAGGATGAAACATGCGGCCACAAAAAGAAGCATCTACCTTATCTTGATGGAAAACAAAGTATAGGACAGTAGCATTTCTAAAACGGTTGCATTGATTCATATTAACAGAGAAGTTCTCTTAAAATAGTCCAGTAGTAAATTGTGAGAGTGGCATTGCTTAAAATACAATAGCTTCAATTCAACATTTATTTAAAACAGTACCAATACAAGTAGCACAACATCTCAGAACACACTACACGATCATGTGGATGGGACATGGGACATGCCATCACCATGTGCGTCCACACGTATAAATGGGTGATGCAGAGTATGTAGCCAAGCAGCATATCTGCGTTGGTCCCATATTTGTTCTCTTTGAAACTTTTTCCGATGTGAGGGCAGCAAATCTAGTCCTGCACAAACAACCCGACCCCCCAGTTTCTTTCCCTTTTCAACAAAGAGTTCGGTTCCTTACAGATGTGTGTACTGGGTTACCCCCTTTTTCCCTTTTCGACCAACAAAGCGGCTGGATAGCTAGTCTATACTACTTTCCCTCCCTCCTTTCCTCATTGAACCACGTCCTAGATTCATGCTCCACCCCACCGCACCCATCTTTCCTCTTTGAACCAAGACCTAGATTCGACTACCGAATCGAAAAAGATCAACATGCAGCTAGACCAATGACGGTTTCAAAGAAACTTATACCTTAGGGTCGTCGGGATGTGGCAAGGTGTGCAGCGGGAGGTCGGATCTGCCCACACTATGTACGACAGCAAGGAAGAAGGGGTCGGTGGCCCTCCCCCATAGGCGCTGGGTGAAAGAGAAAAGCGCAACCGGTAGTGGATTGCCTCCCTCGTCGAAGGCGATAGAGTGAACGATACACCTCCTCCCCTTCCTGGTGCGACAGGATCCGGACGCCTCCTTCGCCAGCTGTGAGGGGGGTGAGAGAGACAGAGACCACAACGCAATCTTGTTTAGATCTGGTGAAGAGAGTGAGAGATAGTGAATATAGCAAACCCTAGCAAAGGAATGCTGAGCCTCCAGCGTGTATATATATATGTAGTGCGGCGAGAGTGTGGAGAGTGCAAACCCTAGTGAACAAGCGCTGAGGCTCCAGCTTACATATATATTGTAGTACGGACCGAACTTTGGTGCCTTAATTGCACCTGCTTTTGGCTGTATGACAGGTGGGCCAGCCACATTTTGGGCCCACCTGTCATAAACCCAAAGGCAGGTGCACTAAAGTCAATGAAGCTGCCTCCATATAGTACTCGTGTATACGACTAATATATAGTGGAGTGGTTTTCTTATTCTCTCCATAACAATAGTTTTAAATTGTGTAAGTATGAAACAAAACTCTTTATTTAACGTACCAGTGAAGAAAACTACTGTCCACGCGTCCTGGTCGAACTTCCTGTCCTTCACGTGCGGTACACTACCCTCCCTTAAGTGAACAACCACACATGCGCCAAATTATCAGAAACGTGTGAGAGTGTGTACAAATAAAGAATTTTAATTTCAATCATTGGAAAGGTTTGAGAGTATGTACAGTTTGCCCTCTCTAGTAATCATGGTTTGTTGTGTTCGGCCTAAACTTGGTCAAACTTTACAAAGTTTGACTTCAGTCAAATCTAATATGCGGAGTAAATAAAAATGGAGGGCTACTACGTCCATCCGGGTTTTTACCACACCATTTTTTAATCAAAGTTAATAGCTGGACAAATAAAATTACAGGGGAGCTGGAGACAAAGTTGTGAGAAGGCTTAGAAATTAATACAAAACTTATGCTCTTAGTACCAACATCGATCCTTCTTCGAGGAAACATTTGGTTCATAGCCAATTGTGTGATAAAATTGCACCAACGTGAAAGACGACTGCATCTCCAACGCAACCAAGGTGAACTGACGAAGGATATCATCTTTGTGGGTAACAAGCAAAGAGCACTGATGGAAGACAGCTTGTTTTTCATTGAAAACCGATCAGCTTCACCAACCAACTCAACCACGAGGCGCAACCATGAGCATTAATAGGTCATCATGGTGATGCATCATCCATTTGGCATCAAGTTTGGGTGAGGCACCTATGAAGTTCGACAAATCCTCATTGTGGTCTGTTTCTTCTCAGTAGTCAAGCTTGAGGAAGGAAGAACCACGTGGCAGAGGACAGTGAGGCGGAACAACAATGGCCATCCAATTTTTTTCAAGTCCACTAAAATTGAGGAAGACATGCCCGGGTATGGAGATACGCATCGTTGTTTCCAAAAATATGAAAAGGGATATAGTGTTGTTACTTTGTTTTACAAGATTAACAACGACATCTCAATTGTTAAGAATTATGAAAAGTACACCAACAAACAGAGGCATCATGATTATCTTGATGGGAACTAAACCAGGATACCCGAGAAAAAAAGCATTTCTTCATTTAACCAGTGATAGTATTAGATTAGCAGCAACAATAGGAGCATATGGACAATGACCGCACAACCAGCATGTACTTTTTGTCGAAACAACATGTATACCTCCACCAAGGCATAAATCAGGACAACTTTTTGAGTGGCATTTCCTCTATAATAGTAGGTGATGTTGGACCAGCCGACGAACCCTAGCTACTATACATGGGGAGCCGAGGAGTAGTCGCATAGAAGAAAACCCGCATGCAGCGACCTGGGGAGCTGGACCAGTACAAGAAGTTATACCTCAGGTGGGCGAGATGTCGCTTAGGCGGGCGGGCGGGATCTGCCCACATGACGGCAGCGAACAAGGGTGCAGAGGACCTTCATCCGCGCCAACGCCGGCTCTGAGAGGACGGTGCGCATCGGCTTCCTCCATCGCCGACGGCGACAACATTAACGCTGCACCTCCTCACCTCCCACAACAGACGGGATTCGGCCGGATCTATGACCACCGGTGAGGAGAGAGATAGTGTGGACACTATCATCTTGTTTTGATATGGAGAGGCTGAGGGAGCGAGACGCGAGAAACTCTATCAAACAAGAAACTATAATGGAGTAAAACAATCTCTCATAGCAGTGGTTTTAAATAGAATATGCGCGTTCCCGGAAAAAAGAAATGAAAACTGGCGGACAATTTTTAACGTACCAAGAAAGAAAACTCGATCAAAAACACGCCCCCGCTTCCAGGTCGCGAGAGTCGTCGCGCACACACACATAGACATAGACATGCAAATCCGTGTTTATGTAAAATTCCATTTCCATCTCCATCTCCAATCATATTTATCCAACTAGCATATTATTTACGTTGTTAATTATATATGCGGCAATATTAGCGTACATCATCTCTTGTTTGCGGGCGTCCGGACCGCTGCCACGGCCGCTCCTGACCAACCCGAACCCTCTCATCACCCGCGCATGCTTCCCGCCCAAAACTGTCAGTGCCACATTCATGCCCAGCCAGAGAGGACGCGGCCTCTCACTGGCGCCGGAATTGAAGCGGCGCGCTGGCTGAGAGAGCGTCGCCCGCGCCGCTTCCTAGTGCACGCGACTGCTCCGCGTTCAAAGGTCGCAATAGCCGGCCACAACATGCATGTAAAAAGTTCTTGGGAGTCCGTGCTACAGCTAGCTGTCCTTCCCCAACTCGTCAATCTCTTCCAGTAGTACTAGTACTCCATGGCGCGATCCATCGACAAGCAGGCGGGAAAGTTATCGTATACGGGTTTACGGTGAGTGGCATGCCGAGCGACCGTGTGGGGTCGAGCCGTGGAGGAGGGTGAGACACGAACGCGACAGACATGGTTTAAATGTTGGTTTTGCTCGATGGCGCGATCCAACGAAATGAAACGTTGGTTTCTCTCTGTTTCCATTTTTTCTCCGGAAAAACGAAAACTTTCCACTCAATTTTCATTCCTACTCCAAGGTTGCCCCATTACAACATTCCATCAAATACAAAGGAAAACTAACACGCATGCTGATGCATCTCAATGATTCATAGATCATAGCCAATATTTACTTCACAACTAAAGACAAAAGTTGTGAGAGCGTGTACGAAAGAAAAACTACTGATGGGGTCACTACGACTTAAACCCTAAACCCTAAACATGATTTAATTTCCTGGCCAGGTAGAACCTGTCGAAGGAAAGACAGCTGGCACCCTCGGATCATACGATGCTTTTGTGCAGTTCCACTAAAATCGAGTTGAGCATCCCCGATGGCAAAGATATTGAAGAAGTGTGATTAGAATAATAGTACTAGCACTAGTTCATGAGACATAAACTCATCACAAGTAGAAGCCGATAGAAGTAGAGAAAGATCGACATGGAGATGAAGCTACGTGGGAAGCTGCGGCAGTGGAGCAAGCCGGCTCCAAAAGGAAGATGGACTACCTGGGACGTCGGGCTATAGCTAGAAGGGCGGTTGGGACGCAGCATCGGCCCATACCGCGGTGACCCCCGATTGGGACGCACCGACTATGGATTTTCTCCCTCGCCGATGTCGACCGCATCTACGCAGAACATTGTTCCCTTCCCCCAGCTGCGGGATCAGGCCGGATATGTGACCAGCGGTGTGGCCACCGTCGTTCTATGCTTGTGAAGAGAGCAACCCAAGCAAGCGGGCTTGTAGCTTAGGCTCCTGCTAGTGTATATATAGTAGTTTTCTTTTTTTCTCCATATCAACCATTTTATATTGCGTACGTGTCATTGAAGAGTGAAATGATGGTTGCTTCTTCTGACTAACTTACTGTGTGATTTGACTGCTCCTTTAGTGGCCCCTACACGTACTCCCCCTACGTGTATGCAACAGTCACACGTACACATGGACACAAAAACACGCGTGCTGCCCTAATGCATGTATGTCCGAGCACACGACGAAACACACATGGTCACGCTCAAGTGCTCAACCTACACGTGCATGCACACACATACTCAGCCATGAGCTAGTGACCGTATAAACACCAAAAAATGTATATATTGAGCGCAATGAGCGTATTATGAAGTCCACTGACCGTATTTTTACAAATATACAGTGACAGACAGTGTACTTATCTCGTTTGAAATTAAGCCATATTAACCGGAGAGGAGGCAGTATGGACTAGCATTACTTTGTTGTGTCCCGTCAACTTGCCGAACAAGGAGAAGCTTGTAGGACGGGAGAAGCTTGCGCGTGGTGGCTCGCAGGACAAGGAGAAACTTTTGACTAATGCAAGCTCTCCTTCGCTCAGGCGGTGGACGTGCAACAGCTAATTCGGTGTTAGATCGCCAGAAGCATACACTGTACTAGTACTATTATTGTTGCACTTCCCGAAGAGGCGAACAACCAAGCGCAAAGTTTACTAGTACTAGTACTACTACTATAGTCTATAGAGGTATGTACTATACTAGTACTAGGAACCAGATGGAGGAGCGTCTGCACTCTTATTATATTTTTAAAATGTGATAAAGCAATCTTCAACACATTTGGTTCTCTTCGAGGGTTCTCACATGTGATAATGAAAGTTGATTTCATGGAACACTCGCCACAATTCTTGCTTAATTCTGGCTCATATCCTGTTACAAATAGGAGCGCTTGGTAATATTTCCTCTTTTTTGTTATTTAGCATGTAAACAGGTCAGCAAACCTTGCGGCGCATCTTTGTGCGAACCGTGCTTGCTGCACTTTGAATGTGGCCGAGAGCTGGCTTGATGAAACACCTCACTTCCTACTTTTTTTGTGGGGTACCTCGGTTCCTAGTGACCAATGTCTTGGCTGATCATCCTAAGAATGCTTATATATGAATAAAGCTCTCTCATTTGCCCACAAAAAAGATTAAACCATATTAACCGGAAAGGAGGGAGTATGGACTAGTACTAGTTGTCGGTGTGTCTCGTCAACTCGCAGAATGAGGAGAAGCTTGCAGGACAAGGTGAAGCTCGCTTACGCCTTTTGACTAATGCAACGTACCCTCGCCCAGGCGGTGGACATGTATCAGTTCATTCGGTGTCAGAATGCCAGAGGCATACATTGTAGTACCGAACATGTGGAGTACCATCATTGTTCGACTTCACGAAGAGGCGAAGAGCCAAGCGCAAGGTTTAGTAGTACGAGTAGTACTACTACCAGAACCACATGGTAGAGCGTCTATACTCTTATTTTTTTTTAATCTCTGATAAAGTACACATTTATTCCGGAGAAGGGCGGAAAATGGCAGCCCAACATGTAATGATGATATCGATTAACCATGCTCGAATATATCTTGGCCTTCGTGCGAGCCCGTCTGTGTGTTCTCGCTCCTCGTCTCTCTCAGATTAGCCACAGTGGGAGTAACTTCAACAGTAACATCGAGTCCAACTCAGAAAATTTGCTTATGTGGCAATGAGTTAATGAGGAGAGAGATAGTTACAGTAACTTAGCTAGTTACTGTAACATCACATGTCCCAAAGCAATATGAGTCTATAACCTAATAAATGAAGGTTTGCATGTTATCATACTTATGTTACTGCCCACTATGAAGGTAGTAATATAGTCTAGGGATATGTGTATGTTACTCTCCATTGTGGCTAGTCTCAAGGAACGGCGGGTTGGCCATTTTTCCGTCAATTGAGATCAGTTTGCTCACACTCCGGTCCCACATGTTAGTGATATGCCAAGAGGAGGTGCGTTGACCAACTGGCCATACGCGTACTTGGTTTTGCACCTTCATACTACTCCTCCCGCCGTCACAGTTTACAGGGCGCGCTTCATTATGATGCATTTCTCTCAATGCATTTCCACCACCAGAGAGACTTTAGACGCGTTTGGTTTAATGCTTAATTAATTAGGGCGTGGTAACCGCAATTTTCTCTCGATTTAGTACTACGGAGTGGAGTAAGTGCATGCATGTGTGTACCCGGGGTGGAAGCACTGCATGCATGTGTGTACGCATTATTTCCTCTAGTAATAGACGTTGTGCTATAACTACCAATGCTATTTTTCAGGCCGATCGCTAGTCGCCTTGGTCCCAGAGATTTTCTCTTTTTCTGAAGCGCGCTCTATAAACAGTGACATATGGAGTAGTATGAGCGGATTCAAAGAAGAGTGTATTGATGGTTGCTTCTTCCGAGCAACTTACAGTGGGAAAGGTGGGGCTTATGATTTGACTACTCATTACTCACTATTAATACGGTGCAACGACCGGTCTGAGTCTCCCATGCGGCTGTGCACTACCCCCTCGGTTCTTAAATATACTCCGGAGTATTTGTCTTTCTAGAGATTTCAACGAGTGACTACTCAAATATATGTCTTTTTAGAGATTCAAATGGACTACTACATACGGATGTATATAGACATATTTTAGAGTGTAGATTCACTCATTTTGCTCTGTATGTAGTCACTTGTTGAAATATCTAGAAAGACAAATATTTAGGAACGGAGGGAGTACACATACGAAGCAAAATGAGTGAATCTACACTCTAAAATATGCCCATTTGAAATTTGTAAAAAGACAAATATTTAGGAACGAAGGAGTATAATTTTGTGCACGGCACATGGACCCGGATGCCGAAGAGGCTTCTAGCAATGCTATCAAGCTTCCAACATTTGTTTACATAATTGACGTACTATACAAATAATTTTCCAGCGACATGAAATTGTACAATGGTGTGAGCTTTCAGCTTTTGTTTCGTGTGTCTTGCCATCGATGCTCTTTTGGAAACAATAAAAAACCAACTTCTTTGCTAATCAGAGCTAATATTTACATCACAACTGAAGACAAAGTTGTGAGAAGGTATTAAATTGAAATTTTTCCATGCTTTCATTGGCTGCAATGTCCCCCCAGCTCTGTCTAAATCAACAAGGCATGTTGGGAAAAAAGTAGTTGTCTGGAGCATGCAATATTCCGATCATTTTGTGCAGTTCCACTAAAATAGAGTTGAGCGTCGCTGTTCCAAAGATATTAAGTGTGATTACGATAATAGAGGACTGTTGATGAAACAATAAACACACAAATAGAAGCCAGTCACCTTTGCAGTCTCTCTTAACACTAACTAGTTGGAGAAGATTAGGCTCGGAGTTGGATGAGGAAGATAGAGTAAAACCAATCTCCCTTTGTGCAGTCGCATTGAAATGTAAAGACGTTGCCCGTGTGACATTTTGGTAGAACTGCACAAAACACTCTCAAGAAAAAAAGTGATTTGTGCAGTTCACCAAAAGGTCACAATAGCAACAAGGTGAAATGGATAGCCCTGTTTGCAAAAAAGAGGTAGAAAGGAAACAATTACTGGCCAATAATAGTTGATGACACAATTGACGACAAAAAGAAGCATATTCCTTATCCTACGGGAAGATAACAACACGGTTGTGTTTGTGTAAAACAGTGTGAGGACGAGATTGCAATATGAAAAGTACGTCGGACGAGCTATGTTTTGGGCAAAGAACTATGGAAGATCCACATGCAGCAACGTGGGAAGACGGGCAGTGGAGCAAGGCCGGAGGGGATACCTGGAGGTCGTCGGGATGTAACTAGGTGAGCGGCGGCGGGCGGAATCTGCCCATACTACGGCAGCGAGCAGGTGGCATAGGCCCTACCACACTGGAGCTTGGTCAGAGAGAACGACGTGTACCGCAGATCAGGACGTGCTGCCTCGGTGCTGTCGAACGGAGAAACGATGCGCGTCCTTCCTTTCCGCCGGTGGACGGGATGCGGCCGGATCAGTGACCAACGGTGAGAGAGAGAGGCCACCGTAGCCTTGTGTGAGATACTCTGATGAGGGACAAACCAGGCAGGCAGGCTCCATTGTATATAGTGGAGCGGACTACCTTTTTCTCCATAAAAATCGTTTTATATTCTATGTATGTGCCATTGAGCGATATAACTTTATTTAAAAATAACGCGCCAACGCATCAAGTCGAACTTTGTTTCGTGCACGCATGGTACACGACCTCCGTAGGTAAACAACCACTACACGCGTTCAAATTAGCACGTGGGTTGCCATTTCGTACAGAAATGAGCTCCACCATGTACCCACATGGGTGTGGCTGGGCATGAAGCTTGAGTACGTGCACGGTGCACCTATTCTCTTCTTGTATGCGTACACCACCTACGTGGGGTTGTGTGAGAGAGATACAAATGTATAGAGATAGTATAGTGTGTGGGTTTGTGAGAGTTTTTTGGGTGGGGTGGGGGGCTGGGGTCAATCAAAAAATGTAACATATGCAATGTATGTGAAATAGAGTCCTGGATATATCATATATATAGAGGGGCGATCCACGAGAAGAGAGTGGAGGTATCATCGGCTTGAGGTGTCCATAGAATCGAAGAGAGGGATGATGTGTGTGTGTGCGCGCGCGCACGATCGATAGAGTGCCATCGAATTTGTGTGTGCCCACGTCAAAGATATAGAGTGGCTGGCCTACTGGAACGTGAAAGGGGACAGGTGCAGTTTGTCTCTGTGGCATGGATACCTACCTACAACGCTCGACTATCGGTGTGTGGTGGGGGGGAGGGAGGCCTAATTAACTATAGAGGTACAATGGCTGGTATATGCATGGAGGAGGAGAGAGGCCTAGCTCATGTATTAAGGGAGATCGATCTACCTCATGTATTAAGGGAGATCGGTCGACATCCATGCATATGTGTAGGAGAGGAATAAGGTTGGGAGATAGATAGAGCTAGAGTGTTGGAGGGGGTGGTAGTGGAGTTGCT
>NC_041384.1:443505701-443578442 GCF_002162155.2 Triticum dicoccoides
ATGGCTGTGGTAAGCAGACATAACTACATAGGAAGATCAATCGTCCTTTGTCTGAGAAAGGAGAGACATAACTTGTGAGGTACGTCGATCGATGGGGGGGGGAATAGTTAAAGTCGACCTAGGTATATGTTGGGAGATCGATTGGTATACATGCATGTGTGTGTTAGAAGCAAATGAGGCACGTGGAGAAGGATAGAGAGAGAGAGAGATGCATCTAGGAGGTGGTGCGAGAGTCATACTATATCGAGGGGGGAGGAGTGTGTGAGTACGAGATCTATGAAAAGAGTGGTGGGAGTGAGGCATGGACGGTGATAAGAGAAGAGGGGAAGCTTGTGTTTTGTGCTAGGCACACCTGGCTAGAGAGGCATATCGATCAATGTGTGCCGTAAAGAAGGAGCCGGGGGGCCTACACACACCATGGGTGAACGACCTAAAGTGAAAAGACGAATTTGCGTGATGGAGCTAGAGAATTCTGAGGGAGGGTGAGAGGGATGCGGGCGTGTGCATGCACGAGAGAAAGTTAGCGCTAGCTAGCTACAAAGATAAGAGGATTGTGTGGGTGTAAAAGACGAATAGAGATCATACTTCATTATAAAAAGCGAATTCAGATATTTGAAGAATTTATCATAGTGTTTTAAACTGACACATGTGTGAATATATATAACGGTGATACACATGGTGTGGTTATGAACATGTTATACTACATATAATATATTTTATCTCTACTCTTATAAAAAACCGGAGTTGTTGATGATGGTGTGCCTGCCATCCTGCAATATAGGCCGTTCGATTTATATCTGACGGATAGGAAGGAAACTATGGCAATTTTGAAAAAAGATACCCACACCCCTCTCCATATTTGCAAATTAGGCCTCCCCTTGATCATGTTGATGTTCTGTGGAACGCATGGGCTTCTTGCTAGTACTACGTATAATATATAGAACATTGATCATAATTTGGGCTAATGTGTGGCTTTTGCAGCTCATGTCTAGATAGTTGTCATAATGTAGGGGGCGGGGCACTATACTATGTGTGATAAACACGGTGTACACGGATGGAACATGGTTTAGATTATGAATATATAGTTAGTACATCAAATGTACTATTATCTGGAATCAACATCAAGTGTATTCACAAAATGGAATTCGAGTTCATGTAGTACACATAGTTCATATCTATCTCTATAGTAATCATGTGGTATGTTATTAAGGTAATACACGAATGATGGTTGAAGTTGGCAACAATCATGATTGTAGATTCTTATTGAAATAGAGAAACAAATTCAAATTCAGATCAAATTGCAGCGGTAGTATAGACATTTGGAATGCACAAAAATGTTGGTATGAGTAGGTTACATGCATTATACAGCAAGCGAACAAATTTAATTGGACATAACATGGATTCATACTCCCTCCTTTCATCTATATAGGGCATAATGCGTTTTTTAAGACCGCCTTTGACTATTGACAAGATTAATAGTACATGACAAGCACAATGTGAAAATTATATCATTGAAAGAACCTTTCGCAGACGAATTTAACAGTGTGCTTTGTGTAAGTTGCATGTCATATATTATTGCTCTAATATTTGGTCAAAGTTAGCATCAAAAAACGCATTAGGCCCTATATAGATGGAAGGAGGGAGTAGCTTTGAATATCATTTTTATAGTAAAACGGGGTAGGACTCTCTCTTTGCATGGTGTGAATATTTTTATTTTTTCGTTTTCTTTTTGGTTGAGGGAAGTGCGAATTCATTTGGTACATACAAGTACAATATTACACGTTAGGCTTGTCCCTAAAATTCAACCCGCGCCTTGTTATATCCCGAAAATTCAGATATTGTGCTCCCAAAACTGGCGCCTTCACAACCCGCGCCTTGCTATCCCGAAATTACAACGCGCGTGAAAACTCCCTCCAGCTGCCAAATCCCGACACGTGAAATCCCCCTTCTAACCTTGAGCCGAAAGGGCCGCTAGTTCAAATCGGTGGGGGGGTACTTTTGTAACACACCCTACATTTTGGACAAGCGTGTCCCTAAGTCATGGTTCACCCCCTCCCATCGCCTCCTTTTTGCCATTCGAAATCCCAGGCCGCCATAACCTCTCCCCTCCAGCCGCGAAACCCCACCCTCCTCCGTCCGCCACCTCACTGCTGCCCAGCCGGAGCCTCTTCCCCGATGACGTCGTCCACCGCAACAGCTCAACGTCCCTGTCCACCTCCTCGGATGAGGATCCGTCGTCCATCTCGTTGTCCCACCGGTTCAGTGGCCCCGTCCTCCACCTCCAAGGAGCTGCTCCGACGATCGCCTCATCTATCGCGGCTACTCCATCCCCACAGCTCCGCCTTAACCTGCTCCACCGGAACCGCAGCATCCTCACCGACTCCTCGGACGAAGCCGAGGCCTACTCGGCACCACCAAAGAGGTTGTACACTCATCGCATCACACCTTCTCCTTAGCTCGACCTCCCGGCGCCTACGGTGCTCAATCCCGCACCCCCATGGAGCGGCTACCTTGAAGCCGGCGCCGCGAGCGACATCTCCACGACGGCTCTCCCCCAGTGTGAGGCCCCTTCGGCGGCGGCATCCATACCAGCCGGATCTGCTGCTGTTGCTCTGGCTCTCGCTCGCTCGCTCGCGCTGCTGCTGCTGCTCCGGCTCTTGCTCGATCGCCCAGCTGCTGCTGCTCCGGCTCTCGCTCGCTCGCTCGCGCTGCTGCTGCTCTCCCCCTCACTCGTGATGCTGCTCTGCTCCGATTTAGCTACACTTCAGTCAACTGAATCGACTTTTGGGTCAGTCGATTTTTAGGGGGTGGGGGGGGGAGGGGGGGCTCGCCGGAGTTAAGGAAGAACCACCCACAGCGGGGATGGGGGCTCGCCGGAGAGGTACCCCACTATCTATCTTAGGGTTCAGGGCGGGGGGAGGGGGCCCTACGGTGCTCCATCCCGCACCCCCATGGAGCGGCTACCTTGAAGCCGGCGCCGCGAGCGACATCTCCATGGCGGCTCTCCCCCAGTGCGAGGCCGCTTTGGCGGCGGCGTCCATACCAGCCGGATCTGCTGCTGCTGCTCCGGCTCTCGCTCGCTCGCTCGCGCTGCTGCTGCTCCGGCTCTCGCTCGATCGCCCAACTGCTGCTGCTCCGACTCTCGCTCGCTCGCTGGCGCTGCTGCTGCTGCTCTCCCCCTCGCTCGTGCTGCTGCTCTGCTCCGATTTAGCTACACTTCAGTCGACTGAATCGACTTTTGGGTCAGTCGATTTTCAGGGGGGGCTCGCTGGAGTTAAGGAAGAACCACCCGCAGCGGGGACGGGGGCTCGCCGGAGAGGTACCCCACTATCTATCTTAGGGTTTAGGGCGGGGGGCGGGGGGCCTATGGGGCTGGCCGGGGCGGCGGTGGGGAGTTGTTTCGGAGCGGCGAGGCGGCGCTGGGGTCGACAGTTCGGCTGGTGGTGGCTGGCGGCCTAGGGGGGTGCAGGTTGAAGATGAACTGCAGGCCCTCCCTAAACTACATGTCAAGTGCCTCTCTGCTACCATTGCGTTCAGTTTCGACAGTAACATTCAGATTCCACAGTAAATTTCAGTTTTGACAGTTAAGTTCAGAGTCAACAGTTTTTACCTCATCTGTTGTAGTCAGGTGGTTTTTGGTGATGTAAATTTTACATCTATTTTACATCATCTATTGAAGATGCTATTAGAATCCCACTTGAGATTGACGATGTCTGTCTTGTGCTGCTTTAGCCTTGACGTCTTACGGCTCACGGGGGCTACTCCAACGATAGAACAATCCATCACAATAGAGCAGTGCCCTGGACACCGTCTACAGATTCCTCCGATCTTCCTCCACACCTCCGACAGCCACCTCTGCCTCAACTGCTTCAGCGACCAACCCAATGATGCTGAGGTCGACACGGCTACGACAAATAGGTTGTACACTTGTTGCATCACTTATTACTATACATTCATGTCGATCCATTAGGGCTATTTTCGTTTGATGGAAAAACATAGTAATAGGGAATTTTCCAATGACACTCTACTATTCAATTATTCATGCATTTTGTTGAAAGGAATGAAGCAAAACATCCACCTGGACCTACTTTTCAAAATCCTATGCATGAAAACAAGACCAAGTGCATTAGTGGCAGAATAACATTCTAACGATACACGCTTTCATATGGTTTCACTTTATTTTGGCCATGTTTCTTTGCATTCCTCTGCTCTTCCAATTCTTGTAAACCAAACACTCAAGTTGACAGAAATCCTGTGTTTACAAATGCTCTGTTTACCATGTGCATTCCTACCCTATTCCGGTGTTTTCCCTATCCCTGCATTTTTAGAATCATGCAAGCCAAATGAGCCCTTACAGAATTACTTCAGTTACAGGTACGTGTCGAAGGGAACTTTGTGTGGTTTGTCCTGCTCCTGCCGTGACGTCGTCCACCTCAACTGAGCTGCTCCATCGATAGAAACATCCACCAAACTAGACATCATGACTCCTGACCGTCTTTCGCCGCCTCAGATCTCCTTCCCTGCCACCGGCACCCACCGCAATGGTATCACCATCATCGACTCAGCAGATGAACCTGAGGAGTACACGGGTCCACAAGAGAGGTCACACTCTTTCATTTCTGCTTACGTTATGCATTGCTTAAAATTAACTGCTACTTTATCATCCTGTTCACCTCTTGGACTCCAAGTCAGGTCCAAATTAATGTTCAAACTTGAGTTCCAAATTAGTTGTGGGGCACATATCGAGGAAGCAATGAATAGTATCTCTGTCTAATATCTGGTTCACTTATGGTATGCCTATGTTGTTCATCTTGGGTGGGAAACAAATAGTAAAGCAATCATCATCTGTCTTTTTATTAAATTAAAGCAATCATCAGCATGCTATCATTATTTTTGGATCCATCCACTGGTTGTTACCATCACTCTAAATTTCTGCATGCTCTCCTTTACATAATCTCACCATATTTTTTTCGTATGCATGTCAGATATTGTACACAGTCATGCTGAACATGTAGAGAAAAAGAGAAGAGTTTTGCGTGGCAATACAATGTCATGCAGACATTGCTCCATGGTGGGTTCAATGGCAAACCCTCCCCATCCCTCTCCAGATTGTAATCCAGAGGAAGATATCTGTTCTGAGGCGGATTCAGACGCCGCTGACCACTCATATTTACCCCCAAGGTGTTTGCTCTACCTTGGCATGATGATGTTAGTCATATCATGCATATGTTGCCTTGCAGTGCCTACTTTTGACATCATATATGCCATCTGCTTAGTTTAGACATGTTTTGTAATGCCACATGTTTAGTTTTCTATATCATATATGGGAATTATGCAGTCTCATGTCTTTTAGCCAGCCATAATATATGTGCAATGTGCAATGCCATCCTGTTTAACCAGGCATCATATATTTGAATGATATCTTGCCCATCATTTTCTTCATTACATTTCCATTTGTCGACAATGTTTGTACATTAAACTACTCTTTCTGTGAATCAACCATTTGGGTGGGAGATTGAAAAATCTGGAGTGAAAACAAGGCCTTCAGAGCAGACAGTGCTATGTGTTGAAGCAGATCTCTTGTTGGGTCCCGATAGCTCCTCAGAGATGGATTCAGAGACAGATGACCCGTCCTATTCCCCCACCGAGGTGTATGCTCTAACTTGGCACGGTAATACTGCTCATATCATGCATATGGTGTCTTACATTGCATAGTTTAGACATCATATACACAATATTCAACACCATGTTCTTAGTTCAAACATCATATCTAATGTCCTCTATTTAGCATATAAATCACATATGTGAATTAAATGATGTGATCCTGATTATTAGATAACATGTAGTTGAATTATGTCATGCGATCCTGTTTAGTTATTCATCATATCTTTGAATTATGTTACGCTATGCTATCCAGTTTAGATAGACATCATATATGTGAAATTATGTCATGCTATTCGTTTTAGTTAAACAATATACATGTCAACTATTTCATGCCCTCTTTTTTCCACACTATCTATTGCATCTGTCTATCATACAATGTCTGTACATTCAACTATGTTTCCTGTTTATCAGCCATTTGAATTGGAGCGGGTGATGCCAGCATCTAGCGGACTAAAAACACGGTCTTCAAATAAAACAATGCTACCTCTTGGTGGAGATAGCACCCTGGTTGTACATGCACGAGAACCAGCCCTACCACACATAACCCAAACTCTCGCAGATTGTACCCCTACTGTGATGGACAGAGAACCAACTTCACGCAATCTAACCCCAACCCTAGCAGATAGTAACCCAGTTCCTGTTGACACAACACCATCTCCACCATAGAGCTCCCAAACAAGAGCAGTTAGTAAGGCAGCTCCAGTGCCCAAAGGGCCAGTACTACCACGGCGAACCCCAACTCCACCAGTTAGTACGCCTATTCCCGTGGAGGAAGCACAACCAGCTAGTCGTAGTTTAGCATCTATCGCATTTGATGTTGTTAAATCGTATGTGTGTATCTTCCCATCTTGGAAATATTATACTGAAGATGAAGGAAAATGCCAGTTGCAGGTGTTTGTCCAGGAGTTATGTGTAGGTAATGTTATTCATGGCAATTACTTTGCTTTGTCCCATACATCCTACCTCCATGATGGTTATAATACAACAAATTTTCCCATTTTTCTCTATAGAGAAGGACCAATTTGGAAACTCAGGATGACGTAACATGTGCTAATACCTCTGCTATCTTCAAGAATGCTTGGTGGCAGTATCGGAATTACCTGAAGAAAACGTACTTCACCGGCAAAGAAACTCATCAAATTCCCTTACGTTCTGATGAGACACATTTACTGGACGATGACTGGGAATGCCTTGTTCTGTACTGGTCCCGAACCAAGAATGTGGTAAGGTCTATGAGCTCATTTTCTATTTTTAAGTACTATATTCTTGCGTCTTACTGTACTCTGTTCATGTAGAACAAGTGCCTAAACCTGAAGAACATCTGTTCTAATTTAAGATTCCATTGCTATCATAGTTCAAAAAAGCGCTAGGCGTTAATTGTGCGTTTTGCCACCGCCTTGCGGTTTACTGACCAAAGCGCATGCTTATGCGCAGTTATGCACAAATTAAGCGTAGTTATGCGCAATGCATTTCGCCAACGCCTAGAGCCTAGGCGTGCTTAAGCGCTCGCTTAGGCGCGCCTTTTTTAACTATGATTGCTATCGTGCATACTGCTTTGCTCTTGTATCACTGTATTTACTCATACAAACTTATTTTTAAATTGAAGGATCCAATCGAAACTCCAATGGCACAGCAGGTATGTTCACGCATGTTTCCTTAACAGGCTTGCTCTTATCAATAGCTCTGTTGATTTCAATTTCAATTGTGTATACAGTTGACTTCTCATATCATGCACATTACTAGCATCACAATAGAGCCAATAGTGTTGTTGTACACGTAGACCCGTGGTACCCACCTAAAATCTTGTTGTGCCGTGTAGTTTCCCACGCTTTGTATTTTTTCACTGCTGCTTTGTCTTGAACTGATATGATTTGAATTGTGTCTCTATTTTGATTTGGCAAGACAATGCAGTTACCATAGGACATAGATATATGTTTGTTTGATGCTTTTATTATGTACTAGTACTTGGCAATAGAAGACTTGGTAGTTTAATCCTATCCACCTTACTAATGAACTGGTTCACCAAAATGAGTTTCATATACTAGTACATGCTAAACCTGTTATGTGTCTGCTTGTTTCTTCTTTTAGAATGCTGACAGAATATTGGGGAAGAGTGCCTTATTAAGCAATGGTAAAGGAAGTAATGCAGATAAGGTTCAGGATAGTGACACATCCTTGTTGGTCTCCAGCAAAGCTGATAAAACATCTAAGGAAGACTATCTCGAAGACAGTGAGACAACCCCAAAGTCCTGTCTTGGTTTAGTGTTTGAGTTACTGGCCACTACCGCTTGCACAAGCTATTCAAACTCACTATCTGAATCGGTTCGGTTTCTTGAGTCTCAACTACAAGCTGAAAGACATCGATCGGCTGTGCCGCGACAAGAAGCGGAAGGACTGCGGAAGTCCCTGGAGCATTCAGATGCATACTTTCTGGTGCAACAGCAAGCGTTGGAGGATTTTAGCGCCAAATAGGACAAAGCTAATAAGCTTGCTAAGCTTATTGCCAGCATGGTGGATACCACGTTTCTTGAGCTCTTCTGAAGTTGCTTCAGTTATGCTCTTGTTTTGCTACCACGTTTATTTGCACTCGTGGCCAATTTTGACGGCCAGTGTATGTAATATGTTGCTTTGTTCCCTATATTTGCACTGGTGGCGAACTTTGATGCCCAGTGGATGTAATATGTGTAATAGCGGTAATAGGCTAGCGTTAATTGCTTGCTTATTTATTTCCTTATTGTCTTGTTTAGTTGTTTGCTTGTAGTCACTGCAATTCTTTTTCTGTGTTTTTCTAGTGGCCACAATAACCTATTTTTGGAAACTAGGCCAAAATAATCATGGCAACACACGGACTGTTGTAACCATGGGCCTCCTGCGGGCCGTATGATCCATGGGCCTTCTACGGGCCGTAGGATCCATTGGCCTTCTATACGGGCCGTAGGATCCATGGGCCTTTTACGGGCTGTAGGATCCATGGGCCTTCTACGGGGCGTATCATCATTTCGCCAATCATGGGCCATACTATTCATGGACAATAACGGGCCGTTAATAGGCCGTATTTGATAACTCTATGAAAATAGCCCTATAGGTTTTTTTTGACATGAAGACGGCCCAACGCATTAACGGGCCACAAACGGGCCGACTGTAACCATGGGCTGAATTTTGTCCACAAGCAGAAAATGACAGTAACGGGCCGTAAGTAATCGAATGCTAGAAATGAGCCCAAGAATAAATGGGCCCTGAGAAGGCCGAAAGATAACATGGGCTGGAAACGGCCCAACAGAATAATGGGCCGTTAATGGGTATAAAGTGATACACTGTTCATGATGGGCCAGTTTTACCACGGGCCATTAAGGGACCGAGGGTTACTAAGGGCCTCATATGGGCTGAAAGACGTCATGGGCTGGAAGTTAAAACGGGCTGGAATTATATTGGACTACCCAGATGACGCTACTGGGCCTAATTCGGATAGGCCGTAAATGGGCCCTGGGATAGCGGGCTGTAAATGGGCTATATGTGAACAGGCCATTAACAGGCTTGCCGTGGGCCGGCCCGCCACCTTTTGACCAAGTCAAACGGGCCGGCCTTTTCACAGGAATGGGCCAATGTTGGGCCGTGCCACGTGTCGACGTATCATAGATGCTTTGAATCCAATGAGTGGATGACATCTATCCCAATGGTGAGCCGACACGTGTTTCCTCCAGCCAATGATGATTTTACACGTGGAAATCCCCATTGGTCGGGGCTGTTAACGGGTTATCGGATCCAAAACCGGACCCGATAGCTTAACGCCGTTCCGTTACGGTGGATGCCACGTGTCGGTCACCCTTGATGAAAGCACTTCTGTGACACGCGATTTATCATCATGGAAGTGGACACTTCCATGATGATAATTTTGGTAATGTCATGGAACACTTCTACGACATCACAGGTATGACTATCTTGATTCTGTCATAAATTTCTCATGAATGTACATGCATGACAGAAAACGTGACCTACTGTGACAAACACGTATCATCACGGAAGTGTATTTTTTTGTAGTGTTAAAGTCGGAGAATATGTTCTTTTTTACAACTCTCCTTTCAAATTCTTTGCAGGAAAACTCCTCTCAAAATGGGAAGGCCCCTATGTTATCGAGGAGGTTTATCGGTCTAGAGCCATTAAAATAAATAATTTTGAAGGTACTAACCCGAAGGTTGCCAATGGGCAACGAATAAAGCATTATATCTCAGGTACACCTATGAATGTTGAAAGTAATATTATTCAAACTTTGACACTGGAAGAACACATAAAAGAGTCCTTCCGGAACACTTCAGAATCGTGAAAATAAGGAGGTACATGATACGGTAAGTAAACGGACTCCAAAAAATCCACAAAAATATTTTTTATCAGTTTTGGAATATTTAAAAATTTAGGAAATAAAGAAATTTCTAGGAAGCGTCCCCTGGTGGGCACAAGACACCAGGGCGCGCCAGGCCTAGTGCGCCCAGGTGGGTTGTGCTCACCCGAGACACCTTCCGGACTCCGTTTTTCTACCGTATGCTTGTCCTCCAAGATAAAAAATCTATATATACTTCCCGAACCTGTTAATCACCGTATCACGGAGAAATCCACTGTTCTCTTTTCTTGCTGTTTTCTAACAGATTCAGCTGGACGAACGTCATGTCTTCCTTACCTTTCTATAACAGAGAAGAAGACACAAGGGTGGTTCAGGAGGATCTAAGGAGAGATGAAGCTGGAGAGGCTGCTATGGAGGAAGAGGACAGAAATCCTTTTGGGGTTCACTCTCCGGCCTCTGAGAGAGGCACACTAGCTGGCATCTCCACTCACCCCAATCCTCATCAAGCCCTTCGGGAGATTCAAGGCTTGAAGGATCTACTCATGGTTATATTGGAGAATACTACATCATCACCACCGTCATCTTCTTCACTACCAAAGGAGAATTGAGTATCGGGTATGGGCACTCCCCTTGGCTTCCGCCAAGCTTGGGGGAGGTGCCCCGGTATCGTATCATCCCACTATCTTTTTACCTTTACTTATTTTAGTTCGATGTTTTGCTTAGAAGAATAAAAGTGTAGTTCGATCCTTTCTTCTTTGAGATTTTGCTTAGTGATCTATCCTTGTAATCGTGTGCAAATTATATAATAAAGTTTAGATTGAGTTTTTGCGTTCTTTACTTTCATGTTGCAATTAAAGAAAAGAAATAAGAAAAGAAATAATGAAAAAGATCATATACTAATCCTATGGTAGGTGAGGACACCACATAAGGAAAAGTATAAGTAGCAATTTTTATTAGAGATTGACAAACCTAGCATTAGTCAATGATGCAACTCATGAAAGAATTAATAAGGGAAGAGAATATTCACATATAAATATACTATCCTAGTAATCTTTTGTGATTGTGAGCCCTCATCAAAATATTATATGCCAAAATTGTTGAAGTTGGACAAGGAAAACAACTTAATGGTTTATGTTTGTTTATATTCACATAGAAGTCATATTGTCATGGATCCTTTAACATGTGGTGCTTTCCCCTATCTTTGCTAGCCAAAAATTCTGCACTAACTAGAGATACTACTTGTGCATCCAAAAACCCTTAAACCCAAATCTTATTTTCAAGTGTCCACCATACCTACCTAGGGATTGAGCAAGATCCCTCAAGTAAGTTGTCATCGGTGCAGAAGGGCAATAAAAATTGCTTCTAAAAATGTGATATCATTTAGTGCAAGAGAAAATTGAGCGTTGCACGAACTTGTGATGGTGAAAAATAAAAGCGACAGACTGCATAATAAAGGTCACTATCATAAAGGGCAATGCAATGTGACGTTCTTTTGCACTAAGGGGTTGAGCATACAGACAAATAAGCGCATGGCAACCTCTACTTCCATCTGCGAAGGGCTTATCTTTTACTTTTATGTATTTACTTTTATGCAAAGAGTCAAACTTTTCCTTCTATTCCTTTTTATTTTTCTCCTTTGGCAAGCATCATGTGGTGAGGAAAGATCTAGACACATATGTCCAGTTGAATATAGATAGCATGAGTTATTATTGTTGACATCACCCTTGAGGTGAATACGTTGGGAGGCAAAACTATAAGCCCCTATCTTTCTTTGTGTCCGGTTGAAATGTTTTGCTCATGTGTACGCAGTGAGTGTTATCAATCATAGAAGACTATATGATGGTTGACTATGTGGACTTGCCTAAAGGCTCTGATACGTGACCCTTCCTGGAAAGATGATGAATTGTAGTTGCAAAGTTGACTGAGAACATAGTTTGTTGGTTTTTAATATAGTTTTTGCTTTATACTTCAATTGTGTGATGAATTGTTACTTATTCATGAGAAGTATATGATAAAAGCTGTATGATAAAAGTCTTATTTCAGTTTTGTCACTGTTATAATAATCAAGATGATGCTTCTATGTCCATATTTTGTTTTTATCGATACCTCTCTCTCAAAGCACATGGACATGTTTTTCGATTTCGGTTTTCGCTTGAGGACAAGCGAGGTCTAAGCTTGGGGGAGTTGATACGTTCATTTTGCATCATGTTTTATTACTGTTATTTATGATGTTTTTATCCATAATAATGCTTTTTGGAGTAATTCTGATGCCTTTTCTCTCATAATATGCAAGGTATACCCAAAGAGGGAGAATTCTGGCATCTGGAAATCTGGACCTGGAAAAGCTACATCAGGCTACCTATTCTGCACAACTCCAAACAAGCTAAAAATTCACGAGAATTTTTGTGGAATATTTAAGGAATATTGGAGCAAATAACTACCAGAGGGGGCCCACCAGGTGGGCAGAACCCACCTGGGCGCGCCAGGGAGCCTAGGTGCGCCCTGGTGGGTTGTGCTCACCCAGGCCCACCTCCGGTGTCCATATTCTGGTATATAAGTCATTTTGACCTAGAAAAAATAAGGAGAGGACTTTCGGGAGGAGCACCGCTGCCTCGAGGCGGAACTTGGGCAGGAGCACTTTTGCCCTCCGGCGGAGCGATTCCGCCAGGGGAACTTCCCTCCCGGAGGGGGAAATCATCGTCATCATCATCACCAGCAACTCTCCCATCTTGGGGAGGGCAATCTCCATCAACATCTTCAATAACACCATCTCATCTCAAACCCTAGTTCATCTCTTGTGTTCAATCTTGTTACCGGAACTATAGATTGGTGCTTGTGGGTGACTAGTAGTGTTGATTACATCTTGCAGTTGATTACTATATGGTTTATTTGGTGGAAGATTATATGTTTAGATCCAATATGCTATTTAATACTCCTCTGATCATGAGCATGATTATCATTTGTGAGTAGTTACTTTTGTTCTTGATATCACGGGAGAAATCATGTTGCAAGTAATCATGTGAATTTGATATGTGTTCGATATTTTGATAGTATGTATGTTGTGATTCCCTTAGTGGTGTCATGTGAACGTCGACTACATGACACTTCACCATGTTTGGGCCTAAGGGAATGCATTGTGGAGTAGCAATTAGATGGTGGGTTGCGAGAGTGATAGAAGCTTAAACCCCAGTTTATGCGCTATTCCGTAAGGGACCGATTCGATCCAAAAGTTTAATGCTATGGTTAGAATTTATTCTTAATACTTTTCTCGTAGTTGCGGATGCTTGTGGGAGGGTTAATCTTAAGTAGGAGGTTTGTTCAATTAAGAACAACACCTAAGCACCGGTCCACCCACATATCAAATTATCAAAGTACCGAACATGAATTAAACCAACATGATGAAAGTGACTAGATGAAATTCCCGTGTACCCTCAAGAACGCTTTGCTTATCATAAGAGACCATTTTGGCCTATCCTTTACCTCAAAAGGATTGGGCTACCTTGCTGCACTTTTGTTACTATTATTGTTACTTGCTTGTTACAAATTATCTCGCTATCAAAATACTCCGCTACTTACAATTTCAGCACTTGCAGACATTACCTTGCTGAAAACCACTTGTCATTTCCTTCTGCTCCTCGTTGGGTTCGACACTGCTACTTACCGAAAAGAGCTACAATTGATCCCCTATACTTGTGGGTCATCACACGTCCAAGATTAGTAGACCGACTCCTTCCTGCATCTACTACTATTACTCCACACATCGTCCACTATCCAGCATGCATCTAGTGTATTAAGTTCATGGAAAAACGGAGTAACGCAATAAGAACGATGACATGATGTAGACAAGATCTATTCATGTAGGAATAGATCCCATCTTGTTATCCTTAATGGAAACGATCAATACATGTCTTATTAGTCCTTCTGTCAATGGGATTGAGCACCGTAAGACCGAAGCCATCACAAAGCACCTCTTTCCATGGCAAGAAAAATCGACCTAGTTGGCCTAACTAAACCAACGATTCAAAGAAGAAATACGAGGCTATAAGTAATCATGCATATAAGTGATCAAAACTCAAATAACTTTCATGGATAAAATAGATCTGATCATAAACTCAAAGTTCATCGGATCCCAACAAACACACCACAAAAAGAGTTACATCAAATAGATCTTCAAGAGACCATTGTATTGAGAATCGAAAGAGAGAGAGAGAGAGAGAGAGGAAGCCATCTAGCTACTAACTACGAACCCGTTGGTCTACAATGAACTACCCACGCATCATCGGAGAGGCACCAACGAAGATGATGAACCCCACCGTGATGGTGTCTAGATTGGATCTGGTGGTTTTGGAACTTGCGGCGGCTGGAATTGTGTTTCGTCTACTCCCCTAGGGTTTTTGGATTTCGGGGTATTTATAGAGCAAAGAGGCGGTGCGGGAGGCGACTGAGGTGGGCACAACCCACTAGGGCGCGCCTGGCCCCCCAAGCGTGCCCAGGTGGGCTGTGCTCCCCTAGGAGCCCCCCTCAGGTACTCCTTTGGCCCAACATGTGTCTTCTGGTCCAAAAACAATCTCCAAAAAGTTTCGATGCGTCTGGACTCCGTTTGGTATTGATTTTCTGCAAAGTAAAAAACAAGCAAAAAACAGCAACTGGCACTGGGCACCATGTCAATAGGTTAGTCCCAAAAAATGATATAAAGTTGCTATAAAATGATTGTAAAACATTCAAGAATGATAATATAACAGCATGGAACAATCAAAAATTATAGATATGTTGAGACGTATCAAGCTGCAACTCGGCGTTGTCAAAACGTACATGACAGTTGAACTAGTTCCGGAGGAGATACGATCCTAGGGTTGGCCGTATTGCCCAACCCAAGTCTCGGGGCTACTGCATTGACGATTCAACGCAAACAATTTAAAAGTGCAAAAAAGTTTCCGAGGAGATTACGATCCTAAGGTTGGTTGGCCGCACCCGACCTAAGTCTAGGGGACTATGCACACCGTGTTTCACTTCCTAAATATGTTACCGACCAAGGACTTCATCCTCAGGCCTATTTCACGAATCGACCTGAGTCTCAGGGGCTACTGGGATCAGCAGTTTTGCTTTATCCTTCAGGTGCATCCCGAATTTTAGGCCAACAAGCACCTTGAGGGCTACTGGCTATACATCTTGGTAGTAAATAAATTGCGTCGATCGGAATTAAGTTCCGCAAAAAACAGCCCGAGACCGAGGTGGTGCACCACCTTGGAAGCAGTCATGCGTAATGCTCGGATGCAAGTGGTTGGCTCCAAAGAGGGCATTTCTCACATTAAGCTCGGTTGAACTCCTTGAACTTTTTCAAACCAAGGTGATCTATGACATCTTGGATGCAGTGTGGCGTTGGAGCTCGGATGCAAGAGGACACCGCCACACAGGAAACTCTTCAAACCCGAGGTGTGGTGTAAAGATAACAAGGCATTGATAAAGGTCGAGAACTTAAAGGGCTCCTCGGATACCCGACGTGTGAACTCTTCGAATACACTTGGCGATCCTCAAGATCGGATATGGACAGATTTGTTGAACCACCTTTCAAGACCGATGGCAGGAGTTGATGAACTGTTCGGAAGAACCGAGGAGTGTCCCCGACTTGAAGAACGATTCAGGGGGCTACTGACGGTGTCCTGGACTAGGGGGTACTCACCATGTCGTCTCCCGACCAGGTGGGTCGGGCCGAGGACCCCCATGGTGGTTCACTAATCCGCCACTTCGGGCAGCCCATGACATATACGAGGAAGATTCCACAAGACTTGGTGATCAAAACAAGGACTCCTCTCCACCAACGTATTCGGCTAGGACTCTTGTTATCCTTGGCCTATGGTACATTATATAAGACGAGGCAGGCTAGTCCATAGATCATATTGTAGATCATTAGATCGATACATCCATACACCCATTCATCATACCCCTAGAGTTAAGAGCACAACTTACGATCTTGAGGTAGATCAACTCTGTACTTTGATACCTTCATTATATAAACAAGAGCAGGACATAGGGTTTTACCTCCATAGAGAGGGCCCAAACCTGGGTAAATCCCTTGTGTGTTCTTCTCATGTTACCCATCGATCCGATCTAACAGCTCGCCCCCCTACCTGAGATCTGCCGGTCTTGACACCGACACTCTCCGGTCTATTCTTCTTTCTTCGGGAAAGTTTGAGGGTGATCTCCAAGAGGGAGTTGTGTATGATGGTTGAGTTCAATCTTACAAGTAATCTACCCAGTGATAGAAAATGGAAAATGTTTATATTGTGTTGTTGCCACTGATACGTCTCCGCCATATCTACTTTTCCAAACACTTTTTATTTTGTTTTGGACTCTAATTTTTATGATTTGAATGAAACTAACTCGGACTAACATTGTTTTCAGCAGAACTACTATGGTGTTGTTTTTGCAGAAATAAAAGTTCTCGGAATGGGACAAAACTTTTTGGAGAAGTTTTTTGAAATACATAAAAAATACTGGAGCGAAGATCCACAAGAGGGAACCCACCAGTGGCCCATGAGGCACATGGGCGCAGCCACCCCCCTGGGCGCGCCCATGTGGCTCATGGGGTCCACGTGACTCCACTGACCCTAATATCAAGCCTATAAATTCCTATTTCCCAAGAAAAAAAGAGAAGAAGTTTCATCTCATTTTATGACACGGAGCCGCCACCACCTCCTGTTCTTCATCCGGAGGGTAGATCTGGAGTCCGTTCGGGGCTCCGGAGAGGGGAATTAGACGCCATCATCATCACCAACCCTTCTTCATCACCGATTTCATGATGCCCACCACCGGGAGTGAATAGTTCCTTCGTAGGCTTGCTGGACGGTGATGGGGTTGGATGATATTTATCATGTAATCGAGTCAATTTGTTAGGTCTTGATCCCTAGTATCCACTATGTTCTGAGATTGATATTGCTATGACTTTGCTATGCTTACTGCTCATCACTAGGGCCCGAGTGCCATGATTTTAGATCCGAACCCTTTATGTTTTCATGATTATATTTGAGTTCTTGATCCTATCTTGCAAGTTATACACACCTATTACGTGTTATGATCCGCATACCCCAAGGTGACAATAATTGGGATTCTTTCCGATGATTACCGTAGTTTGAGGAGTTCATGTATTCACTATGTGTTAATGCTTTGTTTCGGTTCTCTATTAAAAGGATGCCTTAATATCCCTTAGTTTCCTTATGGACCCCGCTCCCACGGGACGGTAGGACAAAATATTTCATGCAAGTTCTTATCAGAAGCACGTATGACTATATATGGAATACATGCCTACATTACATTAATGAATTGGAGCTAGTTCTGTGTCGATCTAGGTTGTGACTGTTATATGAACGTCATCCAACACAATTATCCATCACTGATCCAATGCTTACGCTTTTCATATATTGATCTTTGCTAAGTTATTGCTGTTGTTGCTGCTATTACAATCACGACAAAACTACTACTGTTACTGTTAGCACTGTTATCAAACTATCATACTACTGTGCGACTGATCACTCTGCTATAGATATTTAGTTCTCCAGGTGTGGTTGAATTGACAACTCAACTGCTAATACTTGCAAATATTCTTTGGCTCCCCTTGTATCGACTCAATAAATTTGGGTTGAATACTCTATCCTTGAAAACTGTTGCGATCCCCTATACTTGTGGGTTATTAGCCACTAGGGATAAAAGGATGGTTGTGTCATTGTCCTTTTGAGTGCACAGTGAAGACAATATACCATCTATTTCATGTCATCATGCTTATTATAATACTTTGTTTTTACTTAATAATTTAGGATGCATACTCGATAGTGGTCTTTGGTGGAATATTAGCTATGGATGCAGCTGGATAATAGTCTATGGGTATTGGAACGTATGCTCATATGTTAATTATGCCATGCATAGGCATAGTTATAATTATTATAGTTTAGTCAATGCTCAACTGTAATTTGTTTACTACACCATGATTTCTTTTGGAGAGAAACAACTAGTGAACCAGTGAACCACGGTCCGTTTTCTTCCTACAAACTTTCAATCTCAATCAACATTTTTTAATTTCTTACTTTTACATCCCCCTCAACTTACCATCAAATCCAAGCCTTTTTTCTATTGTCGTTGCCGCTTTCAATCCTTTTAACTAGAAAGCTAGTGGGGCTAACAATAACTCACTAGTCCAGTGGGGACAAGGTAAGTTTTGTATCTATGTGTGCAGGTGTTGATCATTGGTTGTGTTACTAAGCTCTTGTTGGTTCGATAAACATTGATGTCACTTGAGGGAAATTGCTGCTCGCTACAAACCCTTGCACTTTTGGGCCCAATACCTTGCTAGTTAAGAGGAAGTAGGTGTTGGGAGATGTAGTAGAAAAAATATCCTACGATCACGGTCCAAGAACACTATGAATATGCATTAGAGGTTTTGATTGGATCGTTACCTGATACGTCTCCATCATATCTATAATTTTTGATTGTTTCATGCCAATATTCTATCACTTTCATATACTTTTGGCAACTTTTTATATTGTTTTTGGGACTAACATATTAATCCAGTGCCCAGTGCGAGTTCCTGTTTGTTGCATGTTTTTTGTTTCACAGAATATCCATATCAAACGAAGTCCAAACACGATAAAAACTCACAGAGATTTTTTGGAATATATGTGATTTTGGGAAAAAGAATCAACGCGAGACGATGCCCGAGGGGCCCACAAGCCCTTGAGGCGCGCCCCTACTCTGGGCGCGGCCAGGGGGATTGTGGCCACCCTGTAAGGTGGTTGGTTCCCTTCTTTCGCCGCAAGAAAGATAATATCCGGATAAAAACTGTGTTATAACGGTGCATAGATCTCGTGCAAAGGTGTTGTGAGCAAGTATTGCGAGACAACATAATAAAAGTATAAGCACATTAAGCATATAAAAGATCGATGATAACTAAATAGAGTCTCACAAACTAACAACGAGTAGCTCACACCCACACCACAGAAAGCAAATAAGAGTATCTCAGAGCCAATTACACACAACCAACAAAGCAAATAACCACGAGGCTTGAGATCCCAACACACTCCAACACACTCTAAATAAGACTCCACTTATCCCCCTTTGTCATTAAGACAACAAAAAGGGAAAAGGCAAAGCACAAACAACACTAAACAAGAGGAGGTGCGCTCGAAGCATCATCATCATCATCAAAGCGCCACCTTGCCATCGGAAAGGAGCGAGTTGTGGCCACACTGTCATTGTCCTCAGACCCTGGACTAACCTCCTCACCAGCTGCAGCATGTTCGGCCTTCTTCTGATGCCTCACAAGCTTGTCCTTGTTGATCTCCTTGATCTGACAGTGTTGAATGGACTGACACATCTTGAAAAAGTTGCTCATGGTCTTGAACAGAGACCTCTTCTCCCCTCCAATGAAACTAGCCCCAGACACCACTTTCTTGCCCTTACCACGAGGAATCTGGGTAGTGGAGGACATGCCAGGAGTGTACGTGGCCTGATCTTTGGGCTTAGGATTGTGCCCCTTCTTTGGAGGCACACATGGAGGAGCAGTAGGGGTCTAGTTGGTGTTGCGCTTAGGAATCAAAGTCTTGTACTAAGAGATGTACCTAGCTGGGCAGATAGACTCAATCAACACCTGAATGAATGAAGAATAGACCAAGGACTTGTTGTCTTGAACACACTGACGAAGCTCATAGAACATGAAATACAGAACATCCACCTTCTTCTTCTTATGCAAGTACACAAACACATCCAACATGGAGCTCCTCAAGTTATGTGAATCACCTTCCTTAGGCGTGAGAGAGTGCCTCAAGATATGGCGTATAGTATCATAAATAGGTATAAGATCCTTGATGGAACCGGTGACAAAAGACTTTTCTTGCTTATACGCAAATGCAATCTCATCTTTGTGGCACCACCCACTTTGACGTACATGGCCAAACTCCTCATTTTCTGCCTCTTCATCAATGAATGGGCATGGAATGATCATAGAGAACTTGGCCATAGAAGCAGAGCACCAATATGTCCCAGTCATCCAAGTGAAGGTGCGAGCAGAGTCATTAGTGAAGTACACAGTGGCAAAGAACTGCATCACATGATCTTCATTGTTCGAGTGGTTGAAAGTGACAAAAGGAAGAAGTCCCAACCTCCCAATAGTAGAATACACGCCTGGATAGAGATGACCATTGTCCCGGAGACACTCAACATTCACTTGCTCGTGCGGGGCAAACTTCTTGGCGTGGTCATAAGGAGCTCATGGTATACTCTTTGTTGGAACTCATTCTTGAACCGAGGATCCACACCCAACCCGATGGCAGCAGCATGCAGATGAGCCCGCCTCTCAGCCCAGATCTCTGGCTTTCTCCATTGGGTGATAAGAGGCCCCCTAAGATCACGCTCGCCTGGAATGGCTTGCACGAGACTAGACTCATCATCATCTTCTTCTTCTTCACCATCAATAGAATCATCCTCTACTTCTACCTCTACATCTGCGGTGATTGATATGTCTCCCCAACGTATCTATAATTTTTGCTTGTTCCATGTTGTTATATTATCATTATTGGATGTTTTACAATCACTTTATAGCAACTTTATATTATTTTTTGGGACTAACCTATTGACATAGTGCCCAGTGCCAGTTGCTGTTTTTTGCTTGTTTTTTTTACTTCGCAAAAACTAAATACCAAACGGAGTCAAACACAGCAAAACTTTTTTAAGAATATTTCTGGATCAGAAGGAACAACTTGGGCCAAAGAAGTACCAGAGGGGCGCCCCGAGGGGGGCACAACACAGCTGGGCGCGCCTGGGGGCCAAGGCGCGCCCTGGTGGGTTGTGCCCACCTCGGTGGCCTCCTGCACCACCTCTTTGCTCTATAAATACCCCGAAAATCTGAAAAACCCAGGGGAGTCTACGAAACACAATTCCAGCCGCCGCAAGTTCCAGAACCACGAGATCCAATCTAGACACCATCACGGAGGGGTTCATCATCCTCATTGGTGCCTCTCCGATGATGCGTGAGTAGTTCACTATAGACCTACGGGTCCATAGGCAGTAGCTAGATGGCTCCCTCTCTCTCTTTTTATTCTCAATACAATGGTCTCTTGGATATCTATTTGATGTAACTCTTTTTGCAGTGTGTTTGTTGGGATCCGCTGAACTTTGAGTTTATGATCAGATCTATTTTTATCCATGAAAGTTATTTGAGTTTTGATCTCTTATATGCATGATTGTGTATAGCCTCGTATTTCTTCTTCGAATCATTGGTTTAGTTAGGCCAACTAGATCGATTTTTCTTGCCATGGGAAAGGTGCTTTGTGATGGGTTCGATCTTACGGTGCTCAATCCTAGTGACATAAGGGGAGATGACACGTATGTATCGTTGCTATTAAGGATAACAAGATGGGGTCTATTCCTACATGAATAGATCTTGTTGACATCATGTCATCGTTCTTATTGCATTACTCCGTTTTTCCATGAACTTAATACACTAGATGCATGCTGGATAGCGGTCGATGTGTGGAGTAATAGTAGTAGATGCAGGCAGGAGTCGGTCTACTAAGCTTGGATTTGAGCCTATATAATGATCATTGCATGGATATCATCATAATCATTTGAAGTTCTATTAATTGCCCAATAGTAATTTGTTTACCCGCCGTATGCTATTTTTCTCGACAGAATCCACTAGTGAAATCCACGCCCCCTGGTCTATTCTTTATCATATTTGCTGTTCGATCTATTGTTTGCCTCTTTTATTTTCAGATCTATTATTACAAAAACCCAAAAATACCTTGCTGCAATTTTTTGTTATTTATTTTATTTTGTGTTTCCGTGAGATCTGTTTATCCAATCTACTACAAACCAATCTATCTTTTACCCGGGAGGGATTGATAACCCCTCTTATGCGTCGGGTTGCAAGTATTTGTTCATTGTGTGTAGGTACTGTTTACATAGTGTTGCGTGGTTCTCCTACTAGTTCGATAACCTTGGTCTCATCACTGAGGGAAATACCTACTGTAGCTGTGCTGCATCATCCCTTTCTGTTCAGGGAAAATGCTAACACAGACACGAGCCATCAAGAAAGGATTTCTGGCGCCGTTGCCGGGAGACATCGTCAACATCTGTCAAGTTCCTAATCAAAAATCTCGTCTCCTTGTAATTTACGTTATTCTCCATTTGCCTCTCGTTTTCATCTCCCCCACTTCAAAAAATGTCGTTTTATTCGCCCTCTTTTTCGTTCGCCGTTTTCTCGTCAGATCTATTTTTGTGTGCAATCTTGTTTGCCTGTCTTATCATTATGGCTAGTTCTTCCTCTATTGCTTGTACCCCCAAGAAGAGGTTCTTAATTTTAAATAAAGGGAAGGGAGAATCTAAAAGATGCTTGGTATAGGATTCACAATGCTCATAATAGATCTGCTCGTAAGCAATCTACCATTGTTCTTCTTCGCTTTTTTTTGTCGGCATCACCACTTGGTATAGATTCGTCCTTGATACGATTACAGGCGGGAATTTGTTGATGTATCCATCTCTAGATGGTTTTAATGCTATGGGAAATCTTGTGGGTTCACCACCTCTTATGATCAATGAAACAACCTTAACTCCCGAGCATGTTATGGAAAGGCTAGATGCCATTGAAAAGAAAATGCTCACTGAAGAAAACATTGAAAAATTAGATAAAAGGATGCACAATTTTTCTAATAAAGTTGGGTCAAAAGCGGGAGATTCTCTTAAAGTACTAAAATAAAAAGAACACACATTCAATGAGAGAATAGAGGAGAGCCCTGGTAGAATTTATATGTTAGAAGAAATTTTTAGTAATCTAAGCACGACTTTTTCTGCCGCTAAAACTATTGAAAAACTATGGTAAAAATTGGCAAGATTACACAAGTCACTAAAAACAAGGGTGCAACTTCTAATTAATAAAAAAGAAGATCTTAAGATGATTAGTATTCACCCCGATTTTGTTGAAGTGATAAAAGACCCTACTTGCAAGAATGAATTTTTCAAACTTGTTCCTAGGAGTATTGTTACTAAAAATTTGTATGCTAAATCTTTGAAGAAATCTAAGTGTTTTATTTAGGAGTTGGAAACTAAAGATGACAATACTTAGATCTATGCATTATGCCTAGCTAGGGGCATAAAACAATATCGCTTGTCGGGAGGCAACCCAATGAATAAAATTTATTTTTGCCTTTTTCCTTCTGTTCTTGAGTGTTTGCACAATCATGCCTCTGTTATGATTGAGTTTTTTTATGTTTTAGTTAGTGTTTGAGCCAAGCAAAGCCTTTGGGATCATGTTGGGTGATAGTTGATTTGATCTTGTTGAAAAACAAATTTTTTTGCACCTAGTAGAACAACTTTAATAAATCACAGAGGCGTGATAAAATTCTGAATGTTTTACACAAGATTGATATACAAATTGCCTATGTTTTCCTAATTTTTCAGATTTTTTGGAGTTACATAAGTATTCGAAGTTTTCATATTGCTACAGACTGTTCTGTTTTTCACAAATTCTGTTTCTTTGCGTTGTGTGCTCATTTTGATGAATCTATGGTTTGTATCGGGGGGAGGGGTATGAGCCATAGTAAAGTTGGAATACAATAGATATAATGCAAAAATAAAATATGAATGGGTTTTCAACAGTATTTAGAGTAGTGATTTGCTTTGTTATACTAACTGATCTCAGGAAGGTCTTGTTGAGTTTTGTGTGATTGAAGTTTTCAAGTTTTGGGTGAGATCACTATGGATGAAGGAATAAGGAGTAAGAAGAGCCTAAGCTTGGGGATGCCCATGGCACCACAAGTTATTATCCAAAGAGAAACAAGCAACTAAGCTTAGGGATGCCCCCGAGTGGCATCCCCTCTTTCTTCTAACGACCAACAGTATTATTTTACTTGGAGGTATATTTTTATTCGTCACATCTCATGAGTTTTGCTTGGAGCGTCTTGTATTATATGAGCCTTTGCTTGTTTTTGTTTTTAGTTTGTGTCATCTATACTTGCTGGAAACACCTATTTGAGAGAGCCAAAATTATGCTATGTTTCGTTAGAATTGCTCTATGTGCTTCACCTAAATATTCTTTTGAGCTATGGAACTGCTCTAGTGCTTGACTTATATCTTTTTGAGCACGGTGTGCTTTAGTATTTTTGAAGAAATTCTCTCATGCTTCACTTAGATTTATTTGAGAGTTAGTAAGTTTTTTGAAGAAATTCTCTCATGCTTCACTTACAGTATTTTGAGAGATGATTTTTTTATGCTCATGTTCTTCACTTAAATTTGTTTGAGCTATCAAAAGCAACATACGAAACTAGTCCCAAAGTGATAGATATTCAAGAGGGATATAATAAAAACTTTCATGAAGATCATTGGACAAAATAAACTTGATTTTTTGTAATAGTTTTGCAATATGACGATAGTGATATGCGAGTCATGTTGGTGAGTAATTATGCTTTAGTAAGAATATTGGTGTTAAGGTTTATGATTCGCTATGCAAGCACAAAAGTCAATAGTTATGCAATGAAATTACATCCTACATGTGGTGCATTATTCGGTGTTAGTTATGCTTAATGCTCACTTATGTGATTTTTTGTTTCTTGGTTGGATGCTTCTCAATCTATTTGCTAGCCTTCCCTTGCACTAAGTGGGAATACTACTTGTGCATCGAAAATCCTTAAACCCAGTTCGCCATATGAGTCCACCATACCTACCTATAAGCGGCATTCTCTTGCCGTTCTAAGAAAATTTGTATGTGCCATCTCTAAATTTCAAAATATATTTCCCTTTTGTGTGCTCGTATCACCCATGAAACGGTAGGGGGTGGCTGATATTTTTCCATGCTAGATGTGTTATTCCCAAGATGAGTGTTTATTCAATTGTCATTGCACGAGAGTATGACAAAGGTATTAGGGATGCCCAGTCCCGAAATGAAAAATGAATTTACGTTATATTGTCAAATAATAAATTCCTTGGAAAGTGTTGGTATGGACGATACCCGTGTATACGGCTAGCCGTGGAATGTGAAAGTATGGTAGGAAAAGGAATACACTTAAATTTCTGTCTGGGAACCGCCCATGATATATCTAGCATGGAAAGTATTGGGAACTACTTGATTGTTTTCGTTGACATGAAAAGCATGCCACCCAAAATGTGTTATCTCTATTTTTTTGCTTTGAGCTCTGGCACCTCTACAAATCCCTACTTCCCTCTGCGAAGGCCCCTTCTTTTTTTACTTTATGCAATTTTTTATCTGAGTCTCCATCTTCTCTTATAAAGCACCAACTAAGGGGCACTATGATCATACTTGAGCATTGGGTGTAGCTAATATGCGAGTGTGCTTCATGAATGGATCAATGATTGAGCATAATGGGCTAGGGATAACTTGCTTTAGTGTTGATATTTTGAAAGACTTGGTTGCTTGTTGATATGCTTGAGTATTAAAATCTTCAGACAAAACTAGACTATTGCTTTGAATCATATAAAATTCCATATGTCCATGCTACAAAAGAAAACAATATGTGATGAACATGTTAGGCAACATTCCACATCAAAAATTCTATTTTTATCATTTACCTACTCAAGGACGAGTAGGAATTAAGCTTGGGGATGTTCATACGTCTCCAACATATCTATAATTTTTGCTTGTTCCATGATGTTATATTATCATTCTTGGATGTTTTACAATCATTTTATAGCAACTTTATATCATTTTTTGGGACTAACCTATTGACATAGTGCCCAATGCCAGTTGCTATTTTTTGCTTGTTTTTTACTTCGTAGAAAATCAATACCAAACGGAGTCCAAATGCAGTGAAACTTTTTGGAGAATTTTTCTGGACCAAAAAGAACAACTTGGGCCAAAGAAGTACCATAGGGGTGCCCTGAGGGGGGCACAACACAAATGGGCGCGCCCGGGGGCCCATGCGCGACCTGGGGGGGTTGTGTCCACCTCGGTGGCCCCCCGCACCGTCTATTTGCTCTATAAATACCCCAAAAATCCAAAAACCCTAGGGGAGTCGACGAAACACAATTCTAGTCGCCGCAAGTTCCAAAACCACCAGATCCAATCTAGACACCATCACGGAGGTGTTCATCATCCTCATTAGTGCCTCTCCGATGAGGTGTGAGTAGTTCATTGTAGATCTACCGGTCTGTAGGCAGTAGCTAGATGGCTTTCCCTCTCTCTTTTGATTCTCAATACAATGGTCTCTTGGAGATCTATTTGATGGAACTCTTTTTGCGGTGTGTTTGTTGGGATCCGATGAACTTGGAGTTGATGATCAGATCTATTTTTATCCATGAAAGTGTCGGATTCGGGGCTCCACGGACCCTTGAGAGGTTTGAACACTGGGGTGCGTATGAAGAACTCCCTCTTCCCAACTTTCTGGCCCAACGATTCCACAACCTATCTCGACGAACACAAGGGAGAAGGGACACAACAGTTTATCCTGGTTCGGGCCACCTTGCGGTGTAATACCCTACTCCAGCTTTGTGGTGGATTGCCTCGAGGGGCTGAGGATGAACTAGTACAGTGGTTGAACAGCCTCAGGAGGTGAGGTGTTCTTGAGCTCGATGAGCTAGTGGGTGTGAGGATGGTCTGAATGATCCGTCCCCTTCTATGGTGGTGCCTAAGTCCTATTTATAGTGGCCTTGGTCCTCTTCCCAAATGTAGGCGGGAAGGGATCCCACAACGGCCAAATTAAAAGGGAGACAACTAGTACAAGTTATCCCGAGAAAAGTAGTCTTCGCCTGCAAAGGCTCTAGTGGTGACGCTGTAGTGGGCGCGCGATGACCTCCGTCGTGTCGTCCTGGCGGTCTTGGTCTCGTTGTACCAATATGGAAACCTTTGCTTGATTCCTCGGGACTCCGCGCCTGCACTTGCCTCCTTCGCACCAAAGAGGAAACTGGTACACTGCGCCCGCTGGCGCTCGCCTGACCTTGGTCGTCATGGCTCACGTCACGTGAACCTCATGAGGTGCACCTTGCCTTGATATCTCCGCTCCTCGGGAGCCAGCCTAGTGAGGCCGCCCCCAGGAAGGTCTTGGTGTTGTCCGCCTCATGAGACTTGGCCCCTCGCGAGGGTCTTGGGTCGTTGTTGCTGAAACTGGGCCGTATCGGGCCATCGATGGAGCCACGCAGTGGGCTGTAGGCAGGCAAGTCTGGGTACCCCGTTCCTAGGACGTCGACAGTAGCCCCGGGTCCAAGGAGCGCTCAAACTTGGCTTCGAGGAGAAGACAAAGGGCAAGTGCGGAGCGCCACAGTCCCCAACCGTCTGCGGCCTTATTGGTCGCCGCGGGGCAATTGATGGGACATGGGCGCCTCCGCTTCCCCACACTTTGTCGGCAACTGCTTGACTTGACGAGACCCTACCGCATGCAGAGGAAAACCATCATTACATGCGATCATGGAGGCCGGTGGTTGGTCTCCTCCTAGCTCTAAATGAGGGAAGGGGCGGAGCCCCCTTGCTCATCTCTGTCTTCTCGCAACCCGCTTCTTCTTCTTTCTTGTCCCTCCATCTTGCTGGCTTGTCATAGCAACCATGGCGCCGATTAGGAGGTTTTTTGCAGCAGGGAAAGGAACCCCCCCCCCCTTGGGGAGCCTGAACTGCTCCCGCCGAAGAAGAGGTCCCGGCGTCCTCACAACGTCGGGGAGAGGTAGGAAGTGACACGACCCTTGCACGAGCGGCCACCACCTGGCTTTCTACTCCCTCTATACGCCCGGGCGCAAGGCTCGGGAGGAGGCGGTAGTGCTCGACGCCGTGCGAGCCATGGACAGGGGGATCAGGCTGGGGCGGCGTGACCGTCCGGCCCGCGAACCCACGCCGAAGGCTCCTCACGTGAGTTCATGATGTGGGCGGCGATGCCACCGCGCACGTGGATCCGGTTCCCACAGTTCTTCACCGAAGAGATGCCGTCGAGGGGGCTGCTCGAGCTGTGGCAACAGCATGCCGGGTGCTGCAATCTGGCCACGGGGGCGGAGGCCGAGGTCGTCTCCCTTGGCAAGATCTTCATGACCGGTGGATGGGGCGAGGTCGCCCGCGCCTGCCGCGCGGAGGGGCCCCTCGCCATTGATGACCCACAAGTATAGGGGATCTATCGTAGTTCTTTCGATAAGTAAGAGTGTCGAACCCAACGAAGAGCAGAAGGAAATGATAAGCAGTTTCCAGCAAGGTATTCTCTGCAAGTACTGAAATAAGTGGTAACAGATAGTTTTGTGATAGGATAATTTGTAACGAGCAACAAGTAACAAAAGTAAATAAGGTGAAGCAAGGTGGCCCAATCCTTTTTGTAGCAAAGGACAAGCCTGGACAAACTCTTATATGATGTAAAGCGCTCCCGAGGACACATGGGAATATCGTCAAGCTAGTTTTGATCATGTTCATATGATTCGCGTTCGGTACTTTGATAATTTGGTATCTGGGTGGACCGGTGCTTGGGTGCTGCCCTTACTTGGACAAGCCTCCCACTTATGATTAACCTCTATTGCAAGCATCCGCAAATACAACAAAAGTATTAAGGTAAACCTAACCATAGCATGAAACATATTGATCCAAATCAGCCCCTTACGAAGCAACGCATAAACAGGGGTTTAAGCTTCTGTCACTCTAGCAACCCATCATCTACTTATTACTTCACAATGCCTTCCTCTAAGCCCAAACAATGGTGAAGTGTCATGTAGTCGACGTTCACATAACACCACTAGAGGAGAGACAACATACATCTCATCAAAATATCGAACGAATACCAAATTCACATGACTACTGATAGCAAGACTTCTCCCATGTCCTCAGGAACAAAAGTAACTACTCACAAAGCATAAACATGTTCATAATCAGAGGGGTATTAATGTGCATATAGGATCTGAACATATGATCTTCCACCAATTAAACCAACTAGCATCAACTACAAGGAGTAATTAACACTACTAGCAACCTACTAGCACCAATCCCAGACTTGGAGACAAGAATTGGATACAAGAGATGAGCTAGGGTTTTGAGATGAGATGGTGCTGATGAATATGTTGATGGAGATTGCCCTCTCCCGATGAGAGGAGCGTTGGTGATTGATAACCCACAAGTATAGGGGACCGCAACAACTTTCGAGGGTAGAGTATTCAACCCAAATTTATTGATTCGACACAAGGGGAGCCAAAGAATATTCTCAAGTATTAGCAGCTGAGTTGTCAATTCAACCACACCTGAAAACTTAGTATCTGCAGCAAAGTGTTTAGTAGCAAAGTAACATGATAGTGGTGGTAACGGTAAAAAAGAGTAATGAAAGCAAAGTAATATTTTTGGTATTTTGTAGTGACTGTAACAATAGCAACGAGAAAGTAAGTAAGCGTAAACTAGTATATGGAAAGCTCGTAGGCATCGGATCAGTAATGGATAATTATGCCGGATGCGGTTCATCATGTAACAGTCATAACATAGGGTGACACAGAACTAGCTCCAATTCATCAATGTAATGTAGGCATGTATTCCGAATATAGTCATATGTGCTTATGGAAAAGAACTTGCATGACATCTTTTGTCCTACCCTCCCGTGGCAGTGGGGTCCTAATGGAAACTAAGGGATATTAAGGCCTCCTTTTAATAGAGTACCGGAACAAAGCATTAGCACATAGTGAATACATGAACTCCTCCAACTACGGTAATCACCTGTAAGTATCCCGATTATTGTCACTTCGGGGTTAACGGATCATAACACATAATAGGTGACTATAGACTTGCAAGATAGGATCAAGAACTCTCATATATTGATGAAAACATAATAGGTTCAGATCTGAAATCATGGCACTCGGGCCCTAGTGACAAGCATTAAGCATAGCAAAGGCATAGCAACATCAATCTCAGAACATAGTGGATACTAGGGATCAAACCCTAACAAAACTAACTCGATTACATGATAAATCTCATCCAACCCATCACCGTCCAGCAAGCCTACGACGGAATTATTCACGCACGGCGGTGAGCATCATGAAATTGATGATGGAGGATGGTTGATGATGATGACAACGACGAATCCCCCTTCTCCGGAGCCCCGAACGGACTCCAGATCAGCCCTCCTGAGAGGTTTTAGGGCTTGGCGGCGGCTCCTTATCATAAAACACGATGATTTCTTCTCCTCTATTTTTTTCTCCCCGAAAGCAAATATATAGAGTTGGAGTTGGAGTCGGGAGGTCTCCAGGGGGCCCACGAGGTAGGGGGGCGCGCCCTAGGGGGGGGGGCGCCCTCCAGCCTCGTGGACAGGGTGTGGTCCCCCTGGTCTTCATCTTTGGCGATGATTTTTTATTATTTATTGTAAGATATTCCATGGAGTTTCAGGTCGTTCCGAGAACTTTTGTTTTCTGCACATAAAACAACATCATGGTAATTCTGCTGAAAACAGCGTCAGTCCGGGTTAGTTCCATTCAAATCGTACAAGTTAGAGTCCAAAACAAGGGAAAAGTGTTTGGAAAAGTAGATACGACGGAGACGTATCAACTCCCCCAAGATTAAACCCTTGCTTGTCCTCAAGCAATTCAATTGATAATCTGTAAGAAATAAAGAAAAACTTTTACAAACTCTGTTTGCTCTTATTGTTGTAAATATGTCAAGCTAGCATTCAAGTTTTCAGCAAAGATTATAACTAACCACATTTGCAATAATTCTCAGGTCTCATGATTACCCATATCAATAGCATAATTAACTAGCAAGCCATAATAATAAATCTCTGATGACAACACTTTCTCAAAACAATCATAATATGATATAACAAGATGGTATCTCGCTAGCCCTTTCTGAGACCGCAAAACATAAATGCAGAGCACCTTTAAAGATCAAGGACCGACTAGACATTGTAATTCATGCTAAAAGAGATCCAATCATAGTCACACCCAATATAAATTAACAGTGATAATGCAAATGACAGCTGCGCTCTCCAGCTAGTGCTTTTAATAAGAGGGTGATGACTCAACATAAAAGTAAATGGATAGGCCCTTCGCAGAGGGAAGCAGGGATTTGTAGAGGTGCCAGAGCTCGGTTTTGAAATAGAGATAATTAATATTTTGAGCGGTATACTTTCATTGTCAACATAACAACCAAGAGATGGCAATATCTTCCATGCTACACACATTATAGGCGGTTCCCAAACAGAATGGTAAAGTTTATACTCCCCCTCCACCAACAAACATCAATCCATGGCTTGCTCGAAACAACGAGTGCCTCCAACTAACAACAGTCCCAGGGGGAGTTTTGTTTTGCAATTAATTTGATTTAGTTTGCATAGAGCATGGGACTGGGCATCCCAGTGACCGGCCATTTTCTCGTGAGTGAGGAGTGGAGTCCACTCCTCTTGAGAATAACCCGCCTAGCATGGAAGATACAGACAACCCTAGTTGATACATGAGCTATTCGAGCATACAAAACAGGATGATTATTTGAAGGTTTAAAGTTTGGCACATACAAATTTACTTGGAACGGCAGGTAGATACCGCATATAGGAAGGTATAGTGGACTCATCTGGAATAAATTTGGGGTTTAAGGGATTGGATGCACAAGCAGTATTCCCGCTTAGTACAGGTGAAGGCTAGCAAAAGACTGGGAAGCGACCAACTAGAGAGCAACAACAGCCATGTACATGCATTAAAATTAATAAACATTGGATGCAAGCATGAGTAGGATATAATCCACCATGAACATAAATATCGTGAAGGCTATGTTGATTTGTTTCAACTACATGCGTGAACATGTGCCAAGTCAAGTCACTTAAATCATTCAAAGGAGGATACCACCCCATCATACCACATCATAACCATTTCAATAGCATGTTGGCACGCAAGGTAAACCATTATAACTCATAGCTAATCAAGCATGGCACAAGTAACTATGATCTCTAATTGTCATTGCAAACATGTTTATTCATAACAAGCTAAATCAAGAACGATGAACTCATCATATTTACAAAAACAAAAGAGGTCGAGTTCATACCAGCTTTTCTCATCTCAGTCAGTCCATCATATATCATCATAATTGCCTTTCACTTGCACGACCGAACGATGTGAATAATAATAAGAGTGCTTGTGCATTGGACTAAGCTGGAATCTGCGGGCATTCAATAGACAGGAGAAGACAAAGCAATATGGGCTCTTGGTTAAATCAACAATAAAGCATATAAGAGCCACTTCAACAATTTAATCATGGTCTTCTCCTACTGACCCCCAAAGAAAAGAAAAGAAATAAAACTATTTACACGGGAAAGCTCCCAACAAGCAAAAGAAGAATGGGAAATATTTTTGGGTTTTCTTTTTAATTATTACTACAAGCATGGAAAGTAAATTAATTAAAAGCTACAACTAATTTTTTTGGTTTTTCTTAAGGTTTATTAAACACACAAGAAGAAAGCATAAAAAAGGAAAATAAACTAGCATGGATGATACAATGAAAAAGTATGAGCACCGACATCTAGCAATGAGTGTGTGAACATAAATGTAATATCGGTGGGAAATACGTACTCCTCCAAGCTTAGGCTTTTGTCCTAAGTTGGCTGGCCACGGCTGGCCTGGCTGATATCCATAGTAGAAGTTGGGGTCGTACTGAGATGAAGAATAGTTGGGGTCGTACTGTGATGAAGAAGACTCTGACTGCCATTGGCTGACATCCATCTCTGGATCCCAAGAATAAGCAGACTGTCGTGGAGGCTCCTCTTGTGGTTCCGGTTCCGGCGCTGCTGCAGGATTCCGGTAGGCGTGAATAGCCGCCAACGGAACAAGGTACGTGCCTACAGTCAAATCAAACAAAGAAGGAGCAGACAAGGTAATAGTCTCAGGATGATGTTTATTAAAGAACAATTGATATTTAAGCTCTCCTTCCCTATTCTTAACAATAAAATCATGTGCCACCATACTTTTATAATCTAAATAAACACGAGGCAGCACCTTTTCTTCCTTCTCATAATGCCTAATAGGTATGTTAAAATGTGCAGCTAGGCGTGTAGCATAGATGCCTCCAAAGATGGGACCCTTAGTACGGTTCATACTTAACCGTCTAGCAATAATGCCGCCCATACTAAAGGAGTTATCACCGTATAAGCCATGGTGCAAAATGATAATATCATGGATACTCAGGTTTCCACAGTTTCCGCGACCAATTAAGCAACAACTAGCAAATAATGCAAAATAACGTAGAACAGGAAAGTGTATGCTAGTGATTCGTGCATCAGAAACCTTCCTTGTTTCCCCTATAGTGATAGTGTCAATAAATCCCTCCACATTATCACAATGTGGTTCTTCTGTACTGCCCTCAAAAGGGACTAAACAAATCCGACAGAAATCATAGAGTGACATCTCCTTATGCTCATCATATAAATGAAACTCCACCGTAGGTGGCGAGTTCCTAGAATGGAAATGAAATTTTTGCACAAAGGTATCTGTGAGTAAGAGATACTGATCGCATTGGTCGTGGAGGAAAGCGGTGAGGCCTGCATTTTGAGCCATTTCATGAAAATCTTCATAAATACCGGCTGCTCTCAATAAATCCTCAGAAGGCCATTCACACGCCCGAACCTCCGCGGTGCGAGGCAGATTATACTTAGGCTTAGGTGCCTTTTCCTTCGAGCTTTGGCTCGATGAGCCCCTCAATAGTCTCCTCATTATTTTCTGAAAAATTCTGAAATTTTTAGTAACTTCAAAATAAAAGTAAACCAAACTCAATAATATTGATAGCAACTACTCCTACAAGTGCCTAGGGCCTATATCATGCATCAAAACTACTTTTGACCATATAAATTTGACATGCAAGCTCAAGAACAGGGTCACTTAAGCAGCAAAAATTTGCAATGAATAAAGCACTAGAACAAAAACTAATTGGACCAATGGAGGAGTCACGTACCAAGGAACAATCTCCCCAAGCAGTTTTGTGAGAGGTGCTTTGAGCAAGGAGATCGAAAATTACAGCAAAGAGGGCAGGAACTCGTGCCTGAGTTGGTTTTTCGTGTTTGTGGGAGGAAGAAGAAGAGGATGGGTGCAGGAATAAGTGGAGGAGGGCCACCATGGGCCCACGAGGCAGGGGGCGCGCCCAGGGGCGGTAGGGCGCGCCCTCCACCCTTGTGGCCAGGTGGCAGCTCCCCCCGCGGTAATTTTTGCACCATAAATCCTCAAATATTCCCGAAAAATCATATTAAATTGGCATGTCATTCTGAGGACTTTTATTTTCGGGACATTTTTATATTGCACGGATAAATCAGGAAACAGACAGAAAAATACTATTTTTACTTTATTTCAACTAAATAACAGAAAGTATAGAGAGGGTACAGAAGGTTGTGCTTCTAGTTTCATCCATCTCATGCTCATCAAAAGGAATCCACTAACAAGGTTGATCAAGTCTTGTTAACAAACTCATTCCAATTAACATGAAACCGGAGAAATTTTGAATAACACTAAGTTACCCCAACGGGGATATGCACATCCCCAATAATAAGTATATCATATTTCTTCTTGACAGTAGGAAGAGGAAATTCAAAACCTCCAAATATAATCGATGGAATTTTTCCGATAGAATTGATACTATGAACTTGAGGTTGTTTCCTCGGAAAGTGTACCGTATGCTCATTACCATTAACATGAAAAGTGACATTGCCTTTGTTGCAATCAATAACAGCCCTTGCAGTATTAAGAAAAGGTCTTCCAAGAATAATAGACATACTATCGTCCTCAGGAATATCAAGAATAACAAAGTCTGTTAAAATAGTAACATTTGCAACCACAACAGGCACATCCTCACAAATACCGATAGGTATAGCAGTTGATTTATCAGCCATTTGCAAAGATATTTCAGTAGGTGTCAATTTATTCAAGCCAAGTCTACAATATAAAGAGAGAGTCATAACACTAACACCGGCTCCAAGATCACATAAAGCAGTTTTAACATAGTTTCTTTTAATGGAGCATGGTATAGTAGGTACTCCTGGATCTCCAATTTCATTGGTATTCCACCTTTAAAAGTATAATTAGCAAGCATGGTGGAAATTTCAGCTTCCGGTATCTTTCTTTTATTTGTAACAATATCTTTCATGTACTTAGCATAAGGATTCATTTTGAGCATATCAGTCAATCGCATACGCAAAAAGATAGGTCTAATCATTTCAGCAAAGCGCTCAAAATCCTCATCATCCTTTTTCTTGGATGGTTTGGGAGGAAAAGGCATGGGTTTCTGAACCCAAGGTTCTCTTTCTTTACCATGTTTCCTAGCAACAAAGTCTCTCTTATCATAATGTTGATTCTTTGATTGTGGGTTATCAAGATGAACAGCATGTTCAATTTCTACATCATTATCATTACTAGGTTGAGCATCATCATGAACATCATCATTAACATTTTCATTAGGTTCATGTTCATTGCCAGATTGTGTTTCAACATCAGACATAGAGATATCATTTGGATTTTCAGGTGGTTCAGTGATAGGTTCACTAGAAGTTTGCATAGTCCTATCATTTTTCTTTTTCTTCCTTTTAGAAGAACTAGGTCCATCAATTTTATTCCTCTGAGAATCTTGCTCAATTCTCTTAGGGTGGCCTTCAGGATACAAAGGTTCCTGAGTCATTCTACCAGTTCTAGTAGACACTTTAACAGCATAATCATTTTTCTTACTATTCATTTCATCGAGCAATTCTTTTGGAGCCTTAAGTACTTGTTCTACTTGAGTGGTAACCATAGAAGCATGTTTGCTAACAAGTTTAAGTTCACCTCTAATATTAGCCATATAATCACCCAAGTATTTAATCATATCAGCATCTTGTTTTAATTGTCTACCAAAATAAGCATTGAAGTCTTCTTGCTTAAACATAAAATTATCAAACTCATCCAAGCACTGACTAGCAATTTTAGTAGTAGGGATTTCAGCTTTATCATACCTATAGAGATAATTTACCTTTACTACCTGTCTCGGGTTATCGGGTTCAGGAGGTTCTTCAATAAATAAAGGATTAAGATCATATGTTTATTCAATAGGCGGTAAATTAAGACCATGCATTTCTTCAATAGGAGGTAAATTCTTAACATTTCCAGCTTTAATACCTTTTTCTTTCATAGATTTCTTTGCCTCTTGCATATCTTCGGGACTGGGAAATAGAACACCTCTCTTCTTCGGAATTGGTTTAGGAATAGGCTTATTAATTGGAGCAGGAGCTGGCTCAGGAGGTGCCCAATTATTTTCATTTGTCAACATATTATTCAATAAGATTCCAGCTTCATCCGGTGTTCTTTCCCTAAAAAGAGAACCAGCACAACTATCCAGGTAATCTCTGGAAGCATCGGTTAGTCCATTATAGAAGATATCAAGTATTTCATTTTTCTTAAGGGGGTGATCAGGCAAAGCATTAAGTAACTTGATAAGCCTCCCCCAAGCTTGTGGGAGACTCTCTTCTTTAATTTGCACAAAGTTGTATATTTCCTTTAAAGCAGCTTGTTTCTTATGAGCAGAGAAATATTTACAGAGAAGTAATAGATCATATCCTGGGGACTACGCACACAACCAGGATCAAGAGAATTAAACCATATCTTAGCATCACCCTTTAATGATAACGGAAATATTTTGAGGATATAAAAGTAGCGGGATCTCTCATTATTAGTGAACAGGGTGGCTATATCATTTAATTTAGTAAGATGTGCCACAACAGTTTCATATTCATAGCCATGAAAAGGATCAGATTCAACCAAAGTAATTATATCAGGATCAACAGAGAATTCATAATCCTTATCAGTAACACAGATAGGTGAAGTAGCAAAAGCAGGGTCAGGTTTCATCCTAGCATTTAGAGATTGCTTATTCCATTTAGCTAATAACCTTTTGAGCTCATATCTATCTATGCAAGCTAAAATAGCTAAAGAAGCTTCTTGATCAAAAACATAACCCTCAGGAATAACAAGTGATTCTTCATCATCACTTTCATCATTATAATCAGATTCCATATTTACAATATCTCTAGCCCTAGCAAGTTGTTCGTCAAGAAATTCACCAAGTGGCACAGTAGTATCAAACATAGAAGTAGTTTCATCATAAGTATCATGCATAGTAGAAGTAGCATCATCAATAACATGCGACATATCAGAACGAATAGCAGAAGCAGGTGTAGGTGTCGCAAATTTACTCATAACAGAAGGTGAATCAAGTGCAGAGCTAGATGGCAGTTCTTTACCTCCCCTTGTAGTTGAGGGATAGATCTTGGTTTTTGGATCTCTCAAGTTCTTCATAGTGTCCAGCAGATATAAATCCCAAGTGACTCAAAGAATAGAGCTATGCTCCCCGGCAACGGCGCCAGAAATTAGTCTTGATAACCCACAAGTATAGGGGATCGCAACAGCTTTCGAGGGTAGAGTATTCAACCCAAATTTATTGATTCGACACAAGGGGAGCCAAAGAATATTCTCAAGTATTAGCAGCTGAGTTGTCAATTCAACCACACCTGGAAACTTAGTATTTGCAGCAAAGTGTTTAGTAGCAAAGTAATATGATAGTGGTGGTAACGGTAACAAAAGAGTAATGAAAGAAAAGTAATATTTTTGGTATTTTGTAGTGATTGTAACAATAGCAACGGGAAAGTAAATAAGCGTAAACCAGTATATGGAAAGCTCGTAGGCATCAGATCAGTAATGGATAATTATGCCGGATGCGGTTCATCATGTAACAGTCATAACATAGGGTGACACAGAACTAGCTCCAATTCATCAATGTAATGTAGGCATGTATTCCGAATATAGTCATACGTGCTTATGGAAAAGAACTTGCATGACATCTTTTGTCCTACCCTCCCGTGGCAGCGGGGTCCTAATGGAAACTAAGGGATATTAAGGCCTCCTTTTAATAGAGTACCAGAACAAAGCATTAGCACATAGTGAATACATGAACTCCTCAAACTACGGTCATCACCGGTAAGTATCCCGATTATTGTCACTTCGGGGTTAACGGATCATAACATATAATAGGTGACTATAGACTTGCAAGATAGGATCAAGAACTCTCATATATTGATGAAAACATAATAGGTTCAGATCTGAAATCATGGCACTCAGGCCCTAGTGACAAGCATTAAGCATAGCAAAGTCATAGCAACATCAATCTCAGAACATAGTAGATTCTAGGGATCAAACCCTAACAAAACTAACTCGATTACATGATAAATCTCATCCAACCCATCACCGTCCAGCAAGCCTACGATGGAATTACTCACGCACGGCAGTGATCATCATGAAATTGGTGATGGAGGATGGTTGATGATGACGAGGACGACGAATCCCCCTCTCCGGAGCCCCGAACGGACTCCGGATCAGCCCTCCCGAGAGGTTTTAGGGCTTGGCGGCGGCTCCGTATCGTCAAACGCAATGATTTCTTCTCCTCTATTTTTTTCTCCTCGAAAGAAAATATATAGAGTTGGAATTGGAGTCGGGAGGTCTCCAGGGGCCCCACGAGGTAGGGGGCGCGCCCTAGGGGGGGGCGCCCTCCACCCTCGTGGACAAGGTGTGCCCCCCCTGGTCTTCATCTTTGGTGAGGATTTTTTATTATTTATTGTAAGATATTTAGTGGAGTTTCAGGTTATTCCGAGAACTTTTGTTTTCTGCACATAAAACAACATCATGGCAATTTTGCTGAAAACAACGTCAGTCCGGGTTAGTTCCATTCAAATCATACAAGTTAGAGTCCAAAACAAGGGCAAAATTGTTTGGAAAAGTAGATACGACGGAGACATATCAGTGATGATGATGGCGATGATTTCCCCCTCTGGGAGGGAAGTTTCCCCGGCAGAATAACCCCGCCAGAACCCTAGATTGGTTCCGCCAAGGTTCCGCCTCGTGACGGCGGAGTTTCGTCCGAGAAGATAGCTTATGATTATTTTCCCATCGAAAGAGTCCATATAGCAGAAGATGGTCACCGGAGGGCCACCAGGGGGCCCACGAGGTAGGGGGCGCGCCCAGGGGGGTAGGGTGTGCCCCCCACCCTCGTGGGCAGGGTGTGGCCCCCCTGGTGAAGTTCTTGCGCTCAATGTTTTTTATATATTTGGAAAACATCATCCGTGAAGTTTTAGGACTTTTGGACCTGTGCAGAATAGGTCTTTAATATTTGCTCCTTTTCCAGCCAGAATCCCTGCTGCCGGCATTCTCCCTCTTTATGTAAACCTTGTAAAATAAGAGAGAATAGGCATAAGTATTGTGACATAATGTGTAATAACATCCCATAATGCAATAAATATTGATATAAAAGCATGATGCAAAATGGACGTATCAGCCATCCATTTCGAGTATGACGGCGCCTCCACGCTGTTCTTCAAGGTCTTCGATGAGGAAGGCTGCCGCCTGGGTTGCTGCCCCGGAGGAGACCGTCAGCATGGCGAGGCGACAGGCGCAGGGCCCACCGATAGCTCCTCCAGTGGCAGCGGTGCCTCCTGGGAGTCCAGCAACTCTCCCGAGGCTAGCAAGTCTCCAGAGTCGAGCGACGACTCCTACATGCCCCCGAGCTCTCGCCATGCTTGGGACATGGCACCAACCTCCGCCTGGCGTCCACGCTGATCTAGATGGGGTTGGCGCCGGCCTCACGTGGCCCACTGTTGATGATGGCATCGGCGGCGGTGCCTGTAGTCGAGGCTTCTTGGAGCTATTCTCCTTTTGTTCCCTGCGAGGAATCGAAACGAACCTCGTGGGGGTATGTAAAAAACCTGTAATGCTTTTGTTCCAATGTTTACTGTCATGAGATTGCGTCTGCGTGTCTCGCTCTGGCATTGCTCCCCCCTTTACGTTCTCATGGTAGCTTAGCGCTCTATGCCGGCAGGTCCCAGTCCCCAGGCAAGCTTTGACCGTCGGTGGTATGCTAGGTCGTGATGCCGTGGTCAAGGCCAGGAGGTGAGCGGCCCAAGGTCCGGTAAGAGCTCCCGAGGCGCGATGCTCAAGAGGTCCCCCTTGGCGTGCAAGCAGCTTCCTGAAGGCCGAAAAGGAAGGCGGCATTGCCGGAGCAAGGCCGCGAGAGCCAAAAATCCCAGACTGCGGCACTGTGCTAACACTAACAACTGACTTATCTTAGCGAGCCTGAGGTGATTCCTTGCGCAACACCCGATTCGTGCTTCAGTGGCGATGCTACTAGGTAGGGCTCACGCCGGTCTCCCCTTTCCTCGCTCATCTGAATGCTCTGCGTCCTCGGGTCCTGACCCTCGAGCGAGGCTCAGCCGCCGTTGGTATGCCAGGTTGCGATGCCGTGGTCAAGGCCAGGGGGTGAGGGCTGGAGAGTCAGTAAGAGCTCCTGAGGTGCGATGCTCAGGAGCCCCCCTTTGACACACAAGCCATCACGCAAAAATGGGGCAGCTGGTGGGGGCCACCCATAGTTAAGCTCTGTAGATTCTAGCGAGTTAGTCCGGAAGGAGAACAGAACCCATAATCGTGTGTGCTATCCTACCGCTGATCTTTCCACAAGAAGATGAAGGCACTCAGGACCTGGTGAGGTGACGTTCGTAGAGCAGGCCGCGAGCCAGAGCTCGATCTCTCAGATTTTCCAGCGTTGCAGGGACGGACCCATGCACAAGCATCGTGGCAGCATGCGTAGCCCCCGTGCGGAATAAATAGGAGGCCGGTCAGCAACATGGGAGGTCGCGAAGGGTAATAAACAATTATGTGAGCAAGTGATAATCATAAGTTAGCCTAAGGAGGAGGTAATTCTAGTCTAGATAGATGCAAGAATGATACATGCCGCAGGGACGGACCCACGTGGCCTGGGGATAATGCAGTCCGAGGGGCGCCCCAGCAGAACAACTGGAAGATGTAAGAAAGATACATGCTGCAGGGACAGGCCCACGCGGTCTGGGGATGATGCAGCCGAAGGGGCGCCCCCAACAGAGTAAACCGGAAGATGTCACTTGGCACCGCTGCTGGAGAGATGTTGGAGCAGCTGAAGATGCGTGTTGAGGAAGTTGCTCCTCACGAGCCTCCGGGGTCCTGAACCTCGGGAGGCTCATGAAGAACCATCGCCATCTCCGCCAGGACCGCGTGGTGCCTAGCCGCTTGAGCCGGCATGATGCTTCGCAGGCAATGCTAGAAGGTGACAGCCGCGTTCGGCAAGCCAAAAGGCATGCGAACGTAGCTGTGAGGTGGGCCCTCGCACCAACCAATGTGCGAAGGCCAGAAGCGCTCCTGGGATGCGGCCTTGTTGAGCCCTGGAAAGTTGACGCAGACGCGCAACTCATTGTCCGCGCATGGCTCTCGCTTCCTGAAGCTCCTCGGTCGTCTTGGTGATGAACTCCTGAGCACAGGGCACCCTGTGCGTGGTGCCCTTGTGAGGGAAGTGTGCGATGAAGCATGCCTCCATGTGGTTCCTGAGCGCCTCCGTCGTGACGTTGGCTAAGTCAGAGGCCCTCCAAAAGAGAGCCCCCGAGCCCAGCCCGAGGAGGGCGCCGAGCGCGCCTTCCTATGCGAGGGAGGGAGGCACCCATCTATGGGCGCAGATCCTGAGGTGGTGTGGCTGGAGATTCCGCCCTCCTGAGGCTCTTGGCGGAGTAGCTTCTTCTTCTTCTTGGGGATGGCCTCAGGGGGGTAAAGGGCGCCTTCGTTGTCTGGGTCTTCGATTGCCGTAGCCTGGTAGGCGCGCTCGAGAGAGCACACCGTGTCCTTCTCCTCGTAGGCGACCGTGATGATGTCGCAGTTCCCTGGTATCTTGAGGACATTGTAGCTGTGGTGGGTCACCACCATGAACTTGGCCTATGCCGAATACCCTAGGATGGCATTGTACGAGAGGCGGATGTGGGCGACGTCGATGTCGATGAGCTCGGTGCGGTGTTTGTCGCGTTGGTCGAAGGTGACAAGGAGGCGGATCTACCCTATCGGGGTGGTGGATCCATCGGTCACTCCGGAGAAGAGCTTGGTGGGCTGCAGCTGATCATATGGCACTTGGAGGCGGTCGAATGTCTTGATGGAAAGGATATTGAGCCCTACACCACCATCGATGAGGGTCTTGGTGACAAGGACATTGCTAATGACGGGCGAGCAAAGCATCGGGAGGGCGCTGGCGGTTGCTGCGCACTTGAGCTGGTCGGACGAGCTGAAGGTGATGGTGCACTTGGACCACCTGAGCGGACGTGTGGCCTCGAGCCTGGGGAGGGCCGCGTTCACCTCACGAGTGAACTGCTTGAAGATGCGCTGGGAGGCTGGGGCCTGAGTGCCACCCAAGATGCAGGTGTCGGATTTCGGGTTCCGGCAGACCCTTGAGGTTCGAACACTGGGGTGCGCGCGGAGATTTCGCCTTCTACCTCCCTACACCCCACCGCCACGCTAAGATCTAAGCTATGGAAAGAACAGCACAAGAGACACGGAGTTTATACTGGTTCAGGCCACCGTTGTGGTGTAATACCCTACTCCAGTGTGTGGTGTGGTGGATTGCCTCTTGGGCTGATGATGATGAGCAATACAAGGAAGAACAACCTCGCGAGGGTCTGCTCTTGGCTGGGGCGATGAACTGCTGGGAGGAGTTCAACCACCCTTCTCTCTCTCTCTCTCTGTGATGCTACTCGATCCGATCCCAGCTTGTTTCTGGGTTGGCCGATTCTAGATCCCCTCTACCCTGGGGGTGGCTAGTCCTATTTATAGGCAAAGGCCCTGGGCCTCTTCCCAAATATTGAGCGGGAAGGGCGCCAACAATTGGCCATTTTGAAGGGGAACATCTGGTACACTTATCCTGACTAAAGTTGGTCTTCGCCCGCCAAAGGCTCTGGCGGTGACGCTGGCTTGGGCTCCACAATGACTTCCTCCCCGCCATTGGGCTGGTCTTGGTCTTGTTGCACCGAAACGGGTGCCTTTGCTTGATGCTCTCGCCTGCGCTTGCTCCCTTTGCACCAAAGAGGAAAGGAGGACACTGCGCGGGCTGGCACCCGCCTGGCACCCTTGGTCTTCATGGCTTGCGTCACGGGCACCTCGTGAGGTACCCCGCCTTGATCTCTCCGCCTCCTTGCGAGCCAGCCTGATGAGGCCATGCCTGAGGAAGCTCTGTGTCATCCGCCCCGTGAGGCTTGACCCCTCGCGAGGGTCTTGGGTCTGTGTTGATGAAGATGGGCCGTGCTGGGCCCCTCCTCGAGGCACGCCGCAGGCCGTAGGCAGGCAAGTCTGGGGACCCCCGTTCCCAGAACACCGACAGTAGCCCCCGGGCCCAAGGCGCGCCCGGACTTGGCCGTGCAGGGAGGCGAAAGGGCAAGAGCGAAGCGCCACGGGCCCTAACAGCCTGGGGCCTTGGGTGCCGCGTGGCGGTTGATTGGACGTGGGCGTCTCCACTTCCCCACGGCGCCTCGGCGACTGCACGGATTGGACAAGTCCCTGCATGCAAAGCGGGTCATGATTACCTGCGATCATGGGGGCCGACGGTTGGCCCTCGCCGGTTATAAGTACGGATCGGCGCACGCCCTTCCAGTTCATTCCCCCTTGCTTCTCCTTCTCCTTCATGGCCCCGTCGAGGAGGTTCTCGGCCGCAGAGAAGGGGAAGGCTCGCCAGGTTGAGCCTGCCTCTCCCCCGCCCAAGCGCGGCGGAGGGTGCCCTCGCAAACATCCTGTGGCCACCACGGAGCTCCCCGCAGCCGTGGAGACGATTTCCAGCACGGTGACGGGCGTACTGCTACAGCCGGGGCACGCGCTTCGGTCGCGCGTTCCCCTAGGCCGCGCTTTCGCGCTGTAGAGGTGCTGCCGGAGTTCGTTGTGTGGTCGGCGGAGCCAACTAGCACCCAGCTTCAACTTCCTTGCTTCCTCCTCGGCGAGCTCCCGGCCGGCGCCCCGGGCGGCCTCTGGCTTCAGGCAGACGGCTGCTGCAGCCGGGCCTCATGGGCTTCACTGGAGGTCTCCGCAGCCGGGAGCCTGGCCTTGACCCGCGGTTGGCAGACGTTTGCCCACGCACGCGGCCTGAGCTGTCGGTGCACCCTGCACTTCAAGTTTGATGGTGATGCCACTCTCTACGTGAGGGTGTTTGGGGAAGATGGTCGCCGCGCAGGGTGCTGCCCCGAGGACGACAACCGCGGCCGGGAACCCAGCCCTGGCGATGATGGAGAGGACAACGCTCGTGTGATTGGCGGCGCTCAGGGTTCCCCAAGCTTCACCGGTTCTTCTTCCGGTGGCGACTCTTCTAGCGGTGGCTGCGGTCAGCCTCCACGCCGTCGTACCTGCTTGGGAGGTGGTAGCGTGTCTTCCCGCCGTCGCGCTTCGGTGAAGCGCGAGAGGGAGTCTGCCTGAGCCCCGGAGGCAGCTCAAGTCTTCCCTGCAGGCCGGTGTGAGGCGAGCTGTGCCTGATTTGTTCTTTCTTTTCCTTTTTCCTGCGTAAAAAGACAGTAGCGTGGAGCCCCGCGGCGGCGTGTTTGGGTTATTGCTATTAATCATCGCTTTGCTTCCGTTATCGTGCCTTCCAGCTACGTGCCCGTGCGTGGATAGTTCCCGGCCCCAGCCGTGGGGGGGGGGGGGGCGACCGACCCAGGCCCTGTGTTCATGTCGCGGTGCCCATGGGGCACGGACTAGAGGGGTGCTCCTGTAATGGACCCAGGTCGCGAAACCTTTGAACGACTAGGACAGGAACACTCGCGAGGGCGCTCGGCTGCCCCCCTCGCGAGGCCTTGCATAAGAGAAATCGAGGCAGGAGAGTGAAAAGTTGACGAACCACGAGCCAAAGTCGGCAACAGCTTCAATAAAACTTCGAATGAGAATGAACAAGCCAACTGCGGAAAGCAAATGAAAAAGCCGCGTCCGGCACCTAATCTAGTCTTCGACGTCTTCTCACCAGCGCGGAGCTAAGTGCTGCCACTGGGCATGGGAGGGAGCCCTAGGGCCTGAGGCCTGCGCTCCTGAGACTCCGGGGCGTGTACAGCCCCAACTCATTATTACGTGAGAGTGTCACGGGCAGCGAGCTTCACAGGCGTTGGCCTTCTTCACAGGCTCCGGGCTTTTCTTGGGGGAAGCAGGCTTCACGGGCATTTTCCCTCTTCACAGGCTCCGGGCCTTTTCCAAAACGCGACATCTTCACAGGCATTCGCCTTCTTCACAGGCTCTGGGACTTTTCCAAAACGCGACAGCTTCACAGGCATTCGCCTTCTTCACAGGCTCTGGGCCTTTTCCAAAATGCGACAACTTCACATGCATTCGCCTTCTTCACAGGCTCTGGGCCTTTTCAAAAATGCGACAGCTTCACAGGCATTCGCCTTCTTCACAGGCTCTGGGCCTTTTCCAAAACGCGATAGCTTCACAGGCATTCGCCTTCTTCACAGGCTCTGGGCCTTTTCCAAAATGCGACAGTTTCACAGGCATTCGCCTTCTTCACAGGCTCTGGGCCTTTTTAGGGGTAGAACCTCCGGAGGTGCTGGATGTTCCATGCGTTCTGGACCGGCACCCCCTCCTGAATCTCCAAGCGCGCGAAGCCGGGCCTGGAAACATGAACAACCTTGAACGGGCCCTCCCACATGGGAGAGAGCTTGTGCAGTCCCTCCCTGGAGAGAACCCGCCTGAGCATGAGGTCTCCTACCTCGAGAGTTCTGGGGCGGATGTTGCGGCAGTGATATCGTCGCAGTGCTTGTTGGTACCTCGCCGCTCGCAGCGCGGCTTCTCGGCGATGTTCCTCCCCCAGCACGAGGTCCATCCCCCGCATGGCGTCTTGCTACGCCTCGTCGAACGCCAGGACCCGCGCGGAGCAATGTCTGACCTCGTGAGGGAGGACCGCTTCGGCTCCGTAGACCAGGAAGAACGAGGTCTCTCTAGTCGGCTTGGTCGCGGTTGTGCGGATGGACCACAACACGGAGTGAAGCTCGTCGTACCAACCTCTGCCGCATGCCTCCAGCTTCTTCTTGAACGTCCTGGTCTTGAGGCCCCTTAGGACCTCTGCGTTGGCTCACTCGTCCTGGCCGTTGCTTCGGGGGTGCGCCACCGAAGCATAGCATATCTACGTTCCAAGGTTAGCACAGTATGTTTTGAAGAGGTTACTGGTGAACTGCGAACCGTTGTCTGTGATGATGCGGTTTGGCACCCCGAACCGGCTCACGATGCCCCTGATGAACTTGACCACGGAACCCGCGGGGATGGTGCAGACGACCTCTACTTCAGCCCACTTGGTGAACTTGTCCACGGCGACGTAGAGGTAGCGGTAGCCCCTTGGCGCCCGAGGAAACGGGCCCAGGATGTCCAGCCCCCAGACTGCGAATGGCCACGAAAGGGGTATAGTCTGCAGGCCTCCTGCCGGCTGATGGATTTGCTTGGCGTGGAACTGGCAGGCCTCACAAGCTTTCACCAGCTTGACAACGTCATTGAGTGCGGTGGGCCAATAAAACCCACCATGGAACGCCTTGCCGACGAGGGTCCGTGATGATGAATGATGTCCACAGTCTTCGCCGTGTATATCTTCCAGCAGTTCCTTTCCTTGCTCCCTGGAGATGCAGCGCAGGGATACATTGTTTGGTCGCTTCCGGTAGAGCTCTCCATCCTTGATGTAGTATGCCGTGCCCTGCAGTGCCACATGCTCCGCTTCCTCCTCCTTCTCCGGCAGGGTCCCTTGTGTTAAGTAACTCCGGAGCTCCGTGATCCAGCACCCCTCCTGAGGTTCCATCGTCAGGAGCAGGCGTGCTCCTGAGGCCGGGCCACAGACCGGGGCTCCTGAGGTAGGTGGCTGGGGGAGCTCCTCCCGAGGCTGAGCCGTGTTTGACAATGACGGCAGGGCTGAGGGCTTGAAGAGCCACTCCTCGAAGACGCCAGGCTCCTGAGGTAACCGCCTGGACGCCCGTTTGGCGATGTCGTCGGCCTCCTGATTGGTGCCACGGGGCACATGCTGCAACTCCAACCCCCAGAACTGCTTCTCCATCCTGCGGACCTCCGCAAGGTAGGCTTCCATGTGCTCATCTTTCGGCTCGTACACCTTGTTGGAGAAATTGACAAGGAGCTGCAAATCGCCCTTGATGGTGAGGCGTTTCACCCCCAGGGCAGCTGCGGCCTTCAAGCCCTCTATTAAACCTTCATACTCCGCTATGTTGTTGGAGACCTTTTCACCTTGCTGGAAACAGAGCTGTACAATGTAGTAGAGCTTGTCCTGAGTGGGCGATATAAGCACCGCCCCAGCCCCAGCGCCATGCCTGGAGAACGCCCCATCGAAGTACATGACCCAGCCTTCTAGCGCCTCGCTTGCCGGGGAGAGGGACCGATCCTCGTCGGCCTTGAGGCCTGGTGCCTCCGTCCATTCTTCCACAAAATCCGCTAATGATGCTCCCTTGATGACTCTGGTCATGCTGAATTCGAGCTGAAATGCTTGCAGTTCTATGTTCCACTCAGCGACCCTTCCAGCTGAGTTAGGGCTCCTGAGCACTCTCTCCAGGGGGTATGACGAGATGACCTTGATGGGGTGACCCTGAAAATAGTGCCGCAGCTTGCGTGAGGCCACCAGTAGCGCGAGGAGGAGCTTCCAAGGCATGGGGTACCGTGCCCTCGCATCCCGCAACACCGTGCTGACGAAGTACACTGGGTGCTCAACGAGGTTGGGTGCGTCAGTGCTGGTGGCGCCCTCCGGAGACCGTGGCGCCCCCTGAGCGATGAGGCCTCCTGAGGCTGGCCATCTGGGAGAGGGGCCTCTTCCGCCTCCGGTGCACTCCTCTGCGGCGGCTGATCCTCCTCAGCCGCGGTGGAGGTTTTTGTGGGCCTTCCTTGTTCCTGTTTTGCCTTGTCCCGGGCTGCTGCTGTGGTTTTGATTCGACGCTCCTCCCTAACCGCCACCAGGGCTGCGCTGGCGGAGTAGGGAGTGGCGGTGAGGTAAAGCACCAGGGGCTCTTGAGGGCACGGAGCCACCATGACCGGAGGGCTGGTCAGGTATCTCTTGAGATCCTGGAACGCCTTGTCGGCCTCTTCAGTCCATTCAAAGGGCCCCTTTTTCTTCATTAGCTGGAAGAAGGGCAGCGCTCGCTCCCCCAACTTGGAGATGAAGCGCCCTAGCGTGGTCACGCGCCCAGTGAGCTTCTGCATTTCTTTGAGGGTCTTTGGCGGGATCATGTCCTCGACCGCCTTGACCTTTTCCGGGTTAGCCTCGATGCCTCGGTGGGACATGAGGAAACCCAAGAGCTTGCCTGAGGGGACTCCGAACACACACTTCTCTGGGTTGAGCCGCAGGTTCACTGCGTTGAGGCTCGCGAAGGTTTCCTCCAGATCTTGTATCTGGGTCCTGGCCTCCCGAGACTTCACCACAATGTCATCGACGTAAGCCTCAACATTCTTCCCGAGCTGCGGGCCCAAGGTGATGTGCATCAGCCGCTGAAAGGTCGCCCCTGCGTTACGCAGCCCGAATGGCATGCATGTGTAGCAGTACACCCCACACGGGGTTAGGAAGGCTGTCTTTTCGACGTCTTCTACCGCCATCTTGATCTGGTGATACCCAGAGAAGGCATCCAAGAAGCATAGCAGGTCGCATTCTGCGGTGGAATCGACAATCTGGTCGATGCGGGGGAGTGGGAATGGATCTTGCGGGCATGCCTTGTTGAGGTTGGTGAAGTCGACACACATGCGCTCCTTCCCTCCCTTCTTTGGCACAACGACAGGGTTGGCCAACCAATCCGGGTATCACACCTTGCGAATTACCCCAGCAGCTTCTAGTTTGCGGGTCTCTTAGATGATGAAGGCCTGCTTTTCTGTGGACTGCCGCCTTGCCTTCTGCTTCACACGGCGCACGTTGGGGCACACGTTGAGGTGATGCTCGATTACGCTCCTAGGGATTCCCGCCAACTGGTCAGGCTCCCAAGCGAATACCTTCTTGTTTGCGCGCAGGAACCTGACCAGGGCCTCCTCCTGCTCGGGCTCGAGGTTGGCGCCTATGGTGAAAGTGGCATTGGTGGACCCGTCCTCATCGACAGGTATCTGCTTGGTTTCTGCCTTGTCTTGGGTGAACAACTATTTCTTCTTGGCGGGTGCAGCCCCCTTGGGCTCGGGGGTCTCCGAGTCGGCGGGCTGTGCCGACGCCGCCGTCTTGAAGGCGAGCTTGAGCACTCGCAGCGCGTCTCCGGTGTCCCCGTGCACGGTGAGGACACCGCTGCTCCCGGGCATCTTCATGAGGTTGTACGCCGGGTGCGTCGCGGCCATGAACTGGGCCAGCGCTGGGTAGCCGAGGATGGCGTTGTAGAGGAGGCCGATGGGGGCGATATCAAAGTCGACCAGCTCCGTGCGGAAGTTGTTGTAGGTACCGAAGGTTACTGGGAGCTGGATCTGTCCCAAGGAGATGGATGATCCGCCCCCAATGCCTGAGAAGGGCCGGCTGGGTTGCGGCCGTTCCAGGGGTATGCAGAGGAGGTTGAAGGCCTCAACCGAGAGCACGCTGAGGCCCACACCGCCATCGATGAGAGTTCTGGTGACAGCCACCTAGCAGATGGTGGGGTGCATAGCATGGGGAGCGCACCTGAGCAGGCCGAGTTGGAGGGGTGGTCCTCCGAGCTGAAGGCCAGGCCGGCCTTGGGCGCCGCCCGGTCCGGGAGAGCCCCCTGCCGCGTGGAAGCGGCGCTGACCCGACGGATGAACGGCTTGACGTGGTGACTTGTAGGCAGCGCCTGCAAGCCGCCCAGGAGGGCCGCGACGACCGGGGGTGTTGGTGTAGCGTGGTGGGCGGGGAAGAGGCTGCGGAGCTCTTCCCAAGAGGCCACGGAGGCTGCCGGCAGGTGGAGCAGCCATGCGCGCGGAGCGCCGGTGAGGGCCGTGGGAAGCCAGTTGGCCATGACCCTATCGTCACCTCCAGCTTTGAGGATGGCCTCCTTGTACGCCAGCAAGAAGGCCAGCGGATCAATCGCGCCACTGTAGCGCGGCGGCATCGTTGGCTTGAACTTGTCCGGCCATCGTACCCGTTGCAGGGCTGGGGCCAGGGCTCGGAGCCCCCTGGCCCCCGTGCTGGTGCCGGCGGCCGGAGCGGGCGACGCGGTACTCATCGCGAGGCAGGTCGTGGCGGTGGTGGAAGGGAAAACTCCGGTGCACACCTACCTGGCGCGCCAAATGTCAGATTTCGGGTTCCGGCAGACCCTTGAGGTTCGAACACTGGGGTGCGCATGGAGATTTCGCCTTCTACCTCCCTGCGCCCCACCGCCATGCTAAGATCTAAGCTATGGAAAGAACAGCACAAGAGGCACGGAGTTTATACTGGTTCGGGCCACCGTTGTGGTGTAATACCCTACTCCAGTGTGTGGTGTGGTGGATTGCCTCTTGGGCTGATGATGATGAGCAATACAAGGAAGAACAGCCTCGCGAGGGTCTGCTCTTGGCTGGGGCGATGAACTGCTGGGAGGAGTTCAACCACCCTTCTCTCTGTCTGTGTGTGTGTGATGCTACTCGATCCGATCCCAGCTTGTTTCTGGGTTGGCCGATTCTAGATCCCCTCTACCCTGGGGGTGGCTAGTCCTATTTATAGGCAAAGGCCCTGGGCCTCTTCCCAAATATTGAGCGGGAAGGGCACCAACAATTGGCCATTTTGAAGGGGAACATCTGGTACACTTATCCTGACTAAAGTTGGTCTTCGCCTGCCAAAGGCTCTGGCGGTGACGCTGGCTTGGGCTCCACAATGACTTCCTCCCCGCCGTTGGGCTGATCTTGGTCTTGTTGCACCGAAACGAGTGCCTTTGCTTGATGCTCTCGCCTGCGCTTGCTCCCTTTGCACCAAAGAGGAAAGGAGGACACTGCGCGGGCTGGCGCCCGCCTGGCACCCTTGGTCGTCATGGCTTGCATCACGGGCACCTCGTGAGGTACCCCGCCTTGATCTCTCCGCCTCCTTGCGAGCCAGCCTGATGAGGCCGTGCCTGAGGAAGCTCTGTGTCGTCTGCCCCGTGAGGCTTGACCCCTCGCGAGGGTCTTGGGTCTGTGTTGATGAAGATGGGCCGTGCTGGGCCCCTCCTCGAGCCACGCCGCAGGCCGCAGGCAGGCAAGTCTGGGGACCCCCGTTCCCAGAACACCGACAACAGGCGATGGTGCGAGGCTCCTAGAAGCCCCTATCCCCCTCGTCCTGATGGTGGTCGTCGTTCCTTCTTGGTGATGGTGGCAGTAGAGGGAGGCCAGCATTGCCTTGAGGGCGGTCCTCACGAGGCTGGTCTCTCCAGGCGCCCTCACGAGGCTGGCCTTGCAAGCGATCCTCATGAGGCTGCTCGTTCCACTCCTGGCGGGGGCCGCGGTCGTCCCAACATCCTCCACTTCTGCCTCCTCCGTGGCTGTAGCCTTAATCGTTGCGCTCAGGGCGATGGACGAGGCACCCGTCGTGGATGGCCCTGAGCTCCTGACAGTCATTGGTGTTGTGGCTGTGTACGTTCTGGAAGACGCAAAATGGACAGCTGCCCTTGGACGACTCTGGGTGGTCGCAGCCGCGCTTCATCTCTGGTTCAGCCGCAAGCATGACAGCCCCCCTGCGCTTCATGTCCTTGGCCTTGGCCTTCTTCTCTTCTGGGTCGGCCGCTGGGAGTTCAAAGAGGGAGAGGCACCCTTCCTTGGCTCTCGCTCACTTGGTAGCCATGTTGAACATCTCCAGAGCCGTTCACATGTCCTCATGGATGGCGAGATCCTCCTTCATCTTGACATCGCGGATGCCATCGGAGAACGCCGAGATGATGGCTTCTTCTGAAACCTTGGGGATCTTGAGGCGAACGCTGTTGAAGCGCTGGATGTATTTCTGGAGGGTCTCCCCCGGCTGTTGCTTGATGCGCCGCAGGTCACCTGCAGCAGGCGGGCAGTCGTGAGTGCCCTGGAGGTTGGCGACAAAATGCTCGTGCATGTCTCCCCAGGAGGAGATCGAACCCGCGGGCAGATTCAAGAGCCACGAGCGTGCGCCATCCTTGATAGCCATGGGGAACCAGTTCGTCATGACCTTCTCAGCACTGCTGGCCGCCTCTATGCTCGCTCGTAGAGCTGCAGGAACTCCACAGGGTCAGGGGTGCTGTTGTAATGTGGAGGCATGTCAGGCTTGAACTTGCCTGGCCAGACTATGCTGTGTAGCTCAGTGGTGAAGGCGCGACAGCCTACTATGGTCAGCGGAGCTCGTCGTGGAGGTGGATCCTGGTCTTGGTGCTCATGCGCCACCACTGCAGGCGGCGCGCGGTCTTGACGTGGTGGTGGAGGGAGCGCTGGAGCACCTTCTTGCGGCTGTTGGACCTCCCGGCAGCTTTCCTCTTCGCGTGCGGGCGCCCGGCATGGTGGGTCACGCCACGGGGCCGCGTGTCTTGGGCCAAGGGCGATGTCCTGACAGGGAGGTGGAGGAGGCGCTCCATGGGCTACATCGCCCGCAGCAGGCAGCGGACGAGGTAACGAGAGGGACGGTGCAGTAGAGCCCCCAGCCGCACTGACTAGCTCGGCGATGCGGTCTGACCAGTCTTCGTAGAGGTCGTCGACTGGGCGGTATCGCAGGAGCTCATGCGCCATGAGCAATGCAGCCTGCGCGTTCGCTGGACCATGACGAGCATGGGATGACGAGCCGGCCGGAGTCAGCGATGGGGTGGCGGTGCGTCCTTCCCACCGCACGGAGGGGTGCTGCGACGAAGCTTGCTGCTCATGCCTCACCGGGCCGGTGGCGGCGTTGGCGCCGGGTGATGGAGAACGACGGGGAGGCCCACCGACGGGTGCTGTCTGTGCAGCGAGAGCACGGGCTCAACGAACATCATCCGTGGAGATGGTGGAGCTGCAGCGAGTCGATCGACGGAAGAGAAGCTGCGACGCACCCCTACCTAGCACGCCAAATGTCGAATTCGGGGCTCCGCAGACCCTTGAGAGGTTCGAACACTAGGGTGCGTACGAAGAACTCCCTCTTCCCAACTTGCCGGCCCAATGATTCCACAACCTATCTCGACGAACCCAAGGGACAAGGGACACAACAATTTATCCTAGTCCGGGCCACCTTGCAGTGTAATACCCTACTCCAGCTTTGTGGCGGATTGCCTCGAGGGGCTGAGGATGAACTAATATAGTTGTTGAACAACATCAGGAGGTGAGGTGTTCTTGAGATCGATGAGCTAGTGGGTGTGAGGATGGTCTGAATGATCCGTCTCCCTCTATGGTGGTGGCTAAGTCCTATTTATAGTGGCCTTCGTCCTCTTCCCAATTGTAGGCGAGAAGGGATCCCACAATGGCCAAATTCAAAGGGAGATAACTAGTACAAGTTATCCTGACAAAAGTAGTCTTCGCCTGGAAAGGCTCTGGTGGTGATGCTGTAGTGGGCTCCGTGATGACCTCCGTTCTGTCGTCCTGGCGGTCTTGGTCTCTTTGTACCAATATGGAAACCTTTGCTTGATTCCTCGGGACTCCGCGCCTACGCTTGCCTCCTTGGCACCAAAGAGGGAACTGGTACAGTGCGCCCGCTGGCGCCCGCCTGGCCTTGGTCGTCATGGCTCACGTCACGTGAACCTCGTGAGGTGCACCTTGCCTTGATATCTCTGCTCCTCACGAGCCAGCCTAGTGAGGCCGCCCCCAGGAAGGTCTTGGTGTCGTCTGCCTCGCGAGGCTTGGCCCCTCATGAGGGTCTTGGGTCGTTGTTGCTGAAACTGTGTCGTACCGGGCCGTCGATGGAGCCACGCCATGGGCCGCAGGCAGGCAAGTCTGGGTACCCCCATTCCCAGGATGCCGACATAAATTTATTTGAGTTTTGATCTCTTATATGCATGATTGCTTATAGCCTCGTATTTCTTCTTTGAATCTTTGGTTTAGTTAGGCCAACTAGATCAATTTTTCTTGCCATGGGAAGAGGTGCTTTGTGATGGGTTCGGCCTTATGGTGCTCAATCCCAGTGACATAAGGGACATGACACGTATGTATCGTTGCTATTAAGGATAAAAAGATGGGGTCTATTCCTACATGAATAGATCTTGTCTACATCATGTCATCGTTCTTATTGCATTACTCCGTTTTTCCATGAACTTAATACACTAGATGCATGCTGGATAGCGGTCGATTTGTGGAGTAATAGTAGTAGATGCAGGCAGGAGTCGGTCTACTAATCTTGGACATGATGCCTATATAATGATAATTGCCTGGATATCGTCATAATTATTTGAAGTTCTATCAATTGCCCAATAGTAATTTGTTTACCCGTCGTATGCTATAGAAGCCACTAGTGAAATCTACGGCCTCCGGGTCTATTCTTTATCATATTTGCTTTCCAATCTATTATTTGCCTCTTTTATTTTTCAGATCTATTATTCCAAAAACCCAAAAATACGTTGCTGCAATTTTTTTGTTATTTATTTTATTTTGTGTTTCCGTGAGATCTATTTATCCAATCTACTACAAACTGATATATCTTTTACCCGGGAGTGATTGACAAGCCCTCTTATGCGTCGGGTTGCAAGTATTTGTTCTTTGTGTGCAGGTACCATTTACATAGTGTTGCGTGGTTCTCCTATTGGTTCGATAAGCTTGGTCTCATCACTGAGGAAAATACCTATCGTGGTTGTGCTGCATCATCCCTTCCTATTCGGGGAAAATACTGACGCGGACACGAGCCATCGGTGATATCATAGTGAGCATCTTCCTGGGATTCATACTCCTCATCTGAGTCCTCTGAGGCCTCAACCATGGGCTGTTTGGTGGCAGCACGACAAACACGGCCCTGTCCAGAACCCTGACCAATTCCCTCTGACGGCTGATGACGAGCAATAGTGAACACCTTGGAACCTGCCTTTGTGCGATTGTGACGAAGCTCGGACCTCTTGTCACCGGAGTCTGAAACACAACAACCACAACATACAACACGCAAGAGAAACACAAATGAGTACAAGTGCTCGAGAAGCTGGCGACCCCGTGTGCACGGGGGTCAGACCACCGTGGACACGGGGGTCCTGTGAGCATGGTACATGATCGTTGACACAGGGGCCCCATGCGCACGGGCATAAAACACCCCGTGGACACGGGGTTCTCCTGGTGGCATCCACCTCCAGATTGAGATCCGGTAGTGGGTGCGGCTGGGGAACCTCCACAGCATTGCACAATTTTTTCTCGTCTATCCCCTCGAACTTAACATTCCTAATCTAGTAGAAGGAAGAAAACATACACAACGATTTCTAGAAGCCATGGTGAGAGGAAGCAGATGACCAAGGGGAGGTGCATACTAGAGGAGGACCCCATCCCGGGAGATCTCCATGGAGCAGATGAAGCCCGCGACAATGAGGAGCATCGGAGGACGACGAGGCAATGACGGCGGACCAGGAGGCGTCCTGGGGTGTAGAGGGGGCGATTGGGTGGGAATGAACCCTAACCCCCCAAGCCCCACTTCTTTAGAGCCAGAAACCGCATACCCCATGCGCACGGGCTAAAGTGCCCCGTGGGCATGGGGGTCCCGTGCGCACTATACATAGCCCGTGGGCACAGGTTGGGCCTCGTGCACACAGTACAAAGCCCGTGGACACGGGGTATTTAGGAAGTTTGACCAGAAATATTCCTTGATGTTATGGCTGAATGTGAATTCTTACCAAGACATAAAGGTGCTAGTAAGCAAGAAGTCCAACACTACTAGAACGGTATATGAGGAGCACTTGTACAAGATGAAAAGACTCAAAAGGCAAAACTCAAGACAACCAAAGACAAGAAAACAAAAAAACAAACACAAGAAGAGACTCAATCTCTAAAGGAGGGTTGTGGCCAAAGCCACCATGTTTGAGTTCATTTGGTATGGCACCATGAAGATCTGAACCTTGGGACCAAGACCAATACTCATCTTTGAAGCACAAGTGCCACCTTAAAGTGACCAATGTCAAAGGTTTTGTTCAATTTATGCACTACTAGGATAAGGTAGCTCATGAGTGGAGCTAGCTCCCCCTAGATATGTGCCTAAACAAGATATTTATGAGTATTTGTGCATAGGCAAGGATCTCAACCCAAGTAACTTATATCCATGATATTTAGCTCATGCCTTAACTCGCGGAATCTTGCTTCATCAAGTGGCTTGGTGAAAATATCGGCAAGTTGCCTCTCGATATTGACATGGAATAAATCAATGTCCCCCTTTTCCACATGATCCCGAATAAAATGATGACGAATCTCAATAGGCCCGGTCTTGCTATGTTCCACTGGATTTTCGGCGATCTTGATTGCAATTTCAATGACGCACAGAAGGGGCACTTTGTCACATTTGACACAGTAATCCATCAAAGTTTGCCTCATCCATAATAACTGTGTGATCTCTGCTAGACTATGTCGGTATTTCCCCAAAGAGGAAGGGATGATGCAGCACAACAACGGTAGGTATTTCCCTCAGTGAAGGGACCAAGGTTATCGAACCAGTAGGAGAACCAAGCAACACTACATAAAAACACCTGCACACAAACAACAAATACTCACAACCCGACGTGTTAAAGGGGTTGTCAATCCCTTTCGGGTAACGGTGCCAGAAATTGGCAAACAGACGTGATAAAAATATGATAGATAGGATAAATAGATCTTGAATAAAATAAATTGCAGCAAGGTATTTTTGTATTTTTGGGTTTAATAGATATGAAAATAAAAGCAAAGGAAAATAGATCGCAAAGGCAAATATATTAAAGAAGAGACCCGGGGGTCGTAGATTTCACTAGTGGCTTCTCTCGAGAAAAATAGCAAACGGTGGGTAAACAAATTACTGTTGGGCAATTGATAGAACTTCAAATAATCATGACGATATCCAGGCAATGATCATTATATAGGCATCACGTCCAAGATTAGTAGACCGACTCCTGCCTGCATCTACTACTATTACTCCACACATCGACCGCTATCCAGCATGCATCTAGTGTATTAAGTTCATGGAGAAACAGAGTAATGCAATAATAACAATGACATGATGTAGACAAGATCTGTTTATGGAGAAATAGACCCCATCTTGTTATCCTTAATAGCAACGATACATACGTATCGGTTTCCCTTCTGTCATTGGGATCAAGCACTGTAAGATCGAACCCATCAGAAAGCACCTCTTCCCATTGCAAGATAAATAGATCAAGTTGGCCAAACAAAACCCAAATATCAGAGAAGAAATACAAGGCTATAAGCAATCATGCATATAAGAGATCAAAGAAGAGTCAAATTGCTTTCATGGATAAAAGCATAGATCCGATCATAAACTCAAAGGTCATCGGATCCCAATAAACACACCGCAAAAGAATTACATCATATGGGTCTCCAGGAGACCATTGTATTGAGAATCAAACGAGAGAGAGGAAGCAATCTAGATACTATCTATGGACCCGAAGGTCTACAAAAGACTACTCACGCATCATTGGAGAGGCTCCAATGGGCATGATGAACCCGTCTGTGATGGTGTCTAGATTAGATCTAGTGGTTCTAGACTCTGCGGCAGCTAGAATTGATTTTCGTCGACTCCCCTAGGGTTTCTGGAATATTGGGGTATTTATAGAGCAAAGAGTCAGTTCTGGAGGCACCCGAGGTGAGAACAACCCACCAGGGCGCGCCTGGGCCTCCAGGTACGCCCTGGTGGGTTGTGCTCCCCTCGAAGCACCCCCAGGCGCTTCTCCGGCTCATTTTATGTCTTTTGGTCCGTAAAAAATCCAAAAAAAGTTTCGCTGCATTTGGACTCCGTTTGATATTGATTTCCTGCGATGTAAGAAACATGCAAAAAACAGCAACTGGCACTTGGCACTATGCCAATAGGTTAGTACCAAAAAATGATATAAAATGACTATAAAATGATTATAAAACATCCAAGAATGATAAATATAACAACATGGAACAATCAAAAATTATAAATACGTTGGAGATGTATCAGCATCCCCAAGCTTAATTCCTGCTTGTCCTCGAGTAGGTAAATGATAATAACAGAGTTTTTGATGTGGAATGCTGCCTAACATGTCATCACATTTTGTTTTCTTTATAGCTTGGACATTTGAACTTTTATATGATTCAAAGAAATAGTCTAGTTTTGACATCAGACTTAAACACTCAAGTATATCAACAAGCAACCATGTCTTTCAAAATATCAACGCTAAAATAAGTTATCCCTTGCCCATCATGCTCAATCATTGATCCATTCATGAAACACACTCGCATATTAGCTACACCAAATGCTCAAGTACGATCATAGTGCCCCCTAGTTGGTGCTTTATAAGACAAGATGGAGACTCAAATTAAAAATATAATTGCATAGAATAAAGGAAGGGCCCTTCGCAGAGAGAAGTGGGGATTTGTAGAGGTGCCAGAGCTCAAAGGGAAAATTGAGAGATAAAAATATTTTGAGAGGCATACTTTTCCCACCAACAAAAACAACTTAGAGCTCCCAACACTTTCCATGCTAGATATATCATAGGCGGTTCCCAAACAGAAAATAAAGTTTATTCCTTTTTCCACCATACTTTCACTTTCCATGGCTAACCGTATCCCCTGGTGCCCTCCATACCAACACTTCCCAAGGAATTTATTATTTGACAACATAAATTAAATTCATTTTGCATTTTGGGACTGGGCATATCCCTAATACCTTCGCCTTACTCTCATGCAATGACAAGTGAATAAACACTCATCGTGAGAATAACACATCTAGCATGGAAAATATCGGACACCCCTTAGCGCCTCACGAGCGGTACGAGCACACAAAAGAGAAATTTATTTTGAAAATTAGAGATGGCACATACACATTTTCTTAGAATGGCAAAATAATACCGCATATAGGTAGGTATAGTGGACTCATGTGGCAAAACTGGTTTAAAGGATTTTGGATGCACAAGTAGTGATCATACTTAGTGCAAAATGAAGGCTAGCAAAAGATTGAGAAATGACCAACCAAGAAACGAATAATCTCACAAGCGAGCATTGAGCATAATTTACACCGAATAATGCACCAGAAGTAGGATGTAATTTCATTGCATGACTATTGACTTTCATGCTTGCATAGGGAATCACAAACCTTAACACCAATATTCTAACTAAAGCATAATTACTCATCAACATGACTCACATATCACATCATCATATCTCAAAACTATTACAAGGAATCAAGTTTATTTTGTCCAATGATCTTCATGAAAGTTTTTATTATATCCTTCTTGGATATCTATCACTTTGGAACTAATTTTCATATGTTGCTTTTGATAAGCTCAAACAAATATAAGTGAAGATCATGAGCATAAAATTTCTTTCTCTCAAATTAATTTAAGTGAAGCAAGAGAGAATTTCTTAAAAAAATTATTAACTCCCAAATAAATCTAAGTGAAGCAAGAGAGCATTTCTTCAAAAATACTAAAGCACACCATGCTCAAAAAGATATAAGTGAAGCACTAGAGCAATTCCATAGCTCATAAAGATTTAAGTGAAGCATAGAGAGCAATTCTAACAAGTCATGGCAGAATTTTGGCTCTCTCAAATAGGTGTGTCCAGCAAGGATTCATGACTTAAGACACAAAACAAAATAAGCAAAGACTCATATCATACAAGACGCTCCAAGTAAAACTCATAGTATGTGACGAATAAAAATATAGCTTTGAGTAAAATAGTGATGGTCGTTAGAAGAAAGAGGGGATGCCACTCGGGGCATCCCCAAGCTTAGTTGCTTGCTTCTATTTGGATAATAGCTTGGGATGCCATGGACATACCCAAGCTTAGGATCTTCTTACTCCTTATTCCATCATCCATCAAATAACCCAAAACTTGAAAACTTCAATCACACAAAACTCAACAAAACCGTCGTGAGATCCGTTAGTATAAGAAAACAAATCACTACTATAAGTGATGTCACAAACCAATTCATATTTTATTTTTGCATTATATCTACTGTATTCTAACTTTTCTATGGCAAAAACTCTTCAAAGAAAACCATAGAATCATCAAAACAAGCACACAACACAAAGAAAACATAATTTGTCAAAAACATAAGAGTCTGTAGCAATCTGGGTATTTCGAATACTTCTGTAACTCCAAAAATTCTGAAAAATTAGGAAGTCATGATAAATTTTTATATTAATCTTATGCAAAAAGAATTGGTATTTTATAACGCTCTGGTTAAAAATGAAAATTATTTTTTTGAGCGCAAAAGTTTCTGTTTTTCAGCAAGATCAAACAACTATCACCCAAGAAGATCCTAAACGCTAAATTTGGCACAAACACTAGTTAAAACACAAAAAACACAATCATAACAATAGAATAATTGTGCTAACACTCAAGAACAGGAAGCAAAAAGTAAAAATAAAATTTATTCATTGGGTTGCCTCCCAACAAGCTCTATTGTTTCATGCCCCTAGCTAGGCATAGAGCATGAATCTAAGTTTTGTCATATTTAGTTCTAGATCCATAATATGCCCTCATGATTGATTCATATGGTGGCCTAATTCTTGTTCTAGGGAAGTGTTCCACACCCTTCTTTAGTGGAAATTGGACTTTAATATTGCCTTCTTTCATATCAATCACGACACCAATAGTACGCAAAAACGGTCTACCAAGAATAATTGGACAAGACGGATTGCAATCAATATCAAGAACAATAAAATCTACGGGAACAAAATTCCTATTTGCAAGAATAAGAACATCATTAATTCTTCCCATAGGATTTTTAATAGTAGAATACGCTAAGTGCAAATTTAAAGAACACTCTTCAATATCGGTAAGACCAAGAACATCACATAAAGATTTCGGAATTGTAGAAACACTAGCACCCAAGTCACACAAAGCAAAACACTCATAATTTTAATCTTGAATTTGATAGGAGGTTCCCATTCATCATGTAATTTTCCAGGAATTGAAACGTTGAATTCCAACTTTTCTTCTAAAGCTTTCATGATAACATCCACAATATGTTTAGTAAAAGCTTTATTTTGTTCATAAGAATGGGGTGAATTTATCATGGATTGCAACAAAGAAATACAGTCAATCAAAGAGAAACTATCATAATTAAAGTCTTTGTAATCCAAAAGAGTGGGCACATCACTAGTTAAAGTTTTGACCTCTTCAAACCTGTCGAATTTCGGGTTCCGGCAAAACCCTTGAGGTTCGAACACTGGGGTGCGCACAAAGATCTCTCCCCCTCTCTAGATCGCACACATCGTGATCTCACGGCCTAGCTCGATGAACCCAAAGAACAGGAGACACAAGAGTTTATACTGGTTCAGGCCACCGATGTGGTGTAATACCCTACTCCAGTGTGGTGTGGTGGATTGCCTCTTGGGCTGATGATGAACAGTTATAAGGGAAGAACAGCCTCCTGAGGTGAGGTGTTCTTGTGCTTGGTGAGTTGATGCTCTCTCGGATTGGAATTCCTTTCATCCTTTTCTCCCTAGGTGGTGGCTAGTCCTATATATTGAGGCCCGGGTCCTCTTCCCAAATATTAGGCGGGAAGGGATCCCACAATGGCCAATTTGAAGGGGGACAACTAGTACAAGCTATCCGAACAAAAGTAGTCTTCGCCTGCCAAAGGCTCTAGTGGTGACGCTGTCTTGGGCTCCACGGTGACCTCCGTCCTGCTGTCCTACTGGTCTTGGTCTTGTTGCACCAATATGGAAAACTTTGCCTGATGCCTCGGGACTCCTCGCCTGCGCTTTCCCCTTTAGCACCAAAGAGGAAACGAGGAAACTGCGCGCGCTGGTGCCCGCCTGGCTCCAGTCGTCATGGCTTGCGTCACATGAACCTCGCAAGGTGTCCCTTGCTGTGATCTCTCCGCCCCTCACGAGCCGGCCTGGTGAGTCCGCCCCTGAGGAGGTCTTGCGTCATCTGCCTCGTGAGGCTTGGCCCCTCATGAGGGTCTTGAGTGTTTGCTGGCGAAGATGGGTTGTACAGGGCCGCTGATGGAGCCATGCCGTGGGCCGCAGGCAGGCAAGTCTGGGGACCCCTGTTCCCAGAAAGCCGACAGTAGCCCCCGGGCCCATGGCGCGCTCGGGCTTGGCTTCGAGGCAAAGCCAAAGGGCAAGTGCGGAGCGCCGCGGGCCCCAACAGCCTGCGGCCACGGTTAGCGTGTGGCGATTGATTGGACGTGGGCGCCTCCGCTTCCCCACGCTACCTCGGCAACTGCCCGACTGACAAAAAGGCCGGTGCGGGCAACGCTTGCCTTCATTGCTTTCCTTCGCCTTGCACCAGATCCCCTCTCTCGCTCATTGCTTCCGAAATCTCCAGATCTGCTTCAATCCTCTTCAAGCTTCCGCCCAATGGCGCCCCGGAAGCCCAAGGCCGTTTCACCGCCTGCCTTGTTCTTGCTTCTGCTTCTCGTCCTTAACGCTTCTTCGTTGTGCAACTAGGTCGACGCCCGCGATGAAGAAGAGAAGGGAGGACGAGGTGGTACTGCTCGAGCCCAGATCGCCTCCTGCGGCCACACCCCTCTCCATTGGTAAGGACGGCGACGGTGCTTGTGCTTCTCCAGCCTGATCATCCTCGCGAGGCTGGGTGGAGCATCCTCGAGAGGAGTCATCCCCCGTGGCCCCGCTGGCTTTGGAGGTGCCAGCGTCCGGATTGGGCGCTGGGGTCCCCGAGGCTCAGAAGCCTCTGGCCTCCCAGGCCGTGGTGATGATGTCGCCTCCTCCTCCTTCTGCTGCATTGCTATCTCCGGGTTCTTCCGCCTCTCCTGACGTCCTAGAGCGGGCTCTTTCTGCGATGGCCCTGCCGCGAGAAGATCTTCAAGGCACCGACCGTCGCCTGGTGGCCGGGCGCCTGGAGCTGGTCTCTGGCTGGCTTCACTCCGATGCGTCCGTCCGAGCGACGCTGAGCCAAGCTGCTGTCGACTCTGAGAAGGACAGGGAGGCCAATGCTCAAGCTGTGGCCTCCCGCGAGGCGGCGCTGAAGGGTGCCGGGGCCGCCCAGGATCGCTGCCGGTCGCTGGAGACCATGCGGAGGGAGCGCATGAAAGAATCCCGAGGCCGCAAGGCGGAGGAGGAGAAGATGAAGGCCCAAGAGGATGCCGTCAAGGATCGCGACGCCGAACTGGAGTAGCTGGCGAAGGCACAGGCCACTGAGCACAGCCGGCTAGAGGAGCTAGAGCAGAAGCTGAAGGCGGAGAAGGTCGAGCTTGACGCCAAGGCAAAGGTCCTAGCTGAGGACCGCGCGGCCTTCAAGCTCCATGAAGAGAGGGCTCGGACGGTGCTGCAGTCGATCTATGACAAGGGCCCCGACTAGCTGCTTCCTTATCTGGTCGGTGCGCTGGAGACGTTGTGAGCGGCATCGGCGCCATGGCAGAGGAAGAAGCCCGCGTTCTTTCCTCAGTCGCGCTGACGCGCGTCTTCAGCCACCTCCATTTTCGCGATCCTGCAGCCCGCCTTGATGAGTTGCTGGAGCCTGTGAAAGACGAGCATTGCGAGGCTGCTGCTGCAGCTGTGCAGGGTCAGGTGGAGGCCTTGCTGAAGAGGTTCCACGCCTTCGCTCCTGCGCCCCCGACCTGCAACTCCAGCTGGTGGTGCAGGTGAAGGCGACGCCATTGGAGAAGAAGCATCCCTTGCAGGCGACGGTGGTGTCCAGGGATGACGGGACAACTTGTTGGCGACTCCTTTCTTGTTTTAGTTTCTGCAATATGCACCATGCCTCGTGGATGCATTAAAATCGCGTTTGATTTCAAGGGCACAATATGTCTTGTAATAATTGCTTTGAAATTCTGCGATTTCCTTTCCATTTGCTTTACGTTCTACGTCGGCAGGGCCCAACCCCGTGCATACCTAAACCACCGTTGTGCCGTCTGGATCACCAGGACGGACCAAGGAGTGAGGGGCTACGTGATTAGTTAGGCTCATGAGTCGCGATGCTCAGGAGTCCCCCTTGACGCGCAAACAGCCTATGGAAAGGAGATTTGGAAGTAGGCCTAGTGTTCTACGTCGGCAGGGCCCAACCCCGCGCATACCTCAGCCGCCATTGGGCCGTCCGGATCACCAGACCGGACCAAGGAGTGAGGGGATACGTGGTCAGTTAGGCTCCTGAGTCGCGATGCTCAGGAGTCCCCCTTGACATTCAAACGACCTTCGTACATTGGCTCCGCTTGGGAGGGCGCGCGACAACCAGGTCCGAGGGACCTGGCAGGGTGGTGTACGCTTGGGCGTGACCCAAGCGCAGCCCTCGTGCCCAGCCCCCTCGCGTGACTCTCTTGAGGGGAGGTGTTGCGATGGGGCCAGACACTGAGCTTGGAGGCTGCCTGACGTTGATACGCCCGTGAGGCCACCCTCAGTTGTTTATCACCAGCGCGGAGCATGGCGCTTCCGCACTTGCACGAGCATAGCTGCTCCTTGGCAGTTTCGACTTCCAGCGCGGAGCATGGTGCTTCCACTGGCACGTGGGAGGGGACTCCCTACTGCGGAGAGCCCCAGGGGCGTGTACAGCCCCGCCCTGACTCGTGTCTTGCACGGTAGGGCCAGACGAGGTGTGTCTGGGCCCTCGTGAGCCAGCGCGGGACTCACGAGGCCCTACCTCAAGGCGGGTTGCGCCTGATCTTGGTTCTTCATGGCTGTGGCGTTCCTGCGAGATGGTTAGACAACCTGCGGCGAACGAATTTCCTTAGGTTCTCGCACGAGAAGGCCAAGCCCCAACGACGCCAGGAGGTGACATGAATGGGGCCGACCCACCAGACAGAGCTCAGCCATTGGATTTATCGACGCTGCAGGGACGGGTCCGAGCAGAGACGCCGTGCCTAGCCTTCTTATGTGAAGGATCCTGAAGAAGGATGATCGACGTGCGGCTCCCATGGTGGGTGACAATCAAGCTTTTGATAACCATAGATAGATTATGCATGAAGAGCGAACTAGCTTGGGTAAATGCAAGAACAATACATGCCACTGGGTCGGACCCGAGCGGCCTAGGGATGATGTAGCCCGAGGGGCGCCCCCAGCAGTGTGAACTAAACATGCAAGCGGATACATGCCGCCGGGACAGACCCACGTGGCCTGGGAATGATGCAGCCCAGGGGGCGCTCCCAGCTAAATAAACTTGGAGAATGTCACCTGGTTTGGTTGTCGAAGGAGTGTTAGGGTAGCTGAAGACACGTAGCGAAGAAGTCGCTCCTCACGAGTCGTCGAGACCCTGAGCCTCGGGAGGCTCTGGAGGCTCTGGAGCTCAGGTGGCCTCCTGAGGACCGTCTCCATCTCCGCCAGGACTGCATGGCGCCTGGCCTCCTGACCTGCCAGGATGCTCCGCAGGTTGCACTGGAAGGCAGCCGCCACACTCGGCAGGCCGAATGGCATGCAAACGTAGCTGTGAGGTGGACCATCACACCGTCCAACACGCAAAGGGCAGAAGTGCTCCTGAGATGCGGCCCCGTCGAGCCCTAGGATGTTGATGCAGACGTGCAGCTCACCATCCTCGCCTGGATGGGGAGCAACGCCAAGTGGGCGGCGGTCGCCGCGTATTTCTCTTGCTTCCTGAAACTCCTGAGTGGTCTTGGTGATGAACTCCTAAGGGCAGGGCATTCCCCGCTCGGTGTCCTCCTGAGGGAATCATTCCGCGAAGCACGCCTCCATGTGGTGCCTGAGTGCCTCCCTCGTGATGCTGGCCAGGTCTGAGGCCCTCTAGAAGAGAGCCCCCAAGCCCTGCCCGAGGAGGGCACGGGCGTGCCTCCCTATGCGAGGGAGGGGGTGCGCCAGGCGCGGGAACCGATCCTAAGGTGGCACCACTGGAGGTGCCGCTCCCCTGAGGCCCAGTGCAGAGTAGCTACTTCTTCTTCTTGGGGTTGGCCTCAGGAGGGTACCGCACATACACGCTGCCAGGGTCTTCGACTACTGTAGCTTGGAAGGCGCGCTCGAGGGAGCACACCGCGTATCTTTCTTCGCAGGGGACTATGATGATTCCGCCGCTTCCCGGCATCTTGAGGACGTTGTAGCCATGGTGGGTGACTACCATGAATTTGGCCAGCACTGGGTACCCGAGGATGGCGTTGTACGGCAGGTGGATGTGGGCGACGTCGAAGTCGACAAGCTCGGTGTGGTAGTTGTCGCGCTGACCGAAGGTGACAGGGAGACGAACTTGCTCTGTCGGGGTGGTGGAGCCGTTAGTCACTCCTGAGAAAGGCTTGGTGGGCTGGAGCTGATCGTATGGCACTTGAAGGCTGTCGAACGTCTCAACGGACATGACACTGAGCCCTGCACCGCTGTCGATGAGGGTCTTGGTGACTTGGACATTGCTGATGACGGGTGAACAGAGCATCGAGAGGACGCCAGCGGTTGCCGCGCATTTGAGCTGGTCCGTCGACCTGAAGGTGATGGCGTACTTGGATCATCTGAGCGGGCGCGTAGCCTCAAGCTTGGGGAGGGCTGCATTAACCTTGCGAGAGAACTTCTTGAAGATGCACTGGGAAGCTGGGGCCTGAGTGCCACCCAAGATGCAGGCGATGGTGCGCGGCTCCTGGAAGCCCCCAGCCATTTCGTCCTGCTGATGGTCGTCGTCCCTCCTTGGGGATCTTGAGGCGCATGTTGTTGAAGCGCTAGATGTACTTCTGCAGGGTCTCTCCCGGCTGTTGCTTGATGCGGCGCCTGTCACCCGCGGCCGGGGGGTGGTCGCGAGTGCCCTGGAAGTTGGTGACGCAGCTATCGCACATCTGATCCCAGGAGGATATTGAGCCCGGGGGCAGGTTCAGGAGCCATGAGCGGGCACCGTCCTTGAGAGCCATGGGAAACCAGTTCGCCATGAACTTTTCGTCGCTGTTGGCCGCCTCGATGCTCAGCTCGTAAAGCTGCAAGAACTCCGCAGGGTCCGGGATGCCGTCGTAGCGAGGAGGCAGATCCGGCTTGAACTTGCCCGACCAGACGACGCTACACAGCTCAGGAGTGAAGGCGCGGCAGCCTGCCGTGGCCATCGGGACCGGTCGGGGAGGCGAAGCTTGATCTTGGTGTCCCTGCGCTGCCATGACAAGCGATCCTGATGTGGTGGTGCTGGGAGCGGTGGAGCATTTTCTTGCGGATGAGGGATCTCTTGGCAACTTCATTCTTCGTGCGCGGGCGCACGGCACAGTGGATTATGCCGCGGGACCGCATATCTTGGAGCGAGGACACCGTCTTGACGCGGAGGAGGCGGAGGCGCTCCATGAGCCGCATGTCTCGGCGCGAGGGCGCCATCTTGGTGCGGAGGGGGCGGAGGTGCTCCATGAGCCACATCACCCGCACCCGGGGGCGGGCAAGGCCGCGAGAGGGATGGTGTAGGAGAGCCCGCCGCGGCGCTAATGAGCTCGGCGATGCGGTCCAACCAGTCTTCGTAGAGTTCGTCGACCGGGCGGTAGTGCAGGAGCTCGCGTGCCATGATCAGCGCGGCCTGCGCGTCCGTGGGGGCGCGACGAGCGTGAGACGACGAGCCTGCCGGAGTCAGCGACGGGGTGGCGGTGTGTCCGTCTCGCTGCATGGAGGGGTGCAGCGAGGAAGCTTGCTGCTCATTTGCCACTGGGCCGGTGGCGGCGGGTGACGGAGAACAACGGGGAGGTCCATCGACAGGGGTTATCTGAGCGACGCGGGTGGCGAGAGTGGCCCGGCAAGCCTCGGCCATGAACTTGGTGGAGTGGCGGAGCGCGGATTGACGAAGAGGAAAGCTTAAGCGCCCCCCTACCTGGCGCGCCAAATGTCGAATTTTGGGTTCCGGCAAAACACTTGAGGTTCGAACACTGGGGTGCGCACAAAGATGTTTCCCCCTCTCTAGCTCGCACACATCATGATCTCACGGCCTAGCTGGACGAACCCCAAGAACAGGAGACACAAGAGTTTATACTGGTTCGGGTCCCCGATGTGTTGTAATACCCTACTCCAGTGTGGTGTGGTGGATTGCCTCTTGGGCTGAGGATGAACAATTACAAGGGAAGAACAGCCTCCTGAGGTGAGGTGTTCTTGTGATTGGTGAGTTGATGCTCTCTCGGATCGGAACTCCCTTCAGCCTTTTCTCCCTGCGGTGGTGGCTAGTCCTATATATAGAGGCCCGAGTCCTCTTCCCAAATATTAGGTGGGAAGGGATCCCATAACGGCCAATTTGAAGGGGGACAAATAGTACAAGCTATCCTGACAAAAGTAGTCTTCGCCTGCCAAAGGCTCTGCTAGTGACGCCATCTTGGGCTCCACGGTGACCTCTGTCCTGCTGGTCTTGGTCTTGTTGCACCGATATGGAAACCTTTGCCTGATGCCTCGGGACTCCTCGCCTGCGCTTGCCCCTTTAGCACCAAATTGGAAATGAGGACACTACGCACGCTGGTGCCCGCCAGGCTCCAGTCGTCATGACTTGCGTAACAGGAACCTCACGAGGTGTCCCTTGCCTTGATCTCTCCGCCCCTCGCGAGCCGGCCTGGTGAGGCCGCCGCTGAGGAGGTCTTGCGTCGTCCACCTCGCGAGGCTTGGCCCCTTGCGAGGGTCTTGAGTGTTTGCTGGCGAAGATGGGCCGTATAGGGCCGCTGATGGAGCCACGCCGCGGGCCGCAGACAGGCAAGTCTGGGGATCCCCGTTCCCAAAACACTAACAAAACCCACTTTTAACAATTTTCTCAGCAAGATTTTCACCCTCCTAATTATGGGTACGCCTTCTAGCTAAAGTTGGCTCTTCTTCAGTCCCTTTTTCATCAATCTTAATTTTACTAAACAAGGAATCAATAGAAGAAACACCAATCATTTTAAGATCTTCATCACTTTTATCTTCTAACGAGATTGGTTTAGTGACCATTTTATTTACTAGGGTGGCTTGTGCATCGGATATTTTGCCTAGCAAACTTTCAGCAAAAGCATACTTAGATTGGAGATTGCAAACTTCTCTACTGATATCATCAAGTTGTTTCGTGATAGCATCTAGTGAAAGTGTGTTATATCGACTAGAGGGGGGTGAATAGGCGATTTTTATGGAAGTCTTCAAAACATCGAAGTTTCGAAGACAAATGATAGAAATGAACCTATTACCATGCAGCGGAAGGTAGACTACACTAGGCAGACCATAGTCAAGCATTCAATGAAATGAAACCACAATGACTAATAGCAGCTAGGCAGTAAGGATCAGGTACACAGTGACGACAAATAATTAAAGCAAATAGGCACTGACTTCACAAGAGCCAACTGTAAATAAAGAGATGGGAAGGATAGAACCAGTGTGCGTGATGAAGACAAAGGTTTGGTAGACCAGTTCCAACTGCTGTGACAGTTGTACGTCTGGTTAGGGCGGATAGGTATTTAAACTAGAGGACACTCAGTCCCGGACACTTAGTCCTGAACACGCAGCTCAGGACACTTAGTCCTGACCGTATTCCCCTTGAGCTAAGGTCACACAGACCTCGCCCATTCACTCTGGTAAGTCTTCAAGGTAGATTTCCAAACCTTCACAGACTTCGTTCACCGGTGATCCACAATGACTCTTGGATGCTCAGAACGCGACGCCTAACCGGCTGGAGGATTCACAGTCCTCAAGTGTAATAAGTCTTCAGATCACACAGACAAGAAGACTTAAGTGATGCCTAACACTCTTTGGCTCTGGGTGGTTAGGGCTTTATCCTCTCAAGGAATTCTCTCTCAAAGGCCTCGAGGTGGGTTGCTCTCAAACGACAAAAGTGTCACACCCTCGATGCGACTATAGCTCCCACGTGTCGAGGCACGACTTAGAGATATAATCGCATTGAAGGCATATGTCGCAAGTTAGGCAATCTTCACAACATCCCATGTAATGTAAATAATAATGGGGAGATAACATAGTTGGCTTACACTCGCCACGTCAATCAAGTACATAAATAACATTACATCATCCAAACACTCATGGCCCGACTACGACGCCAAAATAAAAGAGAACCCAACATGCGACACGGTCCCAATCACCCCCAACTGGGCACCACTACTGATCATCGGGAAAGGAAACATAGTATCGTTGAGAGTCTTTGTCGAACTCCCACTTGAGCTCATACGCGTCTCCTGGAGCGGAATCATCAGGCCCTGCATCTGGTGTAATAGTAATCTGTGAGCCACAGGGACTCAACAATCTTGCACCCTCGCGATCAAGACTATTTAAGCTTATGGGTATGGCAAGGTGAATATGAGTGGAGCTGCAGCAAGCGACTAGCAAGTATGGTGGCTAACTTATTCGCAAAAGAGAGCGAGAAGAGGAGGCAAAACATGAGCAAGAAACTAGAGAACAACCTACGCAAACATTACTCCAACACCGTGTCCACTTCCCGGACTCCGCCGAGAAGAGGCCATCACGGTAACACACTCGGTTGATTCATTTTAATTAAATTAAGGTTCAAGTTATCTACAACCGGACATTAACAAATTCCCATCTGCCCATAACCGCGGGCATGGCTTTCGAAAGTTCAATCCCTGCAGGGGAGTCCCAACTTAGCCCATGACAAGCTCTCACGGTCAACGAAGGAATAGACCTCCTCCCAAGACATTCCGATCAGACTTGGTATCTCGGTAACTCAAGACACTTCGACAGGTTAAAACAAGACCAACAACACCGCCCGAATGTGTCGACAAATCCCGATAGGAGCTGCACATATCTCGTTCTCAGGGCACAATCAGATGAGACTAGCTATGAGTAAAACCAACCCTCAAGTTTCCCCGAGGTGGCCCCGTAGGCAGCTCAGTTCGGACCAACACTCAGAGGGAGCACTGGCCCGGGGAGGGGGGGGGTTAAAATAAGATGACCCTTGGGCTCCGGTAACCCAAGGGAAAAAGAGGCTAGGTGGCGAATGGTAAAACCAAGGTTGGGCATTGCTGGAAAAGCTTTAATCAAGGCGAACTATCAAGGGGTTCCCATTATAACCCAACCGCGTAAGGAACGCAAAATCCGGGAACATAACACCGATATGACGGAAACTAGGGCGGCAAGAGTGGAACAAAACACTAGGCGAGAGGCCGAGCCTTCCACCCTTTACCAAGTATATAGATGCATTAAGATAACATAGCAATATAATGATATCCCAACAAGTAAATAAAAGATGTTCCAACAAGGAACGGCCTCCAAACTTCACCTGCAACTAGCAACGCTATAAGAGGGGCTGAGCAAAGCGGTAACATAGCCAATCAACGGTTTGCTAGGACAATGGTGGGTTAGAGGTTTGACATGGCAATTTGGGAGGATTTCAAGCAAGTGGTAGGCATCGTAGCAGTGGCATAGCAAAAGAGCGAGCAAACTAGCATAGCAAAGATAGTAGTGATTTCGAGGGTATGATCATCTCGCCTGCAAAGTTGTCAGAGTTGACTGGATCCTCACAAGCAAACTCAACGGGCTCCTCGTTAGCGAACTCGTCTCCCGGCTCTACCCAAACAAGACAAACAAGCAACAAGGATACAATCAACCACGTGCAAACTCAAACATAAAGATGCAATGATGGCATGCTATGCGGGATGTGATGCGGGATGCAAAATGCCAGATATGACAGGAAATTCATGAACCTAGCCTCAACTTGGAATTCCAAGGGTGCCACTGGAAAGATGAGATGAAATCGCTTGAAAACGATATAAAGAACGCCGGAATCGGAGTTACGGTTTGGAAATGGCAAGCGATTCAAATATGACACCGGTCTGCGATTTACAGCAAGTAGGCATCTAAATGCAATGAGATGAACATGCTACAGCCACCAAACATGGCATCAAAATACATGGCAGGGAAGCATTCAAGATGCTTAACAAAAGTCTAGCACTAAGCTTCGTCCAAATCATCCATTAACAGGTTCAAACAAGCATGGCAAAAACGCAAATGGTAAAACAGATCTCAGACTTAGTGAAATTAACACTTGTCTGGAATTTCAGATCATATAGCCCTCTTCGGAGCAACAAAACAACATGCTACAGGACCTGAACATGACAAATAAAGACATGGCATGGAGCTACTCAACAAGCTTAACAAAAGTCCCTTCGTGACCTTGAGCCAAAAGGGATCACAAAATATACTAACAAGCACACGAACATAGCAAAAACATAATCAGTTTTCAGACTTAGTGAAAACTGAGACATGCTGAAACATAACTCACGAAGGCATGTAAACGAGCTCGATGCACTCACTACAGATCAAGTCATGGCAAGGCAAGCAAGCATACATCCCATAAGAAGGCACAAAATAAAAGCTAGACATGGCAAGAACAAAGGCATAGAATGCACAGATCCACTACAATAACATCGGCAGAATCGCAAACAAGTTGACGATCTGCCCAGATTCACAACGAAGCAAAAGTAGAGCTCGATTGACTCAAGCTATGGTGCTCCATAATTGCAAACAAAGACATGGATGGATAGAGCACTACAAGATTAACAAAACTCCCTTACTGATCGTCCTCAAAAGAGGCACATATTACTAGGAAACAATAAGAACATATGGCATCATGAACTAAACAATCCCAGACTTAGTGAAACTACTAAGTCCTTGAAAACAGATTTACCGGGTGCCTCACTTTGCAAGCTTGCACAAGTCAACACACACATCCTAAAAATGCATGGGTTGCACCTCTGGAAAGATAACAAGATGCTTAACAAAACATATGAAGGACTCACAGGCATATCATGCACACAATAATCATGGCAAAAATGACAAAAGTCTAAGACGAACTAACAGATCTGTCAATTAACTCACGAAGCCTCCTTCTAACAGCATTTCGGGCATCAGGATGAACTCAAATGAAAATGATGCAATGGAATGAAATGAGGTGCTCGTCGAGACAAACATTTTGATATACTACATGTCCAAAACAGAGCTACGGATGCGAAGATATAACTAGTCAAAGTTAGCACAAAAATTAGGGTTACGGGGATAAAAGTCAACCATCAAATTTCAGATCTCAGATCTGCACGCTTCCCGAGGCTCGCCGGCGCGCACTGTTCACCGGAGCACGGAAGTCGAGGTTCGTCCGAGAGGAAGAAGACCGAGGCGGCGCCGGGGAGGTCGGAGGAGGCCGGAGCGGCCGGACGGAGGAGGAGGCAGCGGCCGGCG